>NW_027397066.1:81053675-81400585 GCF_003265705.2 Callorhinus ursinus
AAGGAAGGAAAGGAAGGAAAGGAAGGAAAGGAAGGAAAGGAAGGAAAAGAAAAAACAGCAAGGTACACGCATCCCTGTACAGCTATTCTAGGAAAAGCTGTGACCAAAGCGCACTTAACCCCATCAGTGGTTACACAATGAGACAGCCCACAGAATAAGCAGGTCAAGATGTTGGTGGGTCACTGGAGAACAAAGTGCCCACCAAGGCACCCACAAGCTCATGGTCTGTCTGTCTGCCATAACTACGAGAAACACTCCTGTCTGGAAGGCGCACCCCCACACCTCAGCATTCAGGGCCCTGTCAGCAAGAGCTAACGAATGACATTGAAAGGCATACTCCGCAGCTGATAGGTTCAGCCACAAGAAATATCAACACGTAAAGCCACCAACATAACTCTGCTGAAAAGGCTGGTCACCTTCATGAATGATAATACCATCAGCCAAGACCACCATGAATACATAGAATGATGTTATTGACAAGCCAAACCAATATATGCAAGTATATAAACACATTACATGCTATAATAAAAAACTCAACGCTAACATTTATAATAGGAAAGGACTGGAAAGAGCAAAATGTTTGTTTTATCTATATATCTAAATTCAAATATATCCACCTGAATCCAACAAGATGTCATCAGCTTGGCTTCCTGTGCTAAAATGAAAGACTTCAAAAATCTAAACCTACTTGTAAATCTAATTGCTTTTCTTTTAGGCCTATAATTAAGCCATAACCTCCGGCTAACACCCACAAACAATTTATATTTGGAAATAGAAGTATCAAAAGTTACAGTTTGCTAATTTTCTTAATATTCTTCCCCACTGTGGATCTTTGCCAGCATTCTGTCATTTCTAATCTACAGTGTCAGTTTGACAGTTAAACCAAACATGAGCCAACGTTTGTGGCAGGGGAAAGTAATCAGCACATCCATTCATTAGCATCCTGCTCACACATTCATTGTCAATTATAAATATTTGCTTGGGCTAACCTCTGCCACAATCAGTGGAGGCATTACCACCTGTAACTAAGTGATATATTTGAAGAGTCAAGCTTCTGGCATTTTACGGCTGGGACTCCAGAATAATCAAAGTGTTCATAAACTAACACTTGAGTCCCAGCAGAGTGTCTTGCTCAAGATAACAAATGATTATCCTAGGCAATGCAACTACAAGTCAAACTGATTCATGAGTCTCATAATTATGTTTCTGGGCTATATCCATTAGCTTTTGTTGAAAGCTTTTTCACTTGCTATTTGGGGACATTTTCAGGGGACATTCAAGTACACAGTTGGAACTGTACATTGGCACATACTGCAGGATTCTGGGGGAAACTCCGACTCCTACTAAATGCAATGGAAGCTGTTGGTGCCCCGCCCGGATTCCTTTTAGAGACAGGTGCACCTGTCCCTCAGCTGCAGTGAGAGGTAGCTGCGAACAACTCACAGCGTCTCCCTTCTTGAGAGAACCGACCTCCACCAAACTGAAGCCATCTTGACCTGGAAGCTATGCTCTCCCCCATCCCCTGACCCGGCGCCCACCGATCACTTACTGGCACAGAGGGTAAATGGCACGTTGCTTCTCTCTAGGAAGGGCTCATCATCTCTGTGACGCAGTCCATGCCCTGGAGCTTCCTCATGGGGCCAGGCTGAAGGTCATCTCCCAAGGAGACCACATTCCTGCTTAGTTTTCCTCCTTCAACCTGTCCTGGCTCTCTCACTCGTCTTCTCCTGAGAGAAAAAAATCGCTTGGACTCCCACCTCAGTCTGCCTTTAGGGAGCCCAACCTGAGACACTAAGAAATTCTCTTTGCCCAGAACGGGACTGCGCCGCTGCCAAAGCACACCATGAACCTTAAGCCCCACCACTTGAACTCGTGGCTATTTTCTAAATACTTGAAACAGGTGAGTCTTTTCACTTGCGGTAACCTAGAAGGAGATACTCAGTGCAAGGACTGCATCCCATCCATCCCTCGCACCTGGCACAGTTCTGGCAGAATTCCTCATCTCAACCCTGACCAACAAAATCCTTCTCAACCTTTCCTAGAAATCATTAGAAAAAGACCCACAACCCAATAGAAAAATTGGCGTAGAGTATTAATAAAAACAGCCCAATAAGATGAAAATAGGGACACAGAACTTGAGATGCTCATCCTCACTCATAACAAGTGAAATCTGAAACTACAAGGAGATACTATTTTCAACCATTAGACTGGGGAAAATTCAATATATAATCTTCGTTCTGTCCATATATCCAGTCCAGTGATAGTGGGTTCTTCTTCCCTTGTTACAAATGAATTGTTAGTCCAAGAGACAGCCCCATGGAATTCCGCTGTTGGGAAATGAATCTGATAAAGCTCTACAAAACCCTGTATGGCTGTGGGTGAAAGGAGAGTGCAAATCTTAATTATTAACCCAAACATCTGCCTCCTCAGAAATGTTACATGTTATATTATGTTCCTTCTCCAGGTCTTAAAGAATGAGCTGTTTTCCTTACTTCTTCTGTTTGTCCTATCCAGGCAAGAATCCTTATTGTCACTTTTATCTATTTCTCACTTTCACCTGAAATCTTTCTCTCTTTAAGACCACAAAATGGACCAGACCCTTCAGTTTGTCATATTTTTCCTACCCGTCTCACTGCAAAGCAGGATTAAATGGACTAGCATCTTCCTCTCTCACACCGTGCCTGCTAGGTGTATACTGTCTGTTTTCTCACAGCTCTAAGTGGTTTAATGCATTATTTTCCCCAAATATTCACTTTCTCTTTCTTAGAAGGATTGTGCCTCTTCACTCCATTCATGCATTGGCCAGTGAAATATGAGCACAAGTGATATAGGCTACTTCCCCTCAGAAGCTCTAAGACCCAGCATGCCCAAGATGGGACAGCACATCTATTCATTTTTATGTGGCTCACATACCATCATTTTATTCTTTCCTCTCAACCTTTCCCTACTGCAAGATCATCCCCAGATCAGCACATCCTTAAAATGGCTCGTTCCTTCAGCCTGGGTCCTGAAACAAAGATAACACAGAACAGAGACACAAAGGACATAAAACATGAGTGAGAAATAAGCTATTGTGGTCTTCAGCCCCTGAGGTTTGGGAGCCATTTGTTATTGCTGTATAACCTAGCCCAGGGGTCAGCTAAGTCTATAAACTCCAAAGCATCTTGTTTTTTTCTACATC
Source organism: Callorhinus ursinus (assembly GCF_003265705.2). Taxonomy (NCBI): domain Eukaryota; kingdom Metazoa; phylum Chordata; class Mammalia; order Carnivora; family Otariidae; genus Callorhinus; species Callorhinus ursinus. Next base: position 81,056,857 of record NW_027397066.1, read on the forward strand.
CCAAACAGCACCCAGCATAATCTTTTGCCTGCACTACACATTCAATAAAAATAGGCTGAACAGAATTGTTCTCTTTCCCTTCCCTTTCCTTTCTGAACAATTTAGTCCAAAAGCCATTATGAGGGGCCATGGAAGGTAGGGGTTTGGTGAAGGCATGAAGAGACATGGTGGCCCACAGCAGGGTGTCAGAGAATGAGCAGGTGAGAAGACCAAATAAGTAGATATATTATGCATGATGGGAGCCAGGTTTCTCTTTATCAGAGAAGGAAGTTACAAATATGGGAAGGGAGAAAATTATAATGAACCTTATGTTGTTGGATTAGAATTGAAGATATTAACGTGAACACATAGTTTTCAATATATGTAGATAAACAAATATAATTGTAAATGTGTGTGTATATATAAATTTCCTAACTGTTCCCTGAAAGGGTGTAGGATTAGCAACTCCCCAGTGGAAATGACCACACCTAACACCCAGGTCTTCATTCTAAATATCATTCTCTACTAGGAGCATCTGGGTGGCTCAGTCGGTTAAATGCCCAACTCAGGTCCTGATCTCAGGTCATGAGATCAAGCCCTGCATCGGGCTCCATGCTCAGCAGAGTCTGCTTGAGATTCTCTCTCTCCCTCTGCCCCTCCCTCTACTTGCGTTCACACATGTGTGCTCTCTCTCTAAATAAATAAATAAAGGGCACCTGGGTGGCTCAGTCGTTAAGCGTCTGCCTTCGGCTCAGGTCATGATCCCAGGGTCCTGGGATCGAGCCCCGCATCGGGCTCCCTGCTCTGAGGGAAGCCTGCTTCTCCCTCTCCCACTCCCCCTGCTTGTGTTCCCTCTCTTGCTGTGTCTCTCTCTGTCAAATAAATAAAATATTTAATAAATAAATAAAATATTTATAAATAAATAAATAAATATCATTCTCCACTAAAGGATTCAGGGAACTTGGGAAAATAGCTGATTCCATAGCTCAGACAGAAAAAGTAAACAATGAGCCTGGAACATCTTGTTCAGCCATAACTAAGGAAGTGCTCAAAAAAAAAAAAAATGATGGGCCCATGTCAAAAGGAAACAGAAGGGGTGCCTGGGTGGCTCAGTCAGTTGGGTGTCTGCCTTCAGCTCAGGTCTTGATCCCAGGGTCCTGCGATTGAGTCCTGCTTTGGGCTCCCTGCCCAGTGGGGAGCCTGCTTCTCCCTTTGCCTGCTGCTCGACCTACTTGTGCTCTCTCTCTCTCTCTCTCTCTCTCTGTCAAATAAATAAATAAATAAAATATTAAAAACAACAACAACAACAACAAAGGAAGAAGAAGCCTGTTTGAAGAAGCTCCCACTGGCTAACTCTGAGTCAGAGCATCGAAATAAATAATGAGAGTAATGAATTAGAACACATGAAATAACAGAGGAATCCATTATATAAATACATAAATGTTTAGATAGATAAATGGAGAAATTGAAGGTTTGATGAGGAACAGAATATTTAGATAATCTCTAAGTACCATCCCTCAAAATATTCGCTAATCACTAAGGAAAACACAGTAAATTTACACTGGAGAAGGCTAGCAAACTCCTTTGTAATCAAGTGATCCACGTTAACATGATGAGTAATGAAGCAGAATAAACCGTATGCACTGACAGACTGCCAGGAGCCATGGTACCCCTTTCACGACGGCTCTGCCAAAGATACATAATCAAAACCTACTTATGGGGACACATCAGACAGACCCAAATTGAAGGACAGCCTATAAAATGACTATCCTATGATCTACAAAATTCTCAAGGTTATGATAGTCAAGGGAAGATTTAAAAACTGTTCCAGGTTAGAGGCAGCTAAAGAGAAATGAAAACTAATGTGGCCAGGAAGGCCCCGGAGGTGGAGGAACGCAGCAGCCACAAGTCTAGGAAGGCAGGCAGCCACCAGAAGCAGGGAATGGATTGTCTCCTCTCGCCTCCAGAGGGAGCATGGCCTACTGACACCTTCATTTAACCTTAGTGAAACTGGTTTTGGCCTGTTGGCCTCAAGAACAGTAAGAGAAAAGATTTCTGTTGTTTTGAACAGTTCGGGGGGGGGGGCACCTAGGTGGTGCAGTCTGTTAAGCATCTGACTCTTGGTTTTGGCTCAGGTCATGATCACAGGGTCATGAGATCAAGCCCCGTGGTGGGCTCAGCACTCAGCACGGAGTCTGCTTAAGCCTTTCTCTCCCTCTCCCTCGGCCCCTCCCTCTCTCTCAAATAAGTAAATAAATCTTTTAAAAAATAAATAAAATTAAATAAACAGCTCACGGTAATCTGTTAAAACAACCACTGGAAACTAATATGGAATCAATCCCTAGTACTTAGTGGCTTCCCAGGAAATAGATGGTGCTTTATCTGCCTACTCTTCATTACCAATGAGTGGAAGAAAGACTAGGGATATTCAGCATTGCCCATACCATCATGCTTGAAGATCCAAGCAAAACAACAGCTCTGACCACTATTAATGGCTTCATCTTCATAAAGAAGGTTAACAATAATATACTTCATAATCCTGAAGAGGTAGATGTCCTTGTTAATAATTAAGGATTATGCTCTCTTTTCACCTACAGCTCTAAATGGTTTTATACAGCTTTATTAGGTTTATTTTCCAATGGTGACATGCCACAGGGGCATCGCTTGATCTAACAATTCAGCTATAGCAGGAGGTAATAGGTTCTCCAGAGAAACAAAAGCAACAGGATGTAAAGATTGAGATTGAGAGGGAGAGGGAAAAGGTGAGGGAGAGATTGAGATTTATTTTAAGGAATTGACTCACATGATTTGGAGGCTTGGCAAGTCCAAAACCTGCAGGGTAAGCCAGCAGTCTGGAGACTCTGGAAGGAATTGCAATTTGAATCCAATGGCAGTCGCTGGCAGAATCCTTTCTTGCTTGGGGAAGTGTGAGTCTTTTTCTATTAAGACCTAAACTCTACTGATTTCAATATTAATCTCACTAAAAGATACCTTCACAGAAACATCTAGAATGTTTGACCAAATATCTGAGTCCTGTGGTTTAGCCGAGTTGACACATTAACTATCACACAGGGAAAAAAGAACCACTGTCATTGTTCTGGATCTATGTGTAGAATAAGAGCTCATCTCTTTGGATCTGAGGTCATTCACTTGGGTCTCATGTCATTCAGTGATGCGTATACTTTTTTATTCATGCTGTATTATCTTTAATTAAGTATAAAGACCTCCAATCATGTCACCTAGAGACCATTTTACCCAACTGCCCTGTTTGGCCACCAGTCTCTTGTCTCTCTCTTCAGCAGTGATGAGGCAGATACCCTTTCTACAGGGAAGAGAAATCCATGGTCTGTTGCCTTTGCCAATAACAAAAATGTTGGAGAGCCAGGTGGCAAAGCATTGGCGTCTTTCATGTGAACTACATCCAAAGAACCAGGATGTCTCTGTTGGTGATCACACCAATTCTTCCCAAGTTAGCACCCCTAGTCACCATACACAGATTACCAGTATCAAACTTGATGAAATCAACAATCTTTCCAGTCTCCAAATCAATCCGCATGGTGTCACTCACCTTGATGAGAGGATCAGGACAGCGGACGGTGTGAGCATCATGGGTCGCCAGATGAGGGGTTTCTTTTGTCCCCACAAAGATCTTTCTCACTTTGCACAATTTATACTTGGCCTCCTCAGGTGTAATCCGAGGAACAGCAAAGCAACCCTTGGTGTCATAGAACAGATGGAAATTCTTCCCAGTCTTGTCAATGCTGATGACATCCATCAGACAAGCAGGGTAGGTTACATCAGTTCAGACCGTGCCATCAATCTTAATAGAATGCTGCATACAGATCTTCTTTACTTCATCTCCTGTTGGGGCATACTTAAGTCTGTTCCTTAGGAAAATTTTGAGAAGGAGACATTCTCTCTGCTTATGGGGACCAGTGGGTGGATGAGGGACAAACACACCAGTGAGTTTATCCAGCGTCCAATGCTTTGGAGCTGCTACATGCTTCAGATGCTTCTTGGGACCACGAGCCATGGCTGCGCTAGGCACAAAAAGTCAATGATGCATATACTTTTTCTTAACCTGGTTTTCATTTGTAGGAGGAAAAACAGTTTTGAACATCATCAAAATTTGGGCTCTTTTTGCCATAGTGACTAATGTATTTTAGAACTACCTCATTAGTATAAAGGTATGTGGGAAAGTTTCTTCCTACACATTCATGGAGGAAGAAAATTTATGCTCATCTGCTTGTACAGACCTGAATCAGGAATCTAGAATCAAGATTCAAGAAAGGCTACTCTCAGGACCAGATCTTAAGGGAGTTAGAGAAGAGACCTAAGATGTGAAGATGTTTTTACCTAAAAGTTTTTGGCTGGTTTTACTTAGGACAGTCTAATCCATTTACTATAGAAAAGAAAGATCAGAGTTCAGCTGTGGCAGACATAACCACAAGCTACTCATTCTGTTTCAGAACATGATGCTGTTTCTCCTGCCAGAGACAGAAATAATAATCATATCTTGGACCCAGCTTCTAATCATGTGGCCATTAGCAGGAAAATTAAAGTCAGTCCTTGATGGGGCTGAGGAATGTCTTTGCCCTCATAGCTTCCTGGTTTCTCAGGAATATCAGCTGGGCAAGGATATGAATCTCCAGCAAGAAGATCAAGGCTGGAACTGAGCCAGCCAATAATCATAATCATGATTAATGAAATATCTATTTTGTACCAGGTGCTGTTCTGGGTTACCAGGGAGACAGGATGACAAAACATGACTCCTTCTCCTCGGTCTAGTGGGAGCAATGGGTGAGAGAGCTACCTGGAAAGAGCTGACTAACACAAAGGCGTGCATGACTATCTGTGAGGGTCAAGAAGGTTTCATAGAAGAGGTGACTTTTGACCTTCACCTTGGAAGATGCTTTAGAGCTCAGCAGGAGGAGTAACAAGAATCAAAGGATTCCAGAAACTTGCAGTTTATTTTTTGTTTACTCTTTTTAGTATTGATTATTGAAGGACTGAATATTCACTTAGAAAATATGCAATGTGCCAAAAAATTATAAAGTAAAAAAAAAAAAAGACTCCAAAACATGACCCATAACTCTGATAGCTAGAGGCAATACTGTAGCAATACTTACTTTGCCATAATGCCTTCTTTTCTCTTTTTATTTGAATATAAAGTTGTGCTTATACTATATTTATAACTTTGTATATTGCTCATTCCCAAAACATATTCTATCACTAAAAACTTGTTAAACCAATATTTGATAGCTTCTTAAAATCTTACTAGATTTATCATAATATAAAGCGTTAATCTATTGTGGATTTTTGTGCTCCCAATTTTCACTCATATAAAGGATGTCTTTGTGTGTAAATTTTGTCATATTTTAGAAGTAGAAATCCTGCATTAAAGTATATGAACATTATTAATGCTCTTGATAACTAGCCATATTGTTTTCTAGAAAGTTTACAATAATTTAAATTATCACTAGCAAAGTATAAAATGCCTTTATTGCCAAAGTCCTGTCAACACTGCATAGAATTTTTTTAAATGAATTTCAATAGATTCAGTAAAGTGTACTAATCTCAAATATGTAGCTCAATGGAATAGCATAATTTTTAAATTTTTGATAATTTAATAGGAAAAATTATATTTCTTTTATTTCTAGTAAAATTGAATGTTTTATTATGCTTATTAGACTCTTGAATTTGCTCTTTTGTGAACTGGTGGTTCATGCTATTTATTTATTGAGGTCTGAGTGATTTTGAAAAATTTGAATGTTCTATTTATATTTGCTGTAGATATTTTTCTCAGCTTGCTGTTTTTTTCCCATTTTCTCTGTAAGGTTTTTTGACAATCAAAGCTTTTATTGTTTCTATTGTTTGTGTGGTCAACTTTTTCAATCTTATCCTTTGTGGTTTCTTTCAAGTAGAATTCAAAATATTTTTTAGATTTCTTTGAGACCTTTTCTTTGACTCATGGATTATTTAGAAGTGTATTGTTTAAAATCCAGATATTTGGGGGACTATCCAGCTACCTTTATGTTATTTATTTCTAGTTTAATTTCATTATTATCTGGGAATATTATTTGTATGATTTCTGTACTTCTAAATTTATTTAGGTGTGTTTTTTGACCACAAACGTGGTCTATCTTGGTGAATAATCCATTTAAGTTTGAGAAGAATGTGCATTCTGCTGATGTTGGATGAAGTATTCTATACATGTCAGTTAGATCCAGCTGACTGATAGCTCTGCTTAGGTTATCTGTATCCTTACTGATTTACTGCTTACTTGATATATCAGTTACTAACTGAGGGGCAATGGCCTCTCCAACTGTAATAGTGGATTTGTCTATTGCTCTTTTTAGTCTATCAGTTTTTTTTTCTGTTAAAGTTTTATTTATTTGTTAGAGAGAGAGCGAAAGAGAGAGGTAGGCAGAGGGCAAAGCAGGCTCCCTACTGAGCAAGGAGCCTGGGGGACTCGATCCCAGGGATCATGACCTGAGCTGAGGGCAGATGCTTAACCCACTGAGTCACCCAGGTATCCCTCACTTCTATCAGTTTTGACTCCTGTGTTTTAATGCTCATTGTTAGGGGCATATATGTTTAGAGTTGTTATGTCCTCTTGGAGAATTAAATCCTTTATCATATATATAATGCCCCATTTTATTCCCGATAACCTTCCTTGCTCATAAATTGGTTTTGCCTGAAATGAATGTAGATATACTCCAGCTTTCTTTGATTAATGTTAGCATGGTGTGTCTTTCTCCATCCTTTACTTGTAATCTATCTGAGTGTTTACATGTAAAATAGATTTCTTACAGTTAGGTCTTATTTTTTTAATCCACACTGACCATCTCTGCCTTTAATTGGTGCATTTAGACCATTCACATTCAGACTTTCAAAGTAAAAACCCAGTAGGATTCCTGGAGATAAAGACCACCAAAATGTGGGGACTCCCCCCAGACTGTGGTCCCAGGATTTTCCCACTCATATTAGTCCACAACTCGGGCTCTGGAAATTCATTCAAAATTACCATTTAAATCTTTGGGCACCTGGGTGGCTCAGTCGGTTAAGTGTCTGACTTCGGCTCAGGTCAAGATCTCAGTGTTGGACTCCCTGCTCAGTAAGGAACCTGTTCTCCCTCTGCCTCTGCCCCTCCCCCTGCTTGTGTGCTCTCTCTCTCTCTCCCTCTCAAATAAATAAAATCTTAAAAAAAAAAGACACAATATACAAACTTTAAGAAAAACACAATTTAAAAATGGGCGAAGATCTGAAAAAGACATTTAGCCAAAAGAGATCTCCAAATGACCAATAAGCACATGAAAAGATATTCAATACCATTTGTCTATAGGGAAATGCAAATTAAAACCACAGTGAGATACTACAATCACACCCACTAGGATAACTATCAAAAAGATAGACAATAACTAGTGTTGAAAAGGATGCAAAGGAAATGGAACCCTCATACATTGCTGGTAGAAATTAAAATCCTACAGCATCTTTGTAAAACAGTTTGGCAGCTCCTCAAAAAGTTAAACATAGAGCAACCATATGACCCAGCAATTCTACTCTTAGTTATATAACCAAGAGAATTTAAACCGTATGTTCATATAAAAACTAGTATGTGAATGTTCATAGCAGTATTAGTCATAGTAGCTGAAAAGTGGAAAAACCCAAATATCCATCAATTGATGAATGGGTAAACAAAATATTGTATATCAGTATAGTGGAATATTAGTCAGCTATAAAAAGAAAGGAAGTATTTTTTGTAAATTCCAGTGTGGTCAACATAGTGTGTTATATTAGTTTCAGGTGTACAATACAGTGATTCAACAGTTCCATATATTACTAGTGCTTATCATGATAAGTGTACTCTTAATCCCCATCACCTATTTCACCCATCCCCCCCCACCTCCCCTCTGGAAACCATCAGTTTGTTCTCTATAGGTTTGAGTCTATACTTTGGCTCGCCTCTTTTTTTCTTTCTTTCTTTTTTTTCTTAAATTCCACATATGCGTGAAATCATGTGGTATTTGTCTTTATCTGACTTATTTCACTTAGCATTATACCATCTAGGTCCATCCATGTTGTTGCAAATGACAAAATTTCATTCTTTTGTATGCTGAATAATATTCAATTGTATACATTTACCATTTTCTTCATCGATCTATGGATGGACATTTGGGCTGCTTCCATAATTTGGCTATTGTAAATAATGCTGCAATAAACATAGGAGTACATACATCATTTTGAATCAGCGTTTTGTGTCCACCAGTAGTGGAATTACTGGACTATATGGTAATTCTATTTTAATTTTTTGAGGAATCTCCATACTGTTTTCCACAGTGGCTGCACCAGTTTGCATTCCCACCAACAGAGCAGGAGGGTTCCTTTTGTCCCCCACATCCTTGCCAACACTTGTTGTTTCTTGTGGTTTTGATTTTAGCCATTCTAATAGGTGTGAGGGGAAATCTCATTGTGGTTTTGATTTGCATTTAAAAGGAATGAAATATTAATATATGCTAATACATGAATGAATCTTGAAAACACTCTGCTGAGTGAAAGAAGCCAGACACAAAAGGCTATCTACCATATGATTCTATTTCTATGAAATGTCCAGAATAGACAAATCCATAGAGAGAGAAAGCAGATTAGTGGTTTCCAGAGGCTGGGGGAATGGGAACTGGGGAATGACAACTAGTAGATACAGAGCTTTTTTGGGGGGGTGATGAACATGTTCTGGAATTCAACAGTGGCAAAATTAGGTGAATATACTAAAATATACTAAAATCTAAAGAGTTATACATTTAAAAATCAATAAACTAAGAAAGATAAGATTTAAGCTGTACTATGAACCGTCCTCACCATTTTCATCCAAAGAAAGGAGGAAGACACAGGATATGTATGCTCTTTATAGAGAAACTAAGGCACCAAGTGGACAGCCAAGCTGCCATCATCTTGATCAGAAATTACTGGGCACCAGCTTTAGGTAGGACATGTATGAACCATGTCCTTACAGAAGGTAATGCAGGAAAGAACTTTCTCTCTCTTCATCACGTGGGGGTTCCAGGATTAACACAGAGGTCATTTCTATTAAAATAAACTACTAACAGAAGCTCAGTTGACTTTGATCACTTATTTAGAAAACTGCAGGCTTATTGTGATTTCTTTTATCAGAATTGGCTCTTAATGCAGCTGAAAACATTAGATCCACTCTGTGCTCACCATTTGTATAGCTACACAGAGTAGCCCCCATTTCCATGGGCAAATGGAATAAAATTCCAGAAGTCAAACTTGAGCAACAAACACCTACCATAAGTGATGCTTTTTTGTTTGTTTGTCCAGGTCAAAGAACCAATGCTTCAGCATGAGTTTTTTTTTTAAACTGGGAAGAGAAGAGAGGCTACCTCATTTCCCATTCCTGAAGAAAACAATGTTAGAAAAGAAGAGCAAAAGTATGGCTTGAATCTTATTTTTCTTATTTTATTGATTTTTAAGTGTACAACTCAATAGATGTTATGTATTCACAAAGTTGTGCCCCTAATTCCAGAAAATTTTCATTGCCCACAAAAGAAGCCCTATACCCCCTAACAGTCATTAAAGCACTGAAGAAATGCACATGGTGTCAGCATGAAGATTCCCTCGCAGCACAGTGAGAGACTGTAATATGTCTGACCTGCATTCACAGGTGCTGGAGGGGAGAGAGCGCCACCTGAGCCCCTCCTGAGGGAACAGCTATGTGTAAGTTGTATCAATGACTCAAACTCAAATCAAGTGCTTGTCTAATTTGCTTTCCCTGTATTTCTTTTTTCTTCTCTCCTGCTCTCTTCCAATCTCTGCAATTTCTCCTCCTTTGCCATGACCATCTCTCCCACCATACTCTCTCTTTTCCTCTCTTTTTCATGCTCAGAAATACTGAGACCTCACTGCCTCTTCTCCCCATTTCCATCCCCTTCTCTAGGCTCTTCTTCCTCTGCTCATCTCTCAAAATGTTGATGTTTTATGTTTGTGTGTGAGTGTAAAAAGAAAGGCAGAAGTAAGTGTTAGTCTACATGACTCCATGGTTGGCCAAAAACAACAGAAGCTACAAATGTCCCTTAAATATTGGTCCTCTCCTCTCCTTAAAATAAAGCGGAGGTGCGGGCGCCTGGGTGACTCAGTTGGTTGAGCGACTGCCTTCGGCTTGGGTCATGATCCCGGAGTCCCGGGATCGAGTCCCTCATTGGGCTCCCTGCTCGGCGAGGAGCCTGCTTCTCCCTCTGACCCTCCCCCTCTCATGTACTCTCTCTCATTCTTGCTTTCTCAAATAAATAAATAAATCTTTAAAAAAAAATAAAGCGGAGGTGCTTCGGGTGAATGAGGAAATTCAGGTAAGGAGTTACTGAACTATTCAGGATCAGAAAAGGAAAATCTCCTTTGTCTCTTTTATGGTTCAAGGCAGAGTTATTCCCTGTGACCGGAGATTAGTTATTCTATATTTCCCATAACTAAGTTGATTTTTAAGCAGGGGGGATGATTTTTTAAAAAGATTCATAGATTGAATCTCTGATTAAAACATAATCTCTGATAAAACATTAAAAAGACATAAAGAAAAACCAACAAATGAATGTACTATATATGCTCACTTTCAAAAAGAAAAGTCATCTATGCTTTTCAAAAGGTGACAACATGAACTTGGGCACAGAACATTGCGCGTGACTGTGAACCTCTCCTGCTCCGTGTCCTCTCCGTGCCCCCAATGAGCCAGGCCCTCAAAGGTACGAGTGCCCCGGGCTGCTCAGGACACCGCAACACGCCTGCCCTTTCAAATGTGGTCAGCAACACAAGCTAAGTTCTTGTGAGTGTTTTCTTCACTCAAAGGTGTACTGTTGCGAAAAAAGAGACTAGATTCAGAGGGAAGATTAGAAATGACCAAAGCTGCAAAAGCAAGACAGGAGTGTCTTTGAGCTCAGCAGAAACATGGACCAGTAGTCCTTCGTGAGCTCTCTGGGAGGGAAGGCCTGAGCTTCTAAAACTGTGTAACTGTTCAGCTTTAAAATGCCACAGAAATTTAAAACACCCTGTATCTCCAACATATTCGTGTATCTTGTAAGGTGAACAGCAACAACAAAAACTAAACTTCAATCCCCATGTCTATCCAGTTTCCTCACCTAAGCTACTTCTGGTAGAAAATCTGGAAGCACTCATCACAAATGCCTTTATAATACCACATTGTCACAATTTTAAAAATAAAGATGAGTGGGGAACTATAGAACCCACCCCCAGGGGCAGATGCTCATAGCAAATCCCAGTAGCTCTGAGCCTGTTTCTCCAACTATGATTATTTATTTTAAAAGATTTATTTATTGGGGCACCTGGGTCGCTCAGTCGTTAAGCGTCTGCCTTCAGCTCAGGTCATGATCCCAGGGTCTGGGATCGAGCCCCGCATTGGGCTCCCTGCTCTGCAGGAAGCCTGCTTCCCCCTCTCCCACTCCCCCCTGCTTGTGTTCCCTCTCTCGCTGTGTCTCTCTCTGTCAAATAAATAAATAAAATCTAAATAAATAAATAAAAGACTTATTTATTTATTTTAAGGGAGGGGTAGGGGAAGAAAGAAAGGGAGAGAGAAAGCCAAGCGGAATCCATGCTGAGCATGGAGCCCAATTCGAGACTCAATCTCATGACCCTGAGATCATGACCTGAGCTGAAACCAAGAGTTGGATGTTCAACTGATTGGGCCACCCAGGAGCCCCTCCCAACTATGATTTAGAAGAACTGGACTGGAGGGACACCTGGGTGGCTCAGTTGGTTAAACGTCTGCCTTTGGCTCAGGTCATGATCCCAGGGTCCTGTGATTGAGTCCCTCATTGGGGTCCCTGCTCAGCAGGAAGCCTGCTTCTCCCTCTGCCTGCTGCTACCCCTGCTTGTGCTCTCTCTCTCCCTCTCTTCCTCTCTCTGTCAAATACATAAATAAAATCTTTAGAAGAAGAACTGGACTGGAGCATTTCTTTTCCTTTTTTTTTTTTTTTGGAGATTTTACTTATTTATTTGAAACAGAGAGGGAGAGAGAGAACACAAGGGGATCCTATACATCTATAAGGAAAAATGAGGATCTTCTCTATGTACTATAACAAATGCTTTTCTAGCATTTGTTGTCTATTTAGCATATTACCACTAGTTTTTTTTAAAGAACAGGAGGGAAGAATTTACATGTGTCTATATCTCTGGAAGAATATGTTGCAGCTGATGGGAAACAAAGAATGGCAACTGGAATTCAAAATACTAATTATTATTGATAAAGCTCATATCGAGAACACAACTTAGGAATGTGTCAACAGTGGGCTTTCCAATACCGAATCCAGAAGAAAGCAGTTTTGCCCACCTGAACTGGCCCCCTACAAGCCTCCCCATGTGGGAGCCATCCCTGTGCATTTTCCCAGATGGAGTTGTAGAGTAAAAAGTCTGTTGCTGGAGTCAGATATCTCAAAAATAACAGTGGAGCAGCTTAGCAGGTTTAAAAATAATCCTTTTAAACTGCAAATAATATGCAAACATGTCACTCCTCAAAAAATTAGACAGGAATAGTTAATGAAAAGTCTATTTGAGGGGCACCGGAGTAGCTCAGTCGGTTAAGCATCCAACTCTTGATTTTGGCTCAGGTCATGATCTCAAGGTCGTGAGATCCAGCCCCACATGGGGTTCCATGCTGGGCATGGAGCCTGCTTAAGATTCTCTCTCTCTCTCTTTCAAAAAAAAAAAAAAGAAAGAAAGAAAAGAAAAGTCTATTTGTTATTTAGAAGTCTATTTGCTATTTTTTTATGCTGAAAATTATTTTTTTTATTTTTTCAAGTTTTTATTTAAATTCCAGTTAGTTGGGGACACCTGGGTGGCTCCTGTCGGTTGGGTGTCCAACTCTTGATTTCAGCTCAGGTCATCTTCTCAGGGTCATGAAATGGAGCCCCACCTCAGGCTCCATGATGTGTGTGGAGTCTGCTTAAGATCCTCTCTCTCTCTCTTCTTCTGCTCTTCCCCTCCCCACTCCGGCTCACTCTCTCCAAAAAATAAATAAATTCCAGTTAGTTAACATACAATATAATATTAGTTTCAGGTGTAGAATTTAGTGATTCCTCACTTACATACAAACCCAATGCTCATCACAAGTGCCCTCCTTAATACCCATCAACCATTTAACCCATCCCCTCCTGCCCACTTCCCCTCCAGTAACACTCAGTTTGTTCTCTATTCTTAAGAGTCTGTTTTCTGGTTGCCTCTTTTTTTCCCCCTATGTTCATCTGTTCTGTTTTTTAAATTCCACACATGAGTGAAATCATATGGTATTTGTCTTTCTCTGACTGACATATTTCGCTTTGCATAATACATTCTAGCTCCATCTGCATCATTGCAAATGGCAAAATTTCATTCTTTTTTATGGCTGAGAAAAGTCTATTTGTTATTAAAGACTGCTGGCTTCATAAATCTTTTTCTTGCTTTAATACTTGTAATAATCACCTATTAAAAAGCCAAAATAGCAATTTTCTTTTATTTCAACAATTTCAGTAAAAAGTAAGCAAAATATTAATACAGTTTAAAATTTTTCTTTCCTACAGTTAAAAAAAAACAAAACAAAACAAAACCTATTTTACCCACAAGTGTTAATAATGTCGGTAATGGCATACATCTTCATATTTTCCTTCTAATGTATTTTAGGATTCAAGTCTTCAGTACTAACTGTAAACCCAATTACCTGCATCTCTTGCTCCCTGGACAAATTTCTAAGAGAACAGACCTAAAGTCTAAGACCAAGATCTGCGTGTAGTCCCTAAAGGGCTAGAACAATGGTCTGGATATCATTATAGAACCAGGGTCTTGGACAGTAATTCAGAAATTTCTTGGTTCACCATTTCTCAATGGTGTTTCTATTACATGCTTTTCTATATAAGAGTTGTATAGTCAGGCAAGTTTCAAGATCCTAAATAATGTATTTCCCCCTTGGAAATTTACAATATACATCAGCACATTGAAGGTTCTGTAAAGTCCTGCACTAAAGAAACCTCCTTAACTTGGCTTAATCCAATTTTCCCAAACTTTCTTTAGCACTTAGTGTTCATGAATGAAACACACTTTGGGAAACAGTGATCTAATACAACCTATTTTATTGGTTGAAAAACTAGGCCCTGAAAAAGGTTAAGAGACTTGTTCAAGATTACCCAAGTAGGTAGTAGCAGTCAGTCCCAGAACTCAGACCTCCTGCATCCAATACAGGGCACTTTCTATGATGACATGCTGCCTTTCTTCTACCTCATAAAAACTTTGGAAATTGTTATGGAAAGTCTGTTATGAAAATGAAACCAAGAAAACCCAAGTCGATACAAAGTATGTTCTTATTAATTTCCATGCCTTTCCAATTGATGTTATCAGAACATTTTTTTAAAAGCTTGGAAGTATATAAATAAGGAAGAAGGGAGGCTTGTAATTGATTGACGGTGTGGGGAAGTTGCCTTTTCCTCAGGCTACTGTTTATTCAGATTATGTTTATAGGTATGAAAAGTTGAAAAAAAAGATGTTAGCTTTTAAGTAACAAACTTACACCCTCTGTATTTAAGGATCAAATTAGAATCGGTTGGACTGCAGTGAACTGGATACTGTGTGTCAGAGATTATTTTGGGCATGTGTCTGAAAACTGATCCTTAAAATGCAAAATAAACACTAAACGATGTAAGCTCTCACAAAACATGTTCATGCTTACTTAGTAAACCCTAATACCATGAAATGGAATTTTAACATTTAGAAACTTCTAAACCTTAATTTATTAAACTTTAATTAAAAAAATACTCTTTAAAATGTTTTAAAAATAATTGTCATGTAGCATTAGTGTCCCATATCAGGATAGAATTAGACACACACACCTCCTATCAGTTTGGAATATTGTGAAATGGTTAATAATAGAATAGCCAAATGACTTCCATTGGTCCCTTGAAAAAGGCTTTAGTGACCCATTTTGTACCAATGGGTTAAGAAAAAGAAAAACATACTTCCAATTTGATGGTTCTTTTTATTGTGTAGAAAACACTTTTGAGAGATACTTAAGAAAGCTTTATAAAAGTTTATGGGACGCCTGGGTGGCTCAGTCATTAAGCTTCTGCCTTCGGCTCAGATCATGATCCCGAGGTCCTGGGATCAAGCTCCACATCGGGCTCCCTGCTCAGTGGGAAGCCTGCTTCTCCCTCTTCCTGCCACTCCCCCTGCTTGTGCTTTCTCTCTCTCTCTCTGACAAATAAATAAATAAAATCTTTTAAAAACAAGTTTTAAAAAAAAGAAAGCTTTATAAAAGTTTTTAAGATATACATCTCAAATTATCCCACAAAAAATCTTGTGATGGCAAGAGAATAGAATTTCAGAATAGTCTTCATATAATTCATATTATTATTGATAGAGGTGGTTAGTGACACTTTGTTCAAAAAAATGTGCAATTTAGTATTTGTAACTTACAGTCCTCCCCTCTTTTTCCATTCTTTAACTCTTTTTCTTTGTGAGAACAATTTTTCCCCACTCAGACTATTTTTGGATTACAGAGGAAGAATCATGCGTTGTTAATATTTCTTCACAGCTTCCAAGCACCTCTCTGCTGACTTGTACATATGCCACCTTCACAATCCTGTCCTCGATCCACTGAAATTCAGTTGCAGGCAGAATCCTAATGGCCTCTAAGATCTCTGTCCCATAATGTTTCTCCCATGATTATACTGGTTACATGGCAAAAGGATTTTTTAGATACAATCAGTGACCTTAAGAGAGACTATAGTTGGACCTAACCTATAAAAAGCATAGAGTTTTCTCTTGCTGGTAGTAGAAGAGCAAGTCAGAGCGATTCCAAGTATGAGGGAGATTTGACATGCCATTTTTGCCTTTGAAGATGGAGTGGGCCATATGGTAGAGGAATATGAACAGCCTCTGGGAGCTGAGAGCTACTCCCAACTGACAGCCAGCAAGGAAGTGGGAACCACCGTCCTACAACCACAAGGAACTGAATGCTGACAACAACCTGAAGGAGCTTGGAAATAGGTTCTTCCCCCAGACAAGGTATTTTTTTTCTTTAAGTCAAGAATATATGTTAAAATTTGTAAAATGCCTGTATGCATCTAGAAATACTCTTATTATTTCTTCCCCTTTATCTATTAATCTGTACTTGTATTCCTGGTATGAATTCAATGAGGGTATAAACGATGAGGGTATAAATTATTACTGCATTAATGTGCTACTGGATTCTAACTGTCAATATTCTCTTTAAGGTCTATGCACTGAGGTATGGAATTATCCTGTAGCCTTCTTTTGTGATGCTAGTTTTGTCAGGTATATTAACTGATATTAATATACCCATTCTAACCTGCTTATGCTTATTGTTTGTATGGTATATCTCCTTCTAGCCATTTGTTTTCAATCTGTCTCTCTCTCTCTCTCTCTCTATATATATATATATGTATATATATATATACATATATATATATTTTTTAGGAGTTGTAAAATCACTTTAATTCGGTTCTCTCTGCATTACAAGCCATAGGGTGGGCAGTGGAATGTGCCACGTCCCCGTCACAATACTGAGCCTGTAACTGCAGGTTACCAAAATATACATCTGTGTCACCTTTTATAAAAAACCACGTTTGCTGTCCCTTGTTTTACAACAGGTATAAAAAAATTATAAATATTTACACCCTTGTTCCACCCCAACACGGAAACTCGAGGGTCCAGGGCCGAGGGAGAGGCTGGCCAGCACGGGGTCTGCTGCAGCGGGAGGCTGTGAGCTGCAGGTTTCAGCTGGCACCCCCAATACGTTTAATCAAGTGTGTGATTTGCCCCAGCCCCAGCCCCAGGGACCCCCGATCCGGGGCAAGACCCTGAGGGCACCATCCCTGTCCTCCTTCAGCTCCGAGCTCTGTGTCCACCGTAACCTCTGTATTATGCTTTGATGCAGTTGCAGACACCTGTGCCTAGCAATATTTCCAGTTGACCAAATATTCTAATCTTTTTTCATTTATATGCAAAAGACATAGTTTTAAGTAACTTTTTATGATAAAAATGGTATGAGTGTAATCTCCATTTCCTCCTTGTGGTATGACCTTGCATACTGTGCTTTTCTATTTTATTCCTTGTAATGAAGTCACAGGGCAGGATCTAGGTTCCAGGGCAGGCCGGCTGGGGGCCGGCGCAGAGGAGTCTGGTCCTTCCCCGGAACACCTCCAGATGCCTTACTCACACCTAACCTGTCCTCTCTCTGGGGGGACAAGCGCTCTTAAAACTTTCAGGGTTTCTGCTGTCCTGCAGATTTTGGACCAAAGTTTTGTTTGGTTTTTTCTGTCTGCCTCTAATGCTGGGGCCCCGGAAAGTGGGACAGCGGCCCCCCAGTCTTAAGTGTCCCCCGCACATCGTCCTGCACTTACGGGTCCAAGGGGCTCCCTTGTGAGCAGACCCCTGTGCTGGCCAGCCCCTCCCTCTGTGTCTTTATATTTAAAGTTAATCTCTTGGGATGCCTGGGTGGCTCAATCGTTTAAGCGTCTGACTTTGGCTCAGGTCATGATCTTGTGGTCCTGGGGTCAAGTCCTGCATCAGGCTCCTTGCTTAAACAAATAAATAAATAAAATCTTTTTTAAAAAAGAAGAAGAAAAAAGAAATCCTTCCTTATTGTCAGAGGCCATGAAGATACTGTCTTCTAAAAGCTTCATTGTTTGGCCTTTCATTTAGGTCTTTATCTCATCTGGAGTTATTTTTGTGTGTACATTTTAGTAATGGCCTAAATTTCTCTTCTACAGAAATATCCAGTTTTTCCCTGCACATTTGAAAGACTATCTTTTCCCTGCAGCATCACCTTTGTCATGAATAAAGTGTTCATATATGCATGAGTCTATTCTGGGTTTTCTATTCTATTCCACTGGTTTATTTTCTGCTCCTTGTGCCAAAATACCATATTTTTAAATCCCTAATACTTAAAAATGTCTTGATACTTGGTAGAACAAGTTCTCTCAACAAATTCTTCTTTCCAAGTGTCTCATCTATTCTTAGTCTTTTATTTTCATATCAATTTAAATCACTTTGTCAACTTACACACATAATTTCTTTTATCATTTTGGCTAATATTTCACTGAATTTATAGATCCATAAGCCAATTTGAGTAAATTAACAGCATTACAGTATTGTATCTTCCATTTAATGAATGTAATATATCTCTTCACTTATTCAGGTTTGTTAAAATTTCTCTCAGGAATGTTTTTAGGTTTCTGCATAAAGATCTTCCACATTTTTTTTTTCATAAGATCTGTTTTATTAGATATTTTCAATGCTATGGCTAATATTTTAAATTTCATTTTCTAACTGCTTAATGATATATGAAAATATAGTATGACCTTTATAAACTGCTTATGAACCCAGGAACTTTGCCAAACTCTAAGTTCATAATATTAATATCTGTGAATAATGACATTTTTTTTCTACTCCTATGCATTTCTATTTCCACACTTACTGCTCTTTCTAGGCCCTCTGTTGAATAGAAATGGACACCTTTTTCTTGCTCCCATTTGCAAAGGAAAATCTTTTCACTTCTTCTAGTTAAACATAAAACCTGTTGTAAATTTGATAGATTTTGACTGCTTAAAAAGGCATCTCCCGGGCGCCTGGGTGGCTCAGATGGTTAAGCGTCTGCCTTCGGCTCAGGTCATGATCCCAGGGTCCTGGGATCGAGTCCCGCGTCGGGCTCCTTGCTCCTTGGGAGCCTGCTTCTCCCTCTGCCTGCCTCTCTCTCTCTCTCTCTCTCTCTGTCTTTCATGAATAAATAAATAAAAAAAAAAAAGGCATCTCCCTGCTATTCCTAATTTACTAGCAATATTTTTTAAATCATGGATGTTGAATTTAATCAAATTCTTTTTCTGCATCTTTTGTGACAATCTTACGATTTTTCTCCTTCAAACTACTAAATGGTGAGTTATGTTGATAAATTTTCTGATGTTAAACCAACCTTGAAATCTTCACATAAATCCAATTTGATGAAGATACATTATCTTTTTTACATTTTGCTGAATTTATTTTGAAATTATTTTGTTTAACATATTTGTAACCTTACATTATATGTTGTTTTTGTTGTTGTTGTTTGTTGTTGTTTAGAGGGGGGTGGGGAGGGGTAAAGGGAGAGGGAGAGAGAGAGAATCTCAAGCAGGCTCCACACCCAGCACAAAGCCCAACTCGGGGCTCAATCTCACAATGCTGAGATTATGACCCTGAACTGAAATCAAGAGTCAGACACTTGGAGCGCCTGGGTGGCTCAGTTGGTTAAGTGGCTGCCTTCGGCTCAGGTCATAATCCCAGGGTCCTGGGATCGAGCCCCGCATCGGGCTCCCTGCTCAGCAGGGAGCCTGCTTCTCCCTCTCCCTCTGCCTGCCTCTCTGCCTATTTGTTCTCTCTCTGTATCTCTCTGCCAAATAAATAAATAAAACCTTTAAAAAAAAAAAAGAGTCAGACACTTAACTGACTGAGCCACCCAGGTGCCCCCTTACACTATATGTTAACTAACTGGAATTTAAATAAAAACTTAAAAAAGAAGGAGGGAAAAAGGATATTTGCATCCATGTTCATAATTGAAACTGACTTTAATTTTCTTTTCTCATCTTGTCCTTGTTGGATTTTTCTAAATTTTGAATTTTTTTAAAGATTTTATTTATTTATTTATTTATTATTTATTTATTTATTTGACAGATAAAGACATAGCAAGAGAGGGAACACAAGCAGGGGGAGTGGGCGAGGGAGAAGCAGGGTTTCCGCTGAGCAGGGAATCTGATGTGGGGCTTGATCCCAGGACCCTGGGATCATGAGCTGAGCCAGATGCAGATGCTTAAAGACTGAGCCACCCCGGTGTCCCAAATTTTGAATTTTTTCAAGATTTTGCCAGACTTATAAAATAAGTTGCAAAGTTTTTCCTCATTTTCTATTTTCTGGAAGAGTTTACAAGATTTGGGTTGTTTCTACCTAAATGTTTAGCAAAATATATATTTTATAACATCTGGGCCTGGATATTTTTGTGTAATAGGTTTTTTTTTTTAGATTTTATTTATTAATTTGAGAGAGAAAGAGAGCAATAGAGAGAGCATGAGTGGTGGGGGGAAGGAAAGAGAGAGAGGGAGAAGCAGACTCACTGCTGAGCAGGGAGCCTGATACGGGGCTTGATCCCAGGACCCTAGAATCATGACCTGAGCCGAAGGCAGATGCTTAACCAACTGAGCCACCCAGGTGCCCCTGTGGTAGGTTTTTAATGATGAATTCAGTCCTCTAATAGCAATATGACTCTTCAGGTTTCCTTTTTCTTCCATAAGTTTATGAAGTTGCATTTTTATTGGAATTTGTCTATGTCAATCAAATTTTCAATTTTACTGGTATAAAGGTGTCAAAAATATCCTCTTACCTTTTTCAGTGTCTGTAAGATCTAAAATGACATCCTCTTTTACATTTCCAATATGGATTATCTGTACTTTCTTTTTCAATCAGACTGAGCAAATTAATCAATTTTACTAATATTTATAAAGAACCAATTTTAGCTTTGTCAATCTTGTGTATGTTTGTTTTTTGTTTCATTAACTTCTGCTCTTATATATAGCACTTCTTTTTACCTCTTTTCTAACTTCTTAAGATGGATACTTAGCTTATTAATTTTCAGCCTTTTTCTTTTCTAATATAGAGTTCCCTCTCAGTAGTGTTTTAGCTACATCCCATAAGTTTAAAAATACAGTATTTCCACAATCAATTTTAAGAACTTTCTAACTTGCATTATGATTTCTTCGTCAGCCCATGAGTTGTTTAAAAATATGTATCTTGGACCAAAGCTGGGAGGATAGAGGAGCAAGAGGATCCTAAACTTCCTCATCCCACAGACACACCTAGACAACTGCTGCATCAGTGCAGCCAACCTAGAAAACAACCCAAAGAATGGCAGGACAGACTTTCCACAGTCAATAGTAGAGAGGAAGCTACGTTGAAAGGGTAGAGGGATGGAGATGCAGTCAAGAACTGGATTAACCACAAACAGGAAAGACACTACAAGCATGGAAGAAAGGAGCCGACCCCACACCAGAAATACCAGGCATGGAAGACCTGCATGGGAAGATGAATCCCCATAACATTTGGCTTTGAAAACCACTGGGACTTAACTTTGTATTTACAGTCAGGAAGGCTTAACTCCAGGTACTTTAAAAATCAGTGGGCTTAGCTCTAAGAGAGCTGGAGGGTGATAGGAAACTGAGTCCCAGCCCTTAAAGAGCCAACATAACAAATAACCCCACTGAGAGACAGCACAGAATCAGCAACTTGAAAAGCACCTAGGGTAAACATGAAGATTTATTTGTTAATCTCAGACCATGCACTGGAGGGGCAGGGATCTTTAGGAGACCTAAGAACAAAAGAGCTGGCAGGTGACACTTCTCTCCCCCTGCCCAAACTAGACAGCCAGACAATTGCAGGAACCTGCATAAATACCCTCCGCTTATCTGGATAACACTACACACCCTACCCCTATGTTCTCCTGCAGATCCACCCCATCCAACCCACCCCATCAGCAGGAGTCCCTTCAAAGTGATGCAGGCCCCAAGGGGAAGGGAAGATAACACACACACTTGTTTGACTGCAGCCTTAGTAGTGAACAGGGGGCAGACATCTGGTCTGACTGCCTGCCTGCCCACCAACAAAAGTCTCTCAGGGGACAAAGCAAGGAGAGAACACTGCAGGTCCAACAGATGGACTGGGGGCAGGTATCTGGTGTGACTCTGGGCCCCATCCAACTATAAGCCCATGGTGGCCCCAAACTATCCCCTTACCAGCTCAGAGAACAAACTCTATCCAGTATGCCCACCACATGCAAAGTGGGCCATTGCAGCCAACTGGACTGAAAGCAATGCTGCTCAGCCACAACAGTAGGGCACATGCAACCCCCATGGAAGACACCCCTGAAATGCCTGGTTCTGGTGAACAGGGACCAACACAGGACCTCTTCTTCATAAGGCCACTACTTTCAAGATCAGGAGATGTAACTGATTTTCCTAATACATAGAAACACAGGGAGTTACACAAAATGAGGAGACAGAGGAATGTCTAAAATGAAAGAACAGGAAAAAATCACAGCAAAAGAGCTCAATGAAATGGAGATAAGCAGAATGCCTGATGGAGAAATCAGAGTAATGGTCATAAGGATACTTACTGGAATGGAGAAAAGAGTGGAGGATCTCAATAGGACCTTTAACAAAGAGATAGAAAATATAAAAAAAAAAAAACAATCAGAGAAGAAGAACCCAATAACTAAAATTAAAACTATACTAAAGGGAATCAATAACAGAGGAGAGAGAAGAACAGATTGGTCACCTGGGAGACAGAAATGAAAAGCAACCAAGTAAAACAACAGATGTGAGATCAAAAAAAAAAAGATAAAAAATGAGAATAGGTGAAGGAAACTCAGCAACATCATCAAGTGTAAGAACATTCACATTGTAGGGATCCCAAAAGAAGAAGAGAGAAAAAAGAGGGTAGAAAATTTATTTGAAGAAATAGTAGCTGAAAAGTTCCCAAATCTGGGGAGAAAAATAGACATCCAAATCCAAGAGGCACAGAAAGCCCCCAACAAAATCAACCCAAGGAGGTCCATGCCAAGACAAATAATAACTAAAATGACAAGATGTAATGATAAATGCAGCTAGATAAAAGATAAGTTATATACAAGGGAAATCCCATAAGAGTATTTGCTGATTTTTCCACAGAAGGCCAGAACGGAGTGGCATGATATATTCAAAGTGCTAAAAGGAGAAAAGCTGCAAACAAGAATACTCTAGTGGGCAAGGTTATGATTCCAAATAGGAGAGATAAAGAGTTTCCCAGACAAACAAAGGGTAAAGGAGTTCATCACCAGTAAACCAGCCTTACCAGAAATGTTAAATGGAATTCTTTGAGTGGAAAGAAAAGGCCATAATTAGGAGTAAGAAAACTATGAAAGAAAAAAAATGTCACAGGTAAATGTAAACATAATAAAAGCAGTAAATTAATCACTTATAAAACCAGCATGGAGGTTAAAAAACAAAAGCAGTAAAATCAATTATATTTATAAAAATCAGTCGGGGGCGGGGGGGTTGCCTGGGTGGCTTAGTTGGTTAAGTGACGGATTCTTGATTTTGGTTCAGGTTGTGATCTCAGGGTTGTGAGATCAAGCCCCACATCAGGCTCCACGTTCAGGGGGGAGTCTGCTTGAGATTCTCTCTCTCTCTCTCTCTCTGCCCTTCCCCTCCCTCTATCTCAAATAAATAAATAAATCTTTTAAAAAATCAGACAAGGGATTCAAAAACAAAAGGATGTAAAGTATGACATCATATACATAAAACACAGAGGGGTAAAGATTTAGTGCTTTTAGAATGGGTTCAAACTTGAAAACCATCAACTTAATATAGACTGCTATGTGCATAAGATGTTATATGTGAACCTAATGGTAATCACAAATCAAAAACCTACAATACATATGCAAAAAATAAAAAGAAAGGAATCCAAGCATATCACTAAAGAAAGCCATCCAACCACAAAGAAAGAGAACAGAAGAAGAAAGAAACAGAATTACAAAAACAACCATAAAACAAGTTATAAACTGGTAATAAGTACATACCTATCAATAATTACTTTGAATATAAATGGACTAAATGCTCAAACCAAAAGACATAGGGTGACTGAATGGATAACAAAGCAAGACTCATTTATAGGCTGCCTATAAGAGACTTCAAACCTAAAGAGATGTGCAGATTGAAAGTGAAGGTATGGAAAAACATTTATCATGCAAATGGAGTGAAAAGTAAGCTGGGGTAGCAATACCTATAGCAGACAAAAATACACTTTAAAACAAATACTGTCAACTAAGAAACTGGAAGAAAACTGAGAGTTTGTATTCTAAGATCAGGAACAAGACAAGCATGTCCATGCTTACCACTTTTATTCAACATAGTACTAGAAGGCCTAGCTGTAGCAATCAGACAAGAAAAAGACATAAAAGGCATCCAAATTGGTAAGGAAGAAGTAAAACTCTCACTATTTGCAAATGACACGATGCTATATACAGGAAACCCCAAAGACTCTACCAAAAAAAAAAAAACTATTAGAACTGTTAAATTAATTCAGTAAAATTGCAGGATACAAAATTATTTACAGAAATCTGTTGCATTTCTATACACTAATAACAGAGTAGCAGAAAAAGAAATTAAGAAAACAATCTCATTAAGAATTGTACCAAAAAGAATACCTAGGAATAAATTTAACCAAGGAGATGAAAGACCTATACTCTGAAAACTATACAACATCGATAAAAGAAATCAAAGGTGACACAAAGAAATGGAAAGACATTCCATGTTCATGGATTAGAAGAACCAATATTGTTAAAATGTCCTTATTACCCATAACAGTCTACAGGTTTAATGCAATCCCTGTCAAAATACCAACATTTTTCACAGAACTAGAACAAATAATCCTATGGATTTATATGGAACACAAAAGATCTCAAATAACCAAAGCGATCTTGAAAAAGAAGAACACAGCTGGAGGTATCATAATTTTGGATTTCAAGATATACCACAAAGCTGTAGTAATCAAAACAGTATGGTACTGGCACAAAAATAGACACATAGATTAATGGAAGAGAATAGAGAGCCATAAATAAACCCATGCTTACATGGTTAATTGGTCTACAACAAAGGAGGCAAGAATATCCACCCGTAAAAGACAGTCTCTTCAACAAATGTGCTGGGAAAACTGAGAGTAGGGAGGCCTATCTCCATCCTTTTCCACATGGTAAATGCTACAATTATGTGCCAGAAGAGAATGGTTTCCCACAGGAGAGAGAGAGAATCTGTCAGCCTTTTTTCTCATCTCCATGGGGGAGGCGCTGTTGACCCCCTAGCTCACATTACCACCGTTTCCTCCTTCAGTTCTTGGTTTTATTCTCTGATAAACTGGATGTGATTTATCTAACATTTAAATCCTACCTCTCCGCAACCCGCCCCTCCCCCCCACCACATTTACTCAACAGGGCACATGCTGGTTGCTCTCTTTATTTTGTAAGTACCACAGCAGAATTAAATGGTGATCTGATGATCTGATCTTTCAGTGAGAGAAAAATGTAATCATCTAGATCAGGGTTTCTTAACCTCTGCAGTATGACGTTTGAGGCTGGATAATTCTTTGATTTGGTTGAATGTTGTCTGGTGCATTGTAGGGTGTTGAGCAACATTCTTGGCCTTTACTCACTAGAAGTCAGGAGGACCTTCCTCTTCCTACCACCTCCTGCCCCAGTTGTGACCACCCCCCCAAAAATTCTCCAGACATTGTATAAAAGTTGCCCCCAGTTGTGAACCACTGGTGAAAATGTAAAATTCCTCAATATATTACTAATAGATCCTGGTAGTGTCAGTGATAAAACATAGGATAAAGCTGAGGACTTATTACCTATATATCTTTATCCTGTACTTTTTAAATAGATATCATTATGAACATTTTGGATCTAGTATAATGCAATAACTTCACCCTCATTGTAAAAACTGGTACCTTTCTGTACGTGATTGGACTGGAGAGAATGAAGGAATAATAGATAGACTATGGAAATTTAAAATACTGTTGGTGAGATTTGCCACCTGAAACTTTTCAAAATATTTACTATAAGCATCATATATTTTTTTCTATCAACTGATTGCTGATAGCCTAAAATTGGTCTTACTACACCATACACAAAAATAAACATCCTTTGAAAGCTGAAGACCAAAACGTGAGACCTGAAACTATAAAACTAAAAGAAAACATAGGCAGCAATCTCTTGGACATCAGCCTTCGCAAAGTATTTATGGATATATCTCAGGCAGGGGAAACAAAGCAAAAATAAACTATTGGGACTAAGCCAAAATAAAAAGCTTTTGCACACCAAAGGAAACTATCAACAAAATATAAAGGCAACTTACTGAATGAGAGAAGATATTTGCAAGTGATACACCTGATAAGGGGTTAATACCTAAAATATATAAAGAATTTATACAACTCAACACCAAAAAAAAAATCTGATTAAAAAAATGGGCAGAGGGGTGCTGGGTGGTATTACTAGGAAGGGGCATGAGGAAAACTTCTGTAGTGGTAGAATGTTCTACAAATTTATGTGGATGGTGGGTTCATGGACCCAATAGAGAGGATAAGTAACTCTTTTGAGTTTGGCTGCAAAGCAGAGAATTAGGCCAGTAGCTGGCAGAGAAAGTGTAAGTTTCTTAGAGAATAGACAATATATTTATATACTGATAGGAATAATTAAGTAGTAAGACAACTGATGATGACAGAGAGAGAGAATGATGGAGCAACGTCCCTGAGCAGGATGGGAGGGCATGAAACGTTCTGCCTATGTGGAAGAGAGGGAGGTTCTATAGTAGCAGATGAGCTAAAATACCTGTAATTGTATAGGTGGGTAGATACAGTGGTAGGAGCCTAAAAAGTTCTTTTCTGATTGTTTCCATTTTCTCAGGGAATTAGGAAGCAAAACCATCGCAGGACAGAGAAAGCGACTTGGAAGTGTGAGAAAAGGGAAGTGTGAAATAATCAAGAAAGTAGCACAGTGAATGGACCAGGTTGCCATTACCACAAATGAGGTAGCATTGAGACCCACTTAAGGTTAGGGTGATGAGTTAAGTTAGTCTGGTTGGGTTTTTCTCCTGTTACCTGAGAGGTGGAGGGTTTTATTTAGCCAGCTTTGCAGTTTTAGAGTGTTAGTGCAGATTTTGTGAGAGAGATCATATATACCTGAGCATCTTATTTTTACCAGTTGGGGCATCATTAGCTCTAGGCTTTTTCCATGGGCAAAACTAGGAAATACTTAAATATTTCTATGTGACTTAATATTTATAATCCATATTTACTATTATAAAGGTATTTCTGAACTTCAGGTTTTACATTTGTATCTCTTTTTCTCTGGAGTGAAAATCTTGGGGCCTGATAATTCGAACAACAATATCACTATCAGCAATAAAACTATCTAGTTTTGAGATTTCTTTGCAGTTCTTGGGGCATCTGGGTGGCTCAGTCAGTTAAGCCTCCAACTCTCGATTTTGGCTCATGTCGTGATCTCAGGGTTCTGAGACCAAGCCCTGTGTTTGGCTCCATGCTGGGTGTGAAGCCTGCTTAAGATTCTCTCTCTCCCTCTCCTTCTGCCCCTCCCCCCTCCAAAAAAAGACTTCTTGCAGTTCTTTTTGTTCTTAGAATACATCCCATTAAGGATGTACAGATGGAGTATTATATTCAACGTTCACTTGGAATAATTATTTTCTCTGTATGGATCCTACCAATATAAAAATAAAAATACACAATGAATCATGGAACACTACAGCAAAAACTAATGATGTAATATATGGTGATTAACATAACATAATAAAAAAATGAAAAAAATAAAAATAGGCTTTTTAATTGCTGGAGTTAAATATGAAGATTTACTTATTTGAGAGAGAGAGTGCACACAAGTGTGAGCGTAGGAAGGGGCAGAGGGGGAGAAAGAGGAGAGAATCTCAAGCAGACTCCCTGCTGAGTGCAGAGCCCAACTAGGGGCTCGATCCCACAACCCTGAGATCAGGACCTGAGCCGAAATCAAGAGTCGGATGCTCAACTGACTGGGCCACCCAGGTGCCCCTTGTTGGCGTTAAATTTGGATGTTTACATTTTACACTCCATCTAATATTTTTTCAAGTTTATAAAACACATTGGTAAAAGAATATCAAAGTCATATAAAAGTCATGCTTCCATCCTTCTCTCCCCATGCCCTCTTCATCCCTTATAGGTAATCATTTTTTACTCTCTAAAGGAAAGAATTATTTTGTCCTGCCTTTGGGGAAGAACTAGAATTTATCTCCCGTTGATGAGGGAAATTTCTTCTTTATAGAAAAATGTCAGCTGATAAACATAGAAGGAATTATTTAATTAGAAAGCCTTTCTGCAAATCTTTATGAAATAATTAATTCTGACAAGGATGTTAAAACCATTGGGTAAAAGGTTGTTGAAGATGACGATATTGGCACAGGACTAAAGTATCACCTCACAGATAACTTGCTTACTGCAAAGGACAAACACATCTTGTAACTGAGAGCTCTAGTGTTATCATCTTAGCCAAGTGATCAAACTTGACATTATGTGCTCACTGACAGGATGCAATACGAAATACACAGCATTACCAGGAAGCACTCTTGCCAAAACATTTAACATTATTCTAGCCAAACCTCTAGGCTACCTTCCAGTTAATGGGAATATCAAAGATAAAAGAACAAGTTAAACAATCAGACAAATCCAGTCTATGGGCCATCCTACAAGATCTGATTTCTTCTAATAGGCAACAAATGTCAAGGGGGAAAAGTGGCAGAGACTTGGTTAGGTTAAAAGAGACTAAATGAAACTAGATTTTAAAAAGACAGAATGACACAAATAGCCAAGTATGCACATCAGGTGCACAAAGTACAACACTTCATGATAGTAAGCAGTTCATTATTACTCTTATGTTTGTGTATAGTTGTAGAGGCAACATGTGTGAAATGTGTTACTGGTTTTCTTTATATTGGCAACAAGATGGACATTGAGCATTAGAATTGCAAAGAGTTTTATTTATATAAACCATTTAATGACATTTCATTAAATTTCCAAAAAATTAAGTTTTTAATTTTTATTTAAAATTGAGACATTAGTTATATTTGTATTTTGCCTTTTAGTTTTTATAAATAATTCTGGATATTTTAAGACAACTTTTTGAAAACAAAAATATTTTTTAGTATTTAATTTTCATTTTTGATGAAATATATTTAAATACTATATACTTGGAATACATTTTTTATACTTTTATTACTGCCAACAGAAACTATAAGAGAATTCTTATTATAAGAATGTAATTAATGATTTTGCTAGAACAAAGGTAAGACAAATGAGAAAGCTCTTCGGAATAAAGATCTGAAAAAGACAAGAAAGGAGAAAAACAACGGAAGAATAGCCAAATATATAGAGAATAGATTCAAAATAAACAGTGTTCCTGAAGGAGACTGAACAAAGGAAACAGAAGCATTAATCAAAGACATAGGTCTTTATCACTCACGCAAACATTGCTATTGAAAACCCAGACACGTGCAATAATTAAATTCATTCATCTTTGACATTTTGTTTTTCATCATATAAAAACCATAGTGTTACACACCTTTTTCAATTTTATTGTAATGAAAATTTGCCAAGGTGAGAGACCAGAATATATTAAGTTTGTTAGCTTGATTCAAACATTTTAAATATTTAGATACATTGTATGCGGACCTCCATTTGAACTTTGGCCTTAGGCCCAATGAACATTAGGGGTTGACCTGACTGCAATTTTAAATGCCAAGACTAATTAAGCAATATCTATAAGGTTTTCAAAAAGAAAACCCTGCAACCCTAAAATGTTAAACCATTTATACCCCTTTCAAGCTTCCTTTAAATGTAAAAAGAAATAAAAAGATCATTTCAGATAGACAAAGTCTGAGAAAATACACCATCCACAAATCCTTCTTGCACAAGTTATGTAAAGATGTCTACCAAATGACCCAAAATTAAAAGCTCAACACTGGAAGATTTCTGGGACAACGGCAGTGTGAATGCACTCCTACCGCTTAGCTTTCTCAACTCCAGCCCAAACACAAACTACTTCCCCTGAGTAGGCCGACAACATGTATAAGCTAAACTTCAAGTGTGCCCAGATCTCTTCCAACACAGTGAACTCAGGACCTCCCCTTCCAGGGCAGATGAAACAACGGGATCCTGTAGAAAGAGCAGGAGTCCTGGGATGAAGGTTAAAAGTCACTGATATGTGATCATACTAGATCTCATGACTTACTCCTTTTCACATCTCTGGCCCTGGAGGATAAGTGTGGGGAACTGATAAACTGACTGAATCCTTCCTGCCTCCAAATCTGAGGAGTCAAGGGAGCAGACCACTCTCAGGAGGGGATAAACAACCTTCTGGTGGGAGTCCCAGCTAGAGTACCTGCTGGAGTACGAGCAGGTTGAGAGACAGAAAATGCCAGTGCCTCTCAGAACTAGAGGAGTTACACTGGAGGTACACCAGCAGCAGGACTTGAGCCCCGAGCAAGGGTGGAGCTCTGTGGAGCCAAAGACAAACAGCACAGCCCCTAACCTAGCAGCCAGAGTGAGAAAGAGCACACAAAACACCCAGAACTGAGATTACCTCCTGAAGGGCAAAGTCACCTTAAATGTACAAAATCAATGTGTTTAAGGAAATCTGATTACAAATCACAAACCATGGATTAAAAAGTTTTAAATTCAGGAGATAAATCAAAACAGGGAGTGTACTATTTAGACCTTCAATTAATTAAAGGTCAAGAGTCCTATCTCAAAACAGTCAGCAGGCTTGCAAAAGAATGTGACTTGAGAGAAAAGATGACAACTGACCTGGACAGATCCAAAGGCATCTCTCATAAAAAATCGTGGGGGCACCAGGAAAAGTTAACAAAATATAGATGGAGAAAAGGTAATAATAAAACAAATTAATAAAAGAAAACATAAGTCTGCTGATTGGAGAGGTCAGGAGCCCAGTTGGGATTGTTTGAGAAAACAGACATACCTGATTAGTTTTATGTAACTCTCTATCTCAAAGATAAAATCATACAGCCTTCTAGACTGAACGAAAAAAAGAGAAAAAGAATCATTTCCCTTCTCCATGCTCACTCTTCCCAAAAAAGATCAGTACTGGATTTTGTCTTTTTATCTGTAGCAGTTCAAGGTAAAATCAGTTTTGCTTCTTTCTAAATCAAGTTTGAGTTCTTTCTTGAGTATTTTGCTGAGACGGTGTAGGTGGCTGGTATAGTTTCTGAATATTTCCCTATCTGGGAATACTGTCTTCACTCAGCAAGTGAAGGATATCGTGGCTAGGTAACAGAGACTTATATAATATGTAGTGTGCCAGGCACTATTCTAAGCACTTTAGAAGTATTAACTCCTTTAATCCTCATAACCCCATGAGTTAGATGCTGTTATGATCCCTAGTTTACAGATGAGGAATAGAAGTACAGAGAGGTTGAAAAATTTGCCCAAAGCCACAAGCTGATAAGTGGCAAAACCCTTTCTTTCTGCTAATATCAGCCAGTGCTCAATATAATATTAAAAGCCACAGCAGAATAAAGAGGCATTATATAGAAAGTAGCAATTCATGCTGAATACAATGGTTATAAACCTATAAGCACTAACAGCATAGATAGGTTTGACTTCAAAAAAATTTAATTTGTGGATGAGAACATATAACTCAGGTCATTAAATGATATACTGGTACAAGTATGTATAATGTGAAGCAACTCTTAGAAAACAATAGTAAAGAGCAACTTGACAGAAACATGGACTAAGGATATAAATATGCAGAAGAGTAAAAAGAGGCAAATACACATATGAAAATATTCTCAAAACATTACCATACAGAGAAAAATGAAGTACCAATGACATTACCACTTTACATTCATCAGATTATCAAGAATTAAGAGCCTCAGCACCTTACCAAATTTCTTACTATGGCTGACAAGGCCTTTTGTAATCTAGCCCTAGACCACCCCTTCTGAAGTAATTTTTTTCTTTTCTTCCCCTATCACTCCACCCCAGCTACATTGTCCAGCTAGTAATCTTCAAATAAAAAACACTGTCCTGTCTGCCTGAAATACTCCCTCCTTAGATATTATCATGGTTTGCTCCTTCACTTAAATCATGTCTTTGCCCAAAAACCACCTGCTCAGAAATTTGTCCTCATCTCCCTAAGAGAAAATCCCCTTCCCATAATGCTCTGCCTGCTTATCCTACCTTATTTCCCTTTATGGCACTTAGCAGTTATCTAGTGTAATGATCGTTTTATTGTATGTGTACAATATTTATTTTATTAGATTGCATTCATTGTTTATTGCCTGTCTTCCTCAATAGACTGTAAACTCCATGATGGCAGAACATTTTCACTCTAGTGCCTGGAATAGTGCCAGACACATGGCTGAAATAGTAAGTATTTGTTGACTGAATGAACAAACATACAATGAGCAAACACCTACCACTAGTAAAAGTACTAATGACATTCTTCTACACTTGTAGAGGATATGTGAATTTATAACAGAATTTTTGAATTTGTGTATGACAACATTCCTTTAACACAGCAATGGATCACCATCCTCATAATCTAAATACAGCTCCAAAATATAAGGACACACCCATAGGAAAGATGTCTCTAATAGCAATACTTGTAGAAGAAAAAGCTAGCAACATGAATGAATGTTCACCAATAAGGATATAGTTGAATAAAATGTGGTACGTATACAGCACAGATTATCCAGGCTTTAAAATAACTGAAGTCAGGGGCACCTGGGTGGCTCAGTCGTTTTAAGCATCCAACTCTTGATCATGACCTCAGGGTCGTGAGATCAAGCCCCACATGGACCCCCACATGGGGCTCCATACTGGGTGTGGAGCCTTGTTCAGGATTCTCTCTCTCTCTCTCCCCGCTGCCCTCCCCCCACAGCACCACACAAAGTCTCTCTCTCAAAAAAAAAAAATTTAACTGAAATTAGACCCACGCCTATCAACTTAGAAGTATTTGTACTATACAATAAGCAAGAAAAGGAAGATTCAGATAAATGTACATAAACCTCCACTCTATACCTGGGTGCATTTATAAGCACAGTGAAATGTGAGCTAATAGATTTGTAATAATGGGTATATGGGGTTTGGGTATGGTAAGAAAAAAAAAGAATTCACTTTCAAAAAATGTCTACACCAAAATAAACACAATATGTGGCACCATTGTGTACTATTGCACAGACAACTATAGGCTAACAGTCATTCCCTACCATTCTTTTTTTTTTTTTTTAAGTTATTTATTTGACAGAGAGAGACACAGCGAGAGAGAGAACACAAGCGGGGGGAGAGGGCGAAGCAGGTTTCCCGCTGATGCGGGGCTCGATCCCAGCACCCTGGGATCATGACCTGAGCCAAAGGCAGACGTTTAACAACTGAGCCACCCAGGTGCTCCCTGCCATTCTTTCCTGCTATCAAAGTCTACCTGTCAATACAGAAGCAGAACATGCCAGCAGCACTCTTTCCCAGCCTCACTTCCACCTGAGGGATAACCGTGTAACCTGACCAATGGAAAGTAAACACTTGCTAGGGTCTCTAGGAAAGATCTTTTTCCTTAAGAAGAGAGACACCAGGAAAAGTAGCTTATTTCCTTGTTTCCTGCTTTTGAACATAGTTATCTGAGTAAGTTATGGCTGGAACTGTGAGAGCCATCTTGTGACTAGAAAAGGAAAGCCAAGACAATCAAGAGAAGCCAATCCAAAGCCCCAACTTTGCTAAGCTGCTGTAAACGCTGTAACTGTCAACTGGTAGCCTTATTATATGGTAGCTATTTAATTAATAAACCTCTGTTGTTGATACTGCTTTTTGTCAAGTATTTGGGTCAATTATAGCTCAACATCTAAACTAGCTCTAGGTTTATTTGGATATTATGAATGCATGAAAATTTGACCACCAAAATATTAACAGTAGTCCTCATACTTTTATAAATTTGAATTTTTGATGAGCAAATATCATTTATATAGTCAGACCAAAATAATAAAGCTGATTTCATTATTTTAAAAAATGATGACTTCAGGGTCAGGTAGTAAATAAAAAAGAGATAACTTTTAATGCTGTAAATGTGTTCATACTGAGAATTGTAAGAATTGAAGTACTTTCTTAAAAAGGGGCTAAAAATATTACATCACGGAATGGTTAATTCTAACAAAGAACACAAGTTAAAGAATGCTTTGAAAACTTAAAGTATCCACTACAAGAATCAAAAATAAAATACACATTTTAGGAAGACAAAAGCAAAGAAAATAGTTTAAACCAAGACACTGAAAAAAGCAATCAAGCATTTAAGAAAAACTAAAAAGATGATTATCATCAAACACATTAATTATAAGAATAAATTAATCTTCTGTATTAAAGACAGATGGGGGCGCCTGGCTGGCTCCATCAGTAGAGCATGCAACTTTTTATCTTGGGGTTGTAAGTTCGAGCCCCACGTTGTGTATAGAGATTAAAAAAAAAACAAAAATGGAAAAAGATGATATCAGAAAGGGTTAAAGATGACCAAATTCTGGTTTCCAATTGAAAATAATAGACTGAGGATAAATTTACCTCCCTTCCTTCCCATAATCATAATGCAATAACAATGAAGAAGAATAAGGACTTCTTACGCAAAATAGCTAGAAACCAGCATCTTTCCCTTTCTCTTCTTGGAAATTGTACAAAAACAAGAATATAGGGAGGAAGGAAACCTTGTGGCCTCTCCCAATGAAACATAGGAAAAGGATAATCCACAGACACCTAAATATAGGTAAGTACCGCCAAAAGCGCTTGAGACTGCACAGAAGTGAACACAGACAGCCCAGTGGTGGCATATCTGAGAGCACCAGAAAAAATACACTTGCACGCTAAAATGCATGGCCTTCTTTACAACAACCAGCACAAGAACTAAAGTGAGGGCTATCGCAGACAAAGGGGAGTGGAAAGCTTAGAGAGTATCAAAAAGGCCCAGCAACAGAAAATGTGAGAAATACCAGTAAAGTACAGTTAAATTTTGCAATTCACTAAATAACTTTTTTAAATGGGCATAAAGATACTATCAGAAGTAAAATAGCAGTGTCTGGGTGGCTCAGTCGGTTAAGTGTCTGCCTTTAGTTCAGGTCATGATCCCAGGGTCCTGGAATTGAGAGCTGCCAAGCTCCGCATCAGGCTCCCCACTCAGTGGGGAACTGCTTCTCCCTCTCCCTCTGCCCGACCCCCATGCTCTCTCTCTCTCTCAAATAAATATCTTAAAAAAAAAAAAACAACAAAACTGACCAACAGATGAATACTCCTCCAGAGAATATGAAAAATTATTGTAAAAAAAGAACAAAATGGTTTTCTAGACTATTCTGATAGCAACTGAAATCCAATGAACTTAATTAAGTAAAAGGTAAGGGGATTTATTTGCACACTGATGCAGAAATTATTGAACAAAAAATAGAAAGAGCAGGGAAATATATGGGTTCAGGAACAACTGGAACCAGGAATGCAAACCACCAGTTCCCACACTATCCTTATTTTTTTTTAGGATTTTATTTTATTTGAGAGAGAGAGCACAAGAGAGGGTAGGGTCAGAGGGAGAAGCAGATTCCTCACTGAGCAGGGAGCCCGATGCGGGACTTGATCCTGGGTTTCCGGGATCATGACCTGAGCCGAAGGCGGTCGCTTAACCAACTGAGCCACCCAGGCGCCCCCCAACACTATCCTTATTGATTCTAGGGCATGCATGCATGTGCACAAACACACACATATACACACACACACATTTTGGGAAAGGAGTATAAATGTGGCCAAAGTGGAGAAGTTTTATAAGAACAGAGCAGGAATTTTCAGTCCTGGCTGCACAGTTGATTACCCGGTGACTACCTGAGGGGCTGTTAAAAATACCAGAAAAATTGTAAATAAAAGACAAGAACAATTTTTGAAAACACACAACCTCAGCCCTTAAAACATATTCAAAATCACTCAAAGTAAGAGAACATTAAAACTATACCAAAATACCATGTCTCCATTTTCCACTGGCAAATATTCACGTATTAGCAACGTGCTCAGTTGGTGAAGTCATGGGCAAACAGGCACGTTCATATACTGCAGGTGGCAACGTACACTGAAGAAAACTTTAAGGAAGGGACCAACAAAAACTACATCACTTATCTTTTAATCAAACAATCCTGTTTCTAGGAGTTTAACCTGAAGATATGTGGAAATTTAACTGCAAAAGAATATTCACTGCAGCATTGTTTGTAATTGCATATATTGAAACACACACAGTCATACATAGGAGTGGTTGAATAAACTATGGGACAGACAATGGAGTACTCTGTAGCTATAAATAAGATCTCTGTGAATTGATGTGAAACAATTTCCAAGATACACTGTCAGGTGAAATAAGCAAAGTACAAAAGTATTTGTAGTGTATCACCCTTTGTGTAAGGAATAAAAGGAAGTTAAATATGTATGTATCTACTCCTTTGTGCAAAAATAAATAAAGGAAAGATAACGCCGAGACTCATGAATTTAGTTACCCGAAGGAGGTGGGTTGAAATGGGGTAGAAAGGACACAAGAAATGAGGGGGAGAAGAGGGTGTTGTTTTTCTGAGTATAGCTTCCTAAACCATTCTGTCTTTTGGAATCATGTTAATGATTTACACATTCAAGGAAGATGAAAGGAACCAAGGGAAAGGGGCGAGGGGAGGAAGAAAAAAAGGAGGGAAAGGAAAAGAGAAGGGACAAGAGAGAAACAAGAAGTGATGGGGCAATGGAACCTAAAATGGAATACAAACAGAAACCAATGAACAAAATGGCACTTCCAATGATAACACAGCCACTCTGAAGGGACGGGTAGGAGGGGGAACTGAAGCTGTGAACACAGTATGTGAACTAAATGCCCTACATCAAAAGATCAAATGAACTCTGAACATATCTTGAATTTTTAGATTTTTTTTGTAAAGACAAAGGCTAGCAACTATGAAACTATTTTCTACTCCAGGATTGAACGAGTAGGTATAATACACTGAGGATGATGTCTTGTTTTCTCACTGCACAAAGAATTACACATGAAAAGAGAAAATGCAAAGACCCCTGTGTGATGCTGAGTTGGAATTAGAGATATCAGCGTAAACTCATGGATTTCAGGATATAAAGGATTATAGAAAGACATGTATGTAAATACATACATACTCCTATTTCCTAGCTCTGTCTACTGTGAGAACTTTTAAGCAATGACACCTTGGTAGCAATGAGGATACTAACTGTCCAGATCTCGGTTATAAATTCCAGTCTCCACTAAAGGAATCAGGGATCCAGAGAGAAATCACCAATTTCAGAGCTACTGAAGTAGAGAAGTACACGAGTCAAGAAAAGTCTGGAACACTCTTTTGTACCCGAAAGTAAATTCCACTCAAAGAATGATATGAATACGACAAAAGGACAAAGAATCAGGTTGAAGGAGCTCCCACTTCAATGTGAACATCAAATATGAACATCAAAATAATGATGATAAAGGATTATTATCAATTAATGGAAAGCATGAGTCTTCACTAAATAAGAGAAAGCTCTAACAAAAGAAAACCAACTAATAAATACAGAAGGATTATGAAATAGAAAAATCACCATTTGTCAATCGTAACTGAAGATATCACCATCACTAGGTACTAAAACTTTGTGGGCAAAATTTGTGAAGAAACAGAAGTTCCACAACAAGATACTTATTAACTACAAAGGGAAAATTAGTAAAATCCTCTGCTGTAAAATGGAGAAACCCACAGAAATTACCTTATTCAAGTGATCAAAATTAACATCACCAGTAATGGAACAAATTGGCATCATGTGTTCCTGGTAGGATGCCCTGAGAAAAACACGTTAACTTCTGTTGTATACTTGCTGAAAGTTCATAACCTCATTCTAATCATGAGGAACCATTATTCAAACCCAAACAGAAATAGACTACAAAATAGCTGGCCGGTTCTCTTCAAAGATGTTATTGTCATTAAGCCAAAAGGAGGGCTGAGGACCGATTCCAGATTAAAGGATGCTAAAGGGATAGGATACCTGAATGCAACATATAAACTGGTTTTCAATTGCTATCAAGGAAATTATTGGGACAGATGATAATATCTGAGTAAGATCTATGGATTATACCATTGTATCAGTGCTAATTTCCTGATTTTGATCATTGTATTATGCGTAGGTAAGAAAACATCCTGGCTTTTAGGAAATATGCAGTAAATATTTTAAGAAACACACTGAAGTATTTAGGGCAAAGGAGGGTATCAGCTATTCTCAAGAGGTTCAGAAAAAAAATTTAGAATAAAGTAAATGTGGTAAAATGCTAACATTGATGAATCTGGGTGAAGGTATACAGAAATTCTTTGTATTATTACAATTTTTCTATGACTTTGAAATTGTCAAAATTAAAAGTTAAAAAATATTTTCTGGAGTTCACACATAGATAACTAATTATTGTTCTGGAATAAACTACCTATTCAAGATCCTAACCTACACTAAAGCCGCAGGGACTTCCGGAAGTAGGGAGTAGAGGAGGGGTGTTCAGGGTAAGTAACATCAATGATTATCTACTGCAATGGAGAAACATTAGCCATTTTTCTGTATGATAAAGCATACAATTAACAGTGAAATGTTATCTGTTAGCATCAAAGAACTTTGCATTGAATTGATGAGGCAAAAACTTTCACAAATACAAAGGGAAAATGAACACATCTACAAATCTATTAGAACAAGATTTATTAGGTGAGAGACTTTTGTTCTGCTTTGTTGTTAGTATAAACTACCCTGGCATGTAATAACCATTTAATAAACATATTTTAATTTACATTATACAAATTTACAGATTATAATCATCATGGTGTGGGGGTGGGGTAGGAACCATGTCTTTTGTTCATCATTGTCTACTCAAGACTTAGCAATGCCTAACATATAATAGGTCCTCAATATTTACTGAATGGCTAAATACTGAGCCTATTTATTAATACTTGTGGGAGACTGAATACTAAGAAACATCTTTAATAGATCAGAATTCCAGTGGGATAAAGTTAAAGTGCATATTCCCTGCACCTTCTTTTCAATTTTTAACTTAGTAAGTTGATACCACACTTGGATGATGAATATAGGCTCTTTTATTATACAAAGTTAAGTATTCAGGTTATTGCAGATGATCCAGGTTTACTACCATGAACTGTGACCTTAAATAGGCAAGTAGTGTGCAATATAATTATTGTTCCCCCCAAAAAAACATTCCACAGAGTACCTATCTAAAACCAGCATTATTGGGGCACCTGAATGGCTCCACTGGTTAAGCATCTGACTCTTGATTTCAGCTCAGTCATGATCTCAGGGTTGTGAGATCAAGCCCTAATTCAGGCTCCTTGCTGGGGGTAGAGACTGCTTGGGATTCTCTCTCCCTCTGCCCTTGCCCCTCACTCCAACCCACTTACACTCTCTCTCAAAAAATAAAATAAAATAACGGGCGCCTGGGTGGCTCAGTTGGTTAAGCAACTGCCTTCGGCTCGGGTCACGGTTCCAGGGTCCTGGGATGGAGCCCCACATTGGGCTCCCTGCTTGGCCGGAAGCCTGCTTCTCCCTCTCCCACTCCCCCTGCTTGTGTTACCTCTCTCGCTCTATCAATTAAATAAAGTAAAATAAAATAAAAAAATAAAACCAGCATTATCAGTTCTTACAATGTTGTGACTATTTTAACTGATTAAGACTTAACAATACCCATTCATTTACCTAGGAATATATTTTGTTTATATGTTAGAGTCTAATTAAAAGTTAAAAGAACTCAAACAACTTAATAGCAAAAAACCCCAAACAATCCTATTTAAAAAATGGGCAGAGTCTAAATACGTATTTTTCCAAAGAAGACATACAGATGGCCAACAGACACATCAAAGATGTTCAACATCATTAATTATCAGGGAAATGCAAAACAAAATCACAATGAGATATCATCTCCCATCAGTCAGAATGGCTAGAATCAAAAAGACAAGAAATAACAAGTGTTGGCGAGGATGTAGAGAAAAGCGGTCCTTTGTGGGAATATAAGTTGGTGAGCCACTATGGAAAACAGTATGGAGGTTCCTTAATAAATTAAAAATATAACTACCACATGATCCACCTATTCCACTTCTGGGTACTTATCCAAACAAAAACACTATTTCAAAAAGATGTATGCACCCCATTATGTTCATTGCAGCATTATTTACAATAGCCAAGACACGAAAACAACCTAAGAGTCCGTCAATGGATGAATGAATCAAAATGTGGTATACACACATAATGGAATACTACTGAGGCCATTAAAAAAAAAATCTATTTGAGACATGGATGGACCTTAAACATATTATGCTAAGAAGCCAGAGAAAGACAAATAACATATGATTTCACTTATATGTGGAATCTAAAAGACAAACTTGCAAACCAAACTCATATAGAGAACAGACTGATCGCTATCAGAGGGGACGAGGATTGGGGGGGTGAGCGAAACGAGTGAAGTCAATTGTATGGTGATGGATGGTAACTAGACTTATGGTGGTGATCACCTTGTACTGTATACAAATACTGAATTATGTCATACACTTCAAGCTAGTATTATATACTAATCTTACTTCAGTTTTTAAAAAGTTAAACTAGGGGCACCTGGCTGGCTCAGTCAGAAGAGCATGCAACTCTTGATCTCAGGGTTTTAAGTTCCAGCCCCACACTGGGTGTAGAGATTAAATAAATAAAACTTTAAAAAAAAAGTTAAACCAAGTATAAACAAGTAACAAAGGCTTTATAAATACTTTTCCATTGCCGATGTGGCCAAACGGTATAAACTGTTTTATATTTTTAGGGTGGTGCAGTCAGTTAAGCATTGGACTCTTGATTTCAGCTCAGATTATGATCTCAGGGTCTTGAGATTGAGCCCTGGGTAGGACTCTGTGCTCAGCACGGAGTCTACTTGGGACTCTCCCTCTCTCAGATAAATAAATCTTAAAACAAAACAAAACAAAACAAACCTGCTTTATAAATTTAATAGGTTCACATTACCAGGGATATTTCCTATGGTATTTTTTCAAACTGCAGATGTGACTAACTAGATGAAGATCAAGACCAGCATTAAAAAAAACAAAAAACAAAACAAAAACAGATCAGCACAGAAAAATCTCAGAATGCGTCCCTTATGGTAAAGTTGAGTACAGCTTAGTGAAACTTTTGTTTTGGGATATACATATACATATACATATAAATTGAGCCACAATATAAAATGTATTCCTTATTGTAGGTTGTTTTATGCTTCAGAACTCCTTCAGTACAAATCTAGATCCATCTCTGCAGATTTGGTGACATTCCATTCAGGTACATGTCTTTATCAAGTTCAACTTTCACAAAAAGAATGGCAATCTTATTCCAAACACTGCTCCTAAAGCGTATGATCACAAACATAACTAGTTCTTCAGACAAATGTCAAGAAGTAAAACTCACTGGTATTTGAAACCTATTAAAAGATCACTTGAGAAAGGTATTTGCCACAGCTCCTTAATAGAACTTTTTGCAATTAAAGAAAAATGTACCATTTTGGACAGTGCAGATACAGAGCATTATGCCTTAAAGTATGGTCCATGGATCACAATAATCACCTGAATCACTTGGAACTTATTAGAAATGCAGAATTACAGGTTTGATTCCAAGTATAATGAACAGAATGGCCAGCTGATTCACGTGCAGAATGAAAACAATCTAAAGGACTGGTTGTCAATGGGCACAGTACCACTGACCACTACCATCAGTGGAAATTTATGGGATACTTTGCTTGTAGCAATTACAGGTGGAGTACACAAAAGAGATCTACACACCTAAGGACTAGTATCTTAAACAACATTCAAACATCCTGCCAGACATTCACATAACCTTTTAAAAAATCTATTTGTAACAGATTTTGAATTGAAATTTTGAATTTAACTATATTACATAATGTCATTTAACCAATTTTTGCACAATCTTAACATACTCTGAATTTTCTAGAAATACCATATGTAAATTGAAAAGATAGTTTTAGTCCAGAACTTTACTAAGTATTATTCACCATTTCAGAGTAACGTAATAGCTTACATTTAAGACTATCACCTTCCTACTGATACTAGGTAGAAGTTCAATTATCAGACATCATTATGTAGTTATACTTGAGCTAAAATAATTTTACTAAAAACTACTTCCCTCTAATTTTTCTTCTCTTGTTATTCTATTATTCTCTAGTTAGGGTATTTGTTAATTTTTCTTTAAAATGTGGATAAGCAAGTTATATCACCCATGAATTTCACACTTCAGGATAAGAATGTGCAATGATACATTTCCTTTTACATATGGGGTGCTATGTCTGACAGATTTAAGAACTACTGATTTAAAGATTTATGC
Organism: Callorhinus ursinus; assembly: GCF_003265705.2. NCBI lineage: Eukaryota > Metazoa > Chordata > Mammalia > Carnivora > Otariidae > Callorhinus > Callorhinus ursinus. The sequence goes on from NW_027397066.1 coordinate 81,098,899, forward strand.
ACATTACCATCCCCCTAGAGCAGGAGCCCTTCATTTGGTGATACAAGGACATTCAGGCTAATTAATCCATGGAGTGGCTTCAGGAGGTCAACAGAATTCCCAAATACTATATACAATTTGATATATATGCACAGCCACCCTGGAGGGGTAACACATAACTTCGTCCCATCAAAAACTGTTAGATTAAGAACCATTACATTATACCCTGAGATTCTATGTACTTGACTGGATTATAAACTTGGATCTCAAAAAGTAGTTGAGCCCCCTACCCAGTGACACTTATGGAACTAGTTTGCATCACCTCATTAGCTTACATTGACAAACATTTTTAAAAACCCCATAAAAGAATTACTATAGAATGTCAGTCACTGCATCATGTACACTACAGGTGTTCTAGCACATTCGTTTTTTATGAAGACCCATGGAAGATGACTAATAGTCATTACACATTCACAACACATCAAGCACTGCACTGTACTCTGTACACACAACCTCAATTAAGTCTCACAACTGCCCTCTGATTTATCACCTGCTTCACAGATGACAAAATTGACTTAAAGAGCTCAATGAATTTTACTAAGTTTATATATCTAATAGATGGCAGAACTAGAATCTGAACTCAGGCTGTCAGACTCCAAAGCATGTGTGTATGTGCTTTTCTGGATCAGGTAGCTGTTTTTTCCTTTGATCTTTCTATGGAATATTGACTGGATCCTGTCCTTTGCCATAGCCTGTTAGATGACTTACAGCAAAAATTGTGGCCACAAATGCAGTTGCCCAAGCATAGTATATTAGCATCTCTGAATTACTTGCTTTTCCCTTTTATTTGGTTGCTAGACTGACTTCATGGAATGAATGCATTTTTCATGCTAACCTTACTTCTGGCTTAATCTTTTCTCACATTTCCCCCCTTTCTTCATTCTTCTACTCCCTGTAATAAAACAAGGAACAAATAAATGCATACTACATGCTGCTTTAGATAATACAGTAAATATATTAGTAAGAGTCCTACGGAGTGAGTACAAGCTTTCTTGGATAATTCAAAAACCACCTTGCAATCATTTTTATAATTAAAAACACCAACTATCACTTTGATAACAAGTACAGAAGCTCCAGTATTTTCCAGTTTGCAAAAACACTGGTTACTTTGCTTTCAAAAGAGCAGTAAAAGAAGTCTTAACATGCAGATAAAACAATAAGCATTTGAGGACATGGGCAAAAAGGAAGGAGTTCAACTGGAGATGTCTTTTAACATAAAAACCCAGACACTAAAAGGGACAATTAGGAGAAACTGTGGTGGACTGAGAGACACTGTGTTAAGTGGAAGGTGAAAGGAAATAAATAACAATGCACATCATACTTAATTGACTGTATTGGTAATAAAGCCATCAAGTGGGGACGGGGTTAGGAGTTTGCTAGAAGTGAAAAGGAAATGGGAAGAGAAGAAGATATTTGGCTTTTGCCAGTAACACCATGGCTACAAAACATTTAGACTAAGGATCAGACTTAAAAAAAGAAAAGAAAAAAGAATTAGCCCTTTTTCCACTAAGGGTCAGATAGTATCTTAGTCTTTGTAGGCCACAGTCTCTATCACAACCAGCCAACTCTGCCACTGTAGCACAAACAGCCACAGACATATATAAACAAATGGATGTGGCTGTTTCAATAGAATTTTATTTACAAAATGGAATGCAGACCAAACGTAGCCTATGAGTTGGTAGTTTGCTAACCCCTGACATAAGAGATCCAATAGTCAGGGAGAAACAAATCTGAAGCACAAGAGGAAGGTCATGGATAAGGACAAATATTTGGAAGTCACTGTCACAAATAAAATGACAGAATGGATAACCTAAGAAGAGCAGAAATGGAAAATATGAATATTTAAAGACAGAAACTTTATGAAGAACAGCACTTTCTGAAAAGCATGAGGAGGAGGTAAATTATTAGTGGTTTCCTGAAAGTAGAAAAAGCATGTGAAATGAAAACTCATGATTCCCTTAAATGTCATTCTGGCTCAATTAACAAATCCCTTATGCTTGAGGAAGTGCAGGACACTGCAATTATTTAACCATGGTCATTATCTGGAAGCAGAGCCAGAACACAGAAAAAGGCCCCAAATGTGTATGTAATACACTTAAGGCCATGACATGAGACAACACAAAGCAGGGTCAAGTTGGAGCAAAATCTTGCACCTCACATTATTTTATAGAGTATCCTATATAAAAACAAACTCCACAGACATTTCACAGAAACTATTTACACAAAATTGAGTCAAAGGTTGAAAACAAAAATAAAGCAAAAAATTAATACCCTTAAAAACAAAACCAAATGCCAAGGGAAATGGTTTTGACAATATATAGATGTGTTTGGGAAATGCTCTCATTTCAAAAATTATGAAGTTAAGTTCATTACACTGCTTAAAAATAAAACAGGGTCCAATATCAATGTATTTGATTCAAGCTTTTTCAATGTTACAGGCCTAAAATATAATAGGTCTTATTGCTTGTCTTTGGGAAAACATACAATCTAGCAAAGAAACTATTTATGACTTATATTTATAACAATGTTGGCTCATGAGAAGTAAAGCAATTAAAAACCAATTAAAAAAATATCACAAGGCCCCAAACTGCAAAACTTGCAAAGGAGCACTACAGAACAGTTATAGAACTGATGATGATTCATGTATGTGGATTAGAATAGTCTGGATGGGGAAGGGGTAGAGAGTAAGTGTCACTGCTAAAGAACAGAAAACTATTTCCTCTACCCAAACCCAAAAAACTCCAGTATACAAAGGTAAGACTACAATTTACACAGGGGACTTATATAAAGGCAAAAATGACCAGGAAAGCAGGCAGGCAGTCCTCCAACAGAGCACACATTCATACAATGGATCACTAGACCATGAACAAAAATAATGTTCTATGTGCGCAATGACAGGTAAAAATGTCCAAAATTACTAAATGAGAAAACGCCAGCAAAATGATTTGTGTCCAAAGTTACACACACATGCCCACACATGTATCTGGTGTGTGCACAGAAAATCCAGACATTTACAGTAGATGTGAGTGGTACCTTGAAAAAGAAGAGTGGGACTGAATGAGAGGAAATTTTTACCTTCTACCTTTCTGTAGTGAAAATAAAATAAGCATGCATTATGTTTGGTCAAACATTAAAGGAAAAAACATTATCAGTATTTTGGGAGGGTAGCTGTAGGACTGCTCTCTATAAAACCACACCAATGTAGACATCTAAAATGCTTCACCATACTCAGTATGTTAAATGAAAGTTGTAATTTTTAAAAAGTACAATCAACATAACCAGAAAAGAACTACCAAATTTCTCTTGGACAATCTTACAGACTTCAGTAATAAAGTAAAAATTACATCTTTCAAAAGCTGTAATTCGCATGTGAGGGTTTAGCCAGTCTTCCTATATAGTGTGATCTGTTCATTCAATGTTAAACAGCCTTATTTTATATGTACCTTCAGATTAATTCCTAGTAATAGAGATGCAAGGAATTCTATTTCAATAACAGAAACTGCAGAACTTTATAGATTTATTTTTAAGACATGTCTGCTTTTAAAAGTTTACAGCAGGGGCTTTTTATTCTATTCATTCTATTTTCTGCTGTATGCCCATTACCGAGAACATAATAAATATAAGTATTCAATACATATTTTTGGGGGGGTATGAAAGGTAGGAACAGAACCTCTGTGAAAAACTATGAGGCATTACAAGTTCTGAATTAAAAGAAAACGGGACAAGATTAAAATGTGAAAATTGGGGGCACCTGGGTGGCTCAGTCGTTAAGCATCTGCCTCTGGCTCAGGTCATGATCCCGGGGTCCTGGGATCAAGCCCCACATTGGGCTCCCTGCTCAGCGGGAAGCCTGCTTCTCCCTCTCCCTCTCCCACTCCCCCTGCTTGTGTTCCTCTCTCACCCTGTCAAATAAATAAATAAAATTTAAAAAATAAAGTGAAAATTTGTTCCTCTGAATTAAAAAAAAAACCATAGTACCACATGTGACCGCATGACTGCAATTTCATTTCTGGCTTCTAGCAGTGGAATAGAAACAGCAACATTAAAATCTAAACTACTCAAAGTACTAGGAAGGCTGCCTCATGTCTACTTTGGAATTCATAGTAAGCAGGATACCACACAGTATTAAAGATGTTACAGTTCAGGACTGAAATTTTGACACCAAGTCCAGTAGTTGTGAGGAGATGAGGCACAGAGAAATAACAAACCTAGTTGTTTCAGCAAAGAGCAGGCAAATGAGCTGGTCTTGGCTCCTGAGGAAAACTACCTAAGAGTAGTGTTTCTCAAATTATATGTGAAGGACCAGTTTTAACCCTTAAATTGCACTCTGTCAAAAACATACTTTTGTAAAATATATTTTCAAAAATTACTAGAAAAATTACTGATCATATATTTTAATGTGACAGTAATATCAAACTGCTATAGAATGTAGACATTCTCAATTTCTAAACTGGTCCAGAGAGAACAATGACCTAGCATTTTGTTTTCTAATGTCAATCCGACCTAAAATCTTGCATTCATCTAGAGTCTGACTCTGAGTGAGAAAATTTAGTTGTTCCCCCCCACCTCCACTAAATAATGAAGACAACCCCTAACAATTAGAGATAAAAAGTAGCATAGAGACTTGTCATTAACGTTTTAATTTTAAAATGTAAAACACTGCATCATACTACCTTAGAAAATTAAAATTATCCTTTTAAATGCAAGCTACAGCATTTAAGAAGGTTGACTCCTATCAACTTGAAAATTTTGCTTTATTTTACCATTTATTTTAGAAGATAACAGGATATAGACACTTAAGGTTATATATGAAAATATCTGCTTAACTTATATTAACTATGTAACTCATGTATCTATAAACTCCTGTTATCTTTGTTTCCATGTTCTCAAAACTCCCCCAAATGATTAATTTAGTTGATTGCTAACAGGGTGAGCCTCGGGGGCCTATTTTAAGTTCCATTACCAAAGGAAGTAAAATGAAAGTAAAATGCCTGGCCTATACAATGACTACAATCTGATGTGATTCACTATAGCCTGTAAGATAGGCTCTACACTACTGAGAGAGTATAATGTAATTATAGGGTCTCTGGAACCAAATGAATTTTGCAACTTACAAGCTGTAAAGTAACTTACATCCTCACTGCTTCTGTTTCATCTATAAAATGGGAATAACAGCACCTACATCAAAGGATAATTGTGCAAGTTAAAGTGCATGTAAAGTGCTTGGAACACTGCCTGCCACATAGTAAGTACTATATAAGTATTGTAATTATTTCTTACACAGTATGTCTCAAATCCTTCTCTAGAACTGGATTAACAATTAAATTGGTTAAATATGTCACATCCCTACAATTAATTACAATTCTTCTATTAAAAGATTTCATTTCTCTATTATGAAAATATATTTATTTATCATCTCCTATTGGACAGGGAGAAAAAAGTAAGATAGAAAATCATGTACAGTCTAATCTTATATTTAGAAAAGATGCTAATGAAGTTATGAAAAGTTGCAAGTCATTGTAATACTTATGTAGCATCTGCCAAGAGTGACTCAGTAATTTATCATTCTCCCCACCCACTGGGAAAAGACTTAAAATAAAACTGATTATGATTCTAAAATAGTAATAATAAGGATAATCAAATGCATATTATAAATCAGGTTTTTTAAAAAATTTAGAAATTGTACACTTAATTATTCCTCCCTCCACTCCTGAAAGCCGATGCTTCTTAAAATGGACTACATCTCAGAATTAAGGAAATAGAGCACTGAGTTCTAATAGATATACTACTCCAATCCCACCCATTGCCAACACACCACCATCACCACCATCACTTAGAAGCAGCTCTTGTAGTGCTCACAACTACACATAAACAGACAATAAATCACCTTATCCAATCACCCAAGCTTAAAAAGCAGGTATCAGATACAGTCTATTGAGATTATAAACACAAAAGATTCAGTATTTCTAGAATACTGAACGAGAGGTGTTTGTGGTATTGAGAGTACTCAGATGGTAGCCTGTGGCACCCTTTAAACGGTTTTAAAATTCTTCAATGAAATCAATACTATTAATTTCATGTTTACTTTATATAGGATTTTTGTCAAACTTATCAGTTTTTAAATTAATTCATAATCATCATTTAAAGACAAATTTTCCTCTTATCTAATGATTTTCATTCTATCTGTAAGTCCAGCTTACCCTTTTGTCTATAATAACCAATTTCATTTTCTCTCATCTGAAACACACAATTATTATATACAAAGTTTTTCACATGTGCTTTCAAATACCTACAAAGAGTAGATCAAGTTTTCTAATTTACATAAAACCATACTATACCAATTTACCAATATAAATGTCTTCATACCTATTTATTCCATTCTATTTAGACAGTAACACTAACAAAATTCCTAATGAATATGCCCCCACCACCTGAACTCTTTCCCTATGCTATCATGTTGACACTTAGAAAAGAACATCTCAATGCAGCAACGAAGTTTTACAACTACCATTCCTACCAATCAAATGGTAACGCACCAAGATAACAACTCTCTGGAGTTCTACCACATTAAGAGTACATTATTTACCTAAGACCGAAGGACTGTGCCTTCCTGTATAAAAAACAAAGATAGCCACATCAATTTAATTCCATATATATGGTGCTACCTATTCAATTTATTAAAATTTGTAATAAACATAATAATCAAACTAGTGCTCCAAACTTATGCTGTTCACGTGGAAGACACTACAAGAAGACACAATAGAGACTGCCTGGCAATAAGAGGTACAAATTCCTTCTATAGAGATGGAGAAATAAAAGGACAAATCTAGTTGTCTAAAAGACAATTCACTGTACACATTTTATTTACAGTTTTGTACACTGTCTTAATATGAATGGGACCGCTTTTCTACTTGAGCCATTTTTTAACCAAAGCAAAATAACCTAAGTAATACAAAGTGTTAAAATACAGCATAAAGATACAAAAACAGACATACTAATTCTAATTAGGAATGTAATTATGATGTTACATTTTTTATAATCCACAATTATGTTTAGGAAATCACACAAACATAGATCACTGATTTGAATGAAATGCATAAATTTGTAGCAAAGCTTTGTAGTTACAAAAAACCAAAAATATTACCAAAGAATGCACAAAATTAATGTTTATTCCACCTTTGTGTCATATTCCTGGATCCTTCACCAATGTTACATGAGGAAAAAAACAAAAGCAAAACAAATGAAAAACTGAAATCAGAATCACTAATGTTATCAAGTAGGGAAACAAATAAATTAAAATCTAGCAGCCATCAGCAAGAGTACAGCAAAGACAATGCTGTAAAAGGAAACAAAGAAAATTGCTAGAAAACTGTATGCTTCATACTCTTTCAAACCAGCAAAATATGCTCCTGCATACAATGGAACATAAACAGAATTTTTTTCCTGTAAGGTATAGAAATGCAAGTTCTTTTTTGAATATTGTGGATGGGTAAGATGTGTTTGTAATGGTAATTCTACTAAGCTATTACAGAGTGGGCCAGGAACACATTTATGGATTCTGGGGATGATGTGTACTGTAATTCTCTGATTGGGATAGTGGACACTCTAGCCAAAATTAAAAAAAAAAAAAAAAAAACATGAACACAGAAGTACAAGACAAAGGCGAATGAGACTTCTCTTATATCTTAGCAACATTTAGATGGAAATCAAATTTAAATGCAGTCCACTCTGCTTTTGAAGAGGCTTTGGTTCAGCTCCCAAATCTCGATTGCTTGACGCAGTCTCCTATGAGAATACTCAGAAGGTGTCTTCTTAAACAACAAACCTATTTTTAGTGGTGGAGCCGCTCTTAGTAGCTGTGTCTGCATGGGACTGATAACCAATCACTATCTTTGGAGGAAGTCCTAACCTTTCCTTGTATACCCTCCTAGAAGAAGAAAAAGAAAAACAGTAGCCATTAATTTTTATTCACACACACCAAATTTGATATTACTGTTCTTTACATTAAAAAGTCCAGAGAGTGAAATAGGAAATTGTACATCCTTTTCCTTTTAGCAAAATTTACTCTTCATTTTTCACAACAATCTCAGTTAATCACTAAACCAATATTTAGACTCTACTATGTTATCAGGTACTGAGTAATTACTAATAAATCAATAATAAGCAAAGCATGGACGGTCCCTGGGTGTTTACAGTATTTGATTATTTATAAACAATCACAAATACATATACTGGAGCTGTATCACATGTATAACTCATTTATACAAAATAAACTGTCTACATGTCTACTTTAATTTTCTGATATAAAATGCTAAATTATATTTTACATATAAACCATAATAAATATTATCACTGCAAATTACATTTACTGTAATTATTACTTTATGATATTTTCAGAGTAATTTAGAACATACATGATTTCTGCTTTATATACTAACTCTGCAACCTAATTTTCAAATAACATTTGACTCTATTTTAAGAACAAACTATGATGAGTGCCCAAGTGGGTAAGTATAGGGGCTGTGATGTTGTGTAACAAGGATGATCTAATCTTGTCTGTGAAATCAGAGAAATCTCCCCTTTAAAAGTCATGAGGTTAAAAGTAAGATGCTGAGAGAAAGAAGCACATCTGAAAGCTGGGGAACAATATAAGGCTGTGTGGCTACAGCTCATAAGGAAAAGGAGTATGAGCAAAAAGGATGACAAAGTAAAATTGGGGACAGATCATAGCATCACAGGTAAAGTAGGAATCCAGACATTTATTCTCAAGAAAAAATAGCAACACTTCAAAAATAAACACCAAAATAAAGAGATATACATTTATACATACTGGAGCTAAATTCTTCAATATGATACCAGGACAGTTTTATCCATAGTCCACCTTCCAGAAGATTCTACTACCTTCCTTCAAATAGTTTCTAAAAATAATTTTATAACTAAAATAACTATTATCAGATTTATATTATGATACCATGTATTCCCTTCCATTATACTTAACCATTAAAAATGCCAGAAAGCCAGAGGACTGAGCCATGTAACTTGGAAGGGTTAAAAAAAAGAAAGAAACCCTCCCTTGAAAAACTAAAGTCAAATATTTCACAAAGATTTCATTAATTTTTAATACTGACACAAATACAAGATTTTCAGAGGAAAGAAATTCACACTTACTTTTAAACTGTTTTCAAATATGAAATCCCCACAACTAATAAGTTTTGATGCTGACAGAAAGATTAGAATACGACCACAAATCAACAGTCAACTTCTCTTTTAGAGAAAACCTCTGTAGCATGAAACCTGGAGAATTTCCAAACCTTTTGGTCCAAAAAGGACTAAAGGAGAATTCATAATGTTTGAAAAAAAATCACAAAGGGCAAACCAAACATTTTGTGACCGATGAGCAATACTTAATTTTAACACAAAATTTAAAGTCAAATTTTACTAATTTAAATGTAATAAAAAGAAGATCCCAGGTAACAATGACCAATGTATGGGGTGGGGAGGGGGGTGGGAATGATAGGCAATTTTTGCAAGGAATAATATTCACACACATAAAAATTTAAAAACATACACATGTGGGTTTTAAAAATACGGACAGAACTAAGACATGTCACTGAAAATTTTATGTACAGTGTACCCACATGTGCACAGAATACATATATACTACTTGCCAACACTCACTGAATTACTAAGAGTATTATAATATTAATGTTATGATTTTAAAGTAGAAAAAAGAAAATATTGTCATATGATAAATGAATAAAATGTTACATGCCAAAATAGAGTGCTCTGGTGATTGATTATATACTCCATTGTGAGGGAAAAGAAATTTTACAGAAATTAAAAAAAAAAAATGAAAACGAACAGAACAGTTAAGGATTATAAGTTTTCATGAAAACATTACAAGGAAAATAATAATCTACAAATCTAAGTATTTTTAAAGCTATAAATAACAGTACTTCTGCTTTTAGTTATCTTAATATTTTATTTTATCTTAATATTTTAAAGGAAGTATACGAACAGCAAAACTTACCCTATATGTGTAACAGCCTCTCTGTTTTCACATTCAGTAGTCCATATTGCTATCTTATCACCTTTAGTTCTAACATTAACAACAGCTCCACATACATCATCACTGTAGTCATCAAAAGATTCTCCAATAAGGCACAGCAGCTTTAAAAAAAAAATTCAATCCCAAATTACATGAAATAAATTATACACTGCTTATTGAACTACAAATGTCTCTTTTGTATATATACAAAACTGAAACAGCTTTTAAATCAAAAGTTGACTTTCTGAATGTCTAATTTATATTTATGTATATAGCTCTTTGTCTTGACTTTTTAAAAATTCATTTGTTTCTTTGTTTAATATCAAGAACATCAACAGTTGTTCTAGCCTTTTTAGCAAATGAAGAATTGATGTCAGGGCAAACATAAAAGGCAAATCATCTTAATATTCATCTGTTCTGCTGCTGCTTCTACTTGCCAGCAGACAAATTTAATGGAATAACTGAATAGTTGCTCATGCTGCCTCTTGTTCTTGCTGTTTTTCATGAACACAAATTTTTTTTATTGTGGCAAATATACATAAATTTTACCCATTTTGACCATTAAAAAAATTTTGAGTATAGACAACACATGCCATTAAATCACTTTAACCATTTTTAAGGGTATGGTTCAGTGGCATTAAGTATATTGACAACATTGTATAACTATCACAACCATCCATCTCCAGAACTTTTGTCATCTTACAAAACTGAAATGACTTTTTAAAGTGGAATTCTAAAATGTATTTACTGATAATCTCCCCCAAAGCAAAATTAAGTCCCTTCATTTAAAAAAGAAAAAAAAACCCAAACAACATTCATTCAAATACTAACTGCTTAACTTAGTAAGTGCTAACTATAAATGAGACACTGTGACAAGTGCTAAGAATCCAAAAAAGACTATTATCCCTACTTCTGATAGCTTGGGGTTTAGAACTTCTCCCTAGAGAAAATGACAGTTACCTCATATTTAATATATGTTTTATAAAGCCAAAAGTTCCAAAAGTTCCAGGTTATATCACAATATATATCACAATATATAAGGTTAATAATATCAAGCTACAATTTCATTGTTTGCTTCACTGATCTAAAAAATTTAGTATACAAAGTAATACACTAAGAGGGCTGTAAAAACTTACATCATACAAAACGCGAGGTTCTGTAATTTTGAAGTTAATGAAATGACCAGGATGAGCTCTCTCATGGAAGATGAGAGTCAACTACCAATCACTTTTTATCTGATTTGTACTATGGTATGGGGTTTCACTGTACCAGTATCTAAAATATGGGGTATTCACATGACAGAACAAAATTGCTGGCTTAGATTTTGTAAGGTGGGCATCCTTATCTCTTGAATTAAGTAACCGATGTAAAATGTAATCCAAATTAAGTTTTAGTATTCCAAAACTGCTTTGTAATTTTAAAACCTTACTGTCTCTAGCCAAAAGCGGTCCAGGTCACTTCGTCTCTGCTGCTTGTTCAATGTAATTAGCCATCGTCCTCCTCGTTTGTTTTTCTCATCTTCCCACATAGGCTCAATACCATCCTACAAGGTTAGTAGGTAATAATATTAGACAAAATTGTTACTTTAATTGAGGAGATCACTAGAAAGAGGAAGCAACAACTCTATCAACTTCTTATTTTATTCTCCATAAAGCTGTTATTGATGTAGTGGGGAAAAAAGCAGGCAGGACTTAAAGCCAGAGGCATGGGACTGCAGAATTAGAGTCCTGACAGATATTTATTAGCTATCAAACCCTTGGGTTTCAATTTGAGGTTCTTAAACACTGAGAAACGGATACCCTTGAAAAGCTACATACATTTTGATATCTAGAAAATATATGCAAAAATTATGCAATTTCAGAGTTAATGAATGCCCCACCCCCTACCACTTGACAATAAATAAACATAAATATCCCAAAGACCAATGCATCCCAAGTTAAGAATTCCTGACAAACTCTAGACTTCAGTCTACTCAAATGTATGAGAGAGATTGGACTGGATGATCAAAGCTCTCTTCAAAAATCAATCACAGTGTGTGCCCATAGAGTAAGAGCTCTCATTCTCAATTATTTATAGCAATAGGGTAAAATTTGTTTATGCTAAAGCCCAGTAAAACTAATTTAATTATTCTCCAAACCTCAGAGCATTAACTATTCTTAAGTTTCTGACAAGATTTCTTAATAAGTAACTCAACGGTCCAGTCTTATAATAAATATATGAAATCACCAGTTAAGCATACCTTAAAAAGTGAGTAGTCACAGCCTGGCATTAAATTACTAGACAACTGGATGTGGTTGTACAGACTAGGTAAAAGAAAAGGACAATTATAAACATAGAATATATAATGCAGAGTTTAGGTACTTAACATATATATTTAAAGAACATGATAAAAATAAAAAGATAAAAGTTCATGTTTACTTGTTTGTCTACTGAGTCAATTTCTGTAATGGACCAAACAGGTATCTTAATAATGGTCAGTTCAAGAATCAGCATTTGATGATTTTCAAGAAAGTATTTTTAATGATTTTATTCTGACAAAAGTATATTTTGATATATTAGTTAACTCAGTGCATACATTTATATATATATATATATATATATATATATATATAAAAGAAACTCATAATAGGAGGTATGAGGCGGCTTTAAGTGCATGAAAGAATTCATGAGGCTAATGAGCAGTTTTAAACACACAAAAAAACAAATCAAGGGAAAGTCAGGACTGCATGACTAAAAGACAACACTAATATCCTTGAAGGCATCCTAGAACAGACCAATGGGTCTCAAATACTGCAGTCATTACTAGTCAGTCAGCATAGCAATCATTTGGAAAGCTTTGGAAAAAACAAGTGAGCAAGCAAACAAAAAACACCCCAGGCCCTACTCCTTGTGATTTTAATCCCTTTATACATAGTGTGGAACCCTGGAATCTGTATTTCTAAACTTTCCCCAAATTAACAGAATAACACTTGGGATGACTTAGATATTCACCAGCCTGAAGGTAGAAGGCTAAATCATTTGATCTCCTGAAGTTTTTTCTTGCAAAATTATAAAATTGGCAACAGAATAAGAATGCTTTGCTTGTCTCCAATATTAGTTGCAGAAACATGATCTTTACTACATCTGTAAACCATGGCCAATGCTACTATCCTTAGTCAGATTCTCTTGATGCTATTTTAACCCAGTCTAGAAATATTTCGAGTTTTAAGAAAGATTCTGGAATCCTTTGGATCACATTCCATAGGATGACATACCAATCCAATTTAGGGGAAGGTAGCCTAAGGCTGAATAGATCTGTAGAGTTACTACTCAATGGTCACTCTTTACAAACTACATTATCACTGGCAGCTTCCATTAGGCAACAAAAGAGGCCTGGGTAGTAACAGTAACTATGGAATTAGCACTACCACTTTATGAAATTAATTGACAGGGTAGAAATGCTTTCTTCAATGGCATTCAAGGTAGAAATAACCAATGCTTCTTTATGCTGTCTCCTTTCTCCTTCATGATGCTCTAAGGTCTATTAAGTTTATAGTAATGAGAATTTGTAATGACACATTTAAACAGAATCAGAGCACTACAGACAAGACTAGATAAATCCCAAAGGGCTCAACAGCTGTTTACCACTAAATCTGCCAGGAAAAAAGAAATTAAGAAGTGCTTAGGTATTTACAGAAAGCTAAAGAATTCCTGCATTATGTCTAAGTGTAAAAGTCTACCGTGCAACGACATTGCTTACACATAACTAAAGTATTGGGGCCATGTTCTAATTAGAGGCCCACTTAGAAACCCAATTATGTAAACTGGTGAAAAGCCAAACATAAATGCAGATCTGGTTCAGTGGGGGAAATGGTTCAAGACTCTTGCTCTTCCTCCTCCATGGGAGACTGGAGACTTTTTGGTTTAGAGTCGGACTCAAATACAATCAAAGAAGAAAATCACTTGATGTTTTGATGAAGGGCAAAACACAGCAACACTAGTTTAACTAGACAAATAAGCCTATGAATTACTGGGGATTTAAATAGAGTTCCATTAAAAAAAAGATAATGATTTCAATATAAAGGGGCCACTCTTAAAGTGCATAGCTTAAAATTTAAGAGTTTTCTCTAATTATTCTATGCTTTTTTGTTTTCCATGATTCAAATGCATACTAAATGCCTATTATGGGCAAAGCACTGCAAAGATACAGAAGAATACTGTTTCTGCCCTTAAAGAAGTATACATATATGAATCTTCTGACAATCTATTCTTTTGTGTGGGCAAAATAAACTCAGGGGTTATGTTAATACATAAGAGTTGCATCACTGATTCAACATATATAGGATCCAGAAATATACTAGATGTACAAATTAGAATTTTTAGGTACACCTCTTAAAAATGTTTTAACAAGTTTTATCTTTGAAATGAAAATTATTTTTCAAATAAATTACATATTAAATTAACTTTGTTTTTTGAGAATCAATATTACAAAACATCTTGAAAAAAGTTTTGACCCCCAAATCTTTTAACCTTTTGCTAAATCTGAAACAAAATCTCAAAGAATATCTTTAAGTTGATCAACTACCATCACAGATACTTGGCCAAACCTTTCAGCCTTTGAAAAATCTCAGAATCCCTATCACAGGAAATCCCAGGTGTTATACCAAAAAGAATTTGCACAAATGGGAACCTAACAAAGCTCCGGAGTATTAGGCAAATGTATCTAGGCAACCAAGAAAAGGGATAGGTTCCAACAAATTGTCAAAAGTTCTAGAAGGAAGAAAGGACTCTCAAGGGAAGGATCTCTTAGGACAAGGAATATAGAATATACACAGGGCTAAAGATGACAAGACTGAAGCTTTCTAAATGATGAGATATAATCAATTCAAACAATTGTGAGGAGACGGACAAACAAAAAGGTAGGTCTATAAATGCACATTTATTAGTTGTTTACCTTATCCTTCATTTTGTGATTGTGACTCAAAATGAAAAATTACACAATTAATAAAACATCCTAAAATGGTTACTTACGCCCAAAAGTCTTCAACAGTATCAAACTTAGAGATCAGCCGAAGGTTTGCTTGCCAAGTTTTGCTTTTATCATTTTTAAAAAACCAGAGTGCCCATCTAAAAGTAAAAAGTCAGTGTCAAACGTGGTAGTTTTTAATTTACATTCCTAGCAGCATTCTTCACAATAGCCAAAGGGAGGAAGCAGCCCATCTCATCAATGACAGATGAATAGATAAACAAAATGTGGTTTAAACATACAGTGGAATATGTGTCAGACTTAAAAAAGAAAGTCTGAGATTGAACCTTAAGGACATTAAGTGAAATAAGCCAATCAAAAAAGACAAACAGTATGAATCTACTTGTATGAGGTATCTAAAGTAATCAAATTCATAAAGACAGAAAGTAACATGGCAGGGACTAGAAGGAAAGGGAATGGACAACTGTTTAATGGGTACAGAGTTTCAGTTTTGCAAGATGAAAAGAGTTCTGGAGACTGGTTGCACAACAGTATGGATGTACTTAACACTACTGAACCGTACTTAAAAAATGGCTAAGATGGTGAATTTTATGTTATGGTGTATTTTACCACAATTAAAAATTTATTTTATTTTAAAAATAATTTTAAATGGTAGGTACTATTACAGTGGAAAATAATGAGTAGTTTTTGCTCTTTCATTTAGAAAGTATGTATTTTGTACCTATTTCCTAACAGATTCTCTGCTATACTTTAGAGACCCATTGAGGCTCATCCCCCAGAGTAATTCACAGAAATGTAACAGACAATTACAGGATGGTAACTGCTATGACAGAGATAATCAAGCAGTTACTTAAGAAAAACAGCAGAGGCACTTAACCAGAAAAGAAAGCAGGGAGCAAGAAAGCTGAATTTTCAGAGAAATGAAAAGGTATTAGCCAAGAATGGAAAATAAGAGACTCCTAAAAAAGGGGGGGCAACTATGAAATGCAATTCTCTGTTTACTCAAGCACACAAATGGGAAAATAACAAAATAAAGGGATTCACTGAGTAATGCTATCACAGATATGTTCTGAAAAAAAAAATAATGTATACTAGTTTCTATACATCTATATATAACTGTTAAAAAAAGTTTTATTCTAATACCTGGAAGATAAACTCAGGTCACATCAAAGTTACACTTAAATATCCCAAGATAACATCTTTAGTACAATTCTATTATCTGAATTACGATACCAAAGGTAACTCAAAAGGGAAATTTCATTTTCTCATTTAGAATAATATTGTCTGAAGACAGGTTTCCAAACACATATACACATTTCATAACTCCATGATTAATGCTTGGATAATCTGACATAAAAATAAGATGCATTTCAACATCCACTTGATAATGTGAATTTGCCAAGCCGCTATCAGGGACAAAAAAGAAAAAAGCAAAGGCATAGAAATTATCAAACACATTTAATAAGGTCAAGTACTATACTCTGGTCTTCCAAAATTAATGAAACCTTTCCTCAAAAAATTAAAAATAGAACTACCATATCATCCAGCAATTCCACTTCTGGGTATTTATCTGAAGAAAATGAAAACACTAACTCAAAAAGATATATGCACCACCCTCATGTTCATGCAGCATTATTTACAATAGCCAAGATGTGGAAACAACCTCAGTGCCCATCAATGAATGAATGGATAAAGAAAATGTATGTACACAATGGAATATTATTCACCCACAAAAAAAGAGGAAGAAATCTGTCGCTTGAGACATTGGATGGACCTTGAGGGCATATGCTAACTGACAAAGACACACAAATACCGTATGTTCTCATTTAAATGGGGAATCTTAAAACAAAAGGAAACTAAAAAACCAAGGTCATAAACACAGAAAACAGAGTGGTGGTTGCCAGAGGTAGGGGCTGGGTGAAAAGGGGTGAAGAGGGTCAAAAGGTACAGACTCCCAGTTATAAAATAAATAAGTCATTAACTATATACAACATGGTGACTACTGTTAATGACAATGTATTATGTATATGAAAGTTGCTAAGAGAGTAAATCTTAAAAGTTCTCATTACAAGGAAAAAAAACTTTATAACTATATATGGTGACAGATATTAAGTACACTTACTATAGTGATCATTTCACAATATACACAAATACTGAGTCATGTTTTATACCTGAAACTAATGTTATATGTCAATTATACCTCAATTAAAAATGGTAATAAAATTTTTTTTTTTTTTTACTGCATCCAGCCATTGAACATACAAAAATCTATCCTAAGAAAATAATTAGATGATTAGGCAAAAATTTGTACAAGAATGTTAATGTTGGAAAATTTGGAAACATCTCATGTGCTTTCAACAAGGGATCATTTAAATCCAGTTATCAAAATGTGGTCTGCAATGCTTAGGGGACTCCAGGACCCTTTCAGGAGCTCTGATAAGAACTATTTTCATAATAATCCTAAGACATTATTTTATTTTTCACTGTGTTGACATTTGTACTAATGGTGCAAAAGCAATGGTGGGATAAATCTCCTGGTGTCTTAGCAAGTTCCATACAATGGGACCAAATTGTGCTAGCAGTCATTGTACCCTTTACCTTCACCACCTCTCACAGTAACAACGTCAGTTGCAGTTAAGAATGCCACTGATGAAGCAATAATTATTGGTTTCATTAAATTTCAATCTATGTACATCTTTTTCATATTCTGCAAAAAATCAAAAACAACAAAAAAACATTTCTGCATACCAAAGCACAATCAATGCTTAACGAACTGAACTGTGACGTGAACTAGCCACTTTTTTCACAGAACTCCATTTTAACCATGACTGATAGATAAGCCAGGTTATTTCTTGAAAATGAGGAGAATAAGCCTGATGCTTATCATGTGAGCTTTCAGGAGAAAATCATAATTTTGGAAAGCCTGCATGTGCCACTGAAGACAAACTTACAGACATTTCTGGTGAGTTTAGTAGTGATATTAATGAATGTTACGGTTTTCATTGTATCATTAATGAGAAGTATCAATACCCAGAAGATCTGCATAACTCACTGAACCAATGTTTTCCAAATGACCACTGGTGTTGCAAAATCATGCATGGGTAAAAGATCCATGCCAAATGCAAGATAGGCCAATAGATATTAATGTAACAGAGAGGGAAAGGTTCTTGGATATGGTTGCAGATTCTACATTGCAGCTGACCTATAAAAAACCTATTATCAAAGGAGAGTATCTATAATTAACTTACAAGGCTATTAAAAAATTCTCCTTTTCCAACCATGTACTTCTATGAGGTCATATATTCTTATACTTCCTATGAAACAACTTATCTCCTTCATAGACTGAATGCAGAAGCAGCTATGAAATACATACCACTAACTTCTGTTAAGTCAGGCACTTAAAGAGATTTATAAAAATGCAAAAATGCTATTCTTCCCACTATATTTTTGAATATTTTTTCATAAAAAATATTTATGTTAACATGCAATGGATTTTCTAAATGAATATATAATTTTACATTTTCTCAGATGTATATACAAATGGAAATAGATAAAAATCTACATAACCAGAGCTCTGTGGGGTCCTCAATAAAAAGGTCATGAGACCAAAAATTTGAGAACTGCTAACTTAAATAAAATATACACCAATAAAATAGACCACTATGCAGCTATTAAATAGAATAATTACGTGGATAAAGTTATTCCTAAAGATGGACATGAAACCCAGAAGCCATGGAGAAAAGGTGGTATTGGACTACATAAAAATCAAAAACCTGAAAAAAAAAATCAAAATCCTATAGAAAAAAAAAACATGTAATTCCACAGACAATGTTAAAAGACAAATGATTTGGCTAATTCACTTTCAACCTAATGTCCTACGTGGATAAGTTAGCATCCTTAATTACAATGCTTGGAAATAAACTTTTTTTTTTTAAAGATTTATTTATTTTAGAAAGATGGGGGCGAAAATCTCAAGCAGACTCCCCGCTGAGCACAGAGTGCAATGCAGGGCTTAATCTCACAACCCTGAGATCATGACCTGAGTCAAAATCAGAAGAGGGACACTTAACCAAATGAGCCACCCAGGCACCCTGGAAATAAACTTTAAAGAATACCTACCCCCCACCCCTAGACAAAAGAACTGAGCAGACTGTCCACAGATAAAAACATAAATGTTCAATTATATATAAAACAGCTTTGCAACATCAATAAAAGAAATGCAAATTTAGGGACGCCTGGGTGGCTCAGTTAAGCATCTGCCTTCAGCTCAGGTCATGATCCCAGGGTCCTGGAATCTAGACCCACATCAGGTTCCCTGCTCAGCGGGTAGCCTGCTTCTCCCTTCCCCTGCTTGTGTACTCGCTCTCTATCTCTCTCTCTCGGACAAATAAATAAATAAAATCTTTAAAAAAAAAAGGCAAATTTAAAATGAGAAGACTTTTTTTTTTTTTTAAATAAATCAGACTAGGACCAACCAAATGGCAAAAATGTAGAAACCAGGAGCTCTCAAACTGCTAAGAGCCTAAGCTGATAAAGGAGGATAATTTGTCAATTAAGGTTGTTAAAGCATAGTCTTTCACCTAAGAAATCTGAAATTTTGGGCCTCCTGGGTGGCTCAGTTAGTTAAGTGTCTGCCTTTGGCTTGGGTCATGATCTCAGGGTCCTGGGATCAAGCCCTACATCAGGCTCCGTGCTCGGCGGGCAACCTGCTTCTCCCCCTCTCCTTCTGCTCCTCCCCACCACTCTCTCTCTCTCTCTCTCTCTCAAATAAATAAAATCTTTTTAAAAAATTTGAAATTTTATCTTATAAATATATTCACACAAGTGCACAAAAAACATACAGGAATGCATACTATACAACACTGTAAATAGGAAACAAAAAAGTCTATATACCCATTAATACAAGCCTGACAAAATACATGACTATTCATTTCAATACAAAGCACCAGTTTAAAACAACGAGGCAAATCTGAACAAACAAAAATGTCAACAGTATTGTCACCTGTATAAAAAAAAAAGATAGATATGCACATTGAAAAGCTATGGAATACTACAAACCAAATTTAACACTGACTACTCCAGGGAGTGAGGAAAAGTAAAATGGAGAAGAGAGTATGTGAGGAAAAAAGAACTTTTACTTTATATACTTGTACCCTGATGATTTATTCTTTTTTATACATTTTTTAACAATGCATAATTATACAATATTTACAAAAAGTAAATAATGAGGAAACTACCAAGATCTGAACATAAAACATCTTAGAATATTTTTCTAAATGATATTATCGAAGTAGAATTCATAGAGAAATTGAAATCCTCAGAGACTTCATTTCAGTTTATCTACTAATGACATTTTTCAGGCTCTTCTCAAATTTTATTCAAGCTGTGAGGGATATATGCCTTGATTACTTCTCCCAACAATCAATAACAATACCAAAAACTGGTTCACAGACAAAAGGCACACACAGTTAGCTTTTTGTAAGATAAACACTAAACACATGAAGAAAAAAAAAATAGGGGTGCCTGGGTGGCTCAGTCGGTTGAGCTTCCAACTTTTAGTGGGGAGTATGCTTGAGATTCTCTCCCTCTGCCCCTTCCCCTGCTGTGCATGCATGCACTGTCTCTCTCTCTAAAATCAGTAAATCTTAAAAAAAAAAAAAAAGATTAAAAAATACCTTAAGGGTTTTGGTGCTACTCTTATGTTGAATTATATGAAATTGCTACTAATCAATCATTCAACTTTGGTACAATGCTTTCCTGAGGAAGGATTTTACCCTTTATGTACTATTTGACCTTTGATGGCTCACTCATTAGCTGACAATCCCCACTGTGTAGAGAATTAATTTCTTCCTCACTACAGGATATGCTGAACCACAGGTCTCTTATGAAAAAACTCATAAAACATGTTTGGACATTTATTTCAGTAAGTCTACCATGATAATGAAGAAATTATAAAAAATATTCAAGCCATAAAGGGAAAATGTAAATTTTGGGTAAGTGAAACTATAGGTATACCTCAGATATACTGCAGATGCAGTTCTAAACCACCATACTAAAAGCAAGTTTACAATAAAGTAAGTCAGACTATTGAAGTTTTTGGTTTCCCAATGCACATAAAAGTTACGTTTATACTATACTGTGCTTTATTTTTTTTTTTAATTGTATTTATTTGACAGAGAGAGACACAGTGAGAGAGGGAACACAAGCAGAGGGGGTGGGAGAGGGAGAAGCAGGCTCCCTGCAGAGCAGGGAGCCTGATGCAGGGCTTGATCCCAGGACCCTGGGATCATGACCCGAGCTGAAGGCAGACGCTTAACAAGTGAGCCATCCAGGCGCCCCTATACTGTACTTTAGTAAGGGTGCAACATCGTTGTCTAAAAAACTAATGTATGTACCTTAATTTAAAAATACTTTATTGCTAAAAACCATCATTTAAGCTTTTAGTGAGTCATAATCCTTTTGCTGGTGGAAGGTCCTGTTTTGACGATGCTGGCTGCTGACTGATCAGGGGGTGGTTACTGAAGGATGGGGTAGCTATGGTAAGACAGACAGCAGTGAAGTTTGCCACATTAATTGACTCTTCCTTTCACAAACGACTTATCTGCAGCACGCAATGCTGTTTGGATATTTTATCTGCAGAACTTCTTTCAAAATTGGAGTCAATCCTCTCAAACTCTGCTGGGGCTTTATCAACTAAGTTTATGTAATATTCTAAATCCTTTGTTGTTATTTCAACAATCTTCACCATTTCAAGAAACCATTTTCTTTGCTCCTCCACAACAAGCAACTCCTTATCCAATCAACTTTTATGATGAGTTGCAGCAATTCAGTCATATGTTCAGGCTCCACTTCTCATTCTAGTTCTTTGCTATTTTTACCACATCTGCAGTTGCTTCCTCCACCAAAGTCTTTCTGAAGCCCTCAAAACCATCCAGGAGGGCTGGAATCAACTTCTTCCAAACACCTATTCGTGTTAATATTTTGACCTCTACCCATGGAATCACAAATGTTCTTACTGGCATCTTAGAATGGTGAATCCTTTCCAGAAGGTTTTCAGTGTACTTTGTCCAGATCAATCAGAGGAATCCCTACCTATGGCAGCTACAGTCTTACAAAATGTATTTCTTAAATAGTAAGACTTCAAAGTCAAAATTACTCCTTTATTCAGATGTTGTATAAACTGCAAAATAGATGTATTAGCAGGCATGAAAACGTACCTTGTACATCAGAACTCTTGGGTGACCAAGTACATTGTTCAATGAGCAGTAGTATTTTAAAAGGAATTTTTTAGTTCTGAGCAGGTTTGAACAGTGGGCTTAAAATATTCAGTAAACCATTTTGTAAACACAAGTGCTGTCATTCAGACTTTACTCTTCCATTTATAAAGCACAGGAGAGTAGATTTAGCATAATTCTTTAGGACCCTAGGATTTTCAGGACAGTAAATAAGGATTGGCTTCAACCTAAAGTCACCGGCTATATTAGACCCTAACAGGAGTCAGCCTGTCCTTGGAAGCTAGGCACTGACTTCTCCTCTCTAGCTATGAAAGTCCATCCAGATGGCATCTTCTTCCACTAGAAGACTGTTTCATTTACACTGAAAACCTACTGTTTAGTGTAGCTTCATAATGCTCTTAGCTAAATCTTCTGGATAACTTGCAGCAGCTTCTACATCAGCACTTGCTGCTTCACCTTGCACTTTGATGTTACAGTTTCTTTCCTTAAACCTCATGAACCAAACCTGTGTTAGCTTTAAACTTTTCTTCTGCAGCTTCCTCACCTCTCTCAGCCTTCACAGAATTGAAGAGAATTAGGTCCTTGCTCTGGATTAGGTTTTGGCTTAAGACAACACTGTGGTTGGTTTGATCTTCTATCCAGACCACTTAAAACTTTCTCCCTATCAGCAATAAGGCTGTTTCACTTTCTCATTATTCATGTGCTCACTGGAGTAGCACTTTTAATTTCCTTCAAGAACTTTTCCTTTGCCTTCACAAGTTGGCTATTTAGTGCAAGAGGCTTAGTTTTTGGCCCATCTCGGCTTTCAACATGCCTTCCTCACTAAGCTTAATCTAGTTTCTAGCTTTTGATTTAAAGTGAGATGTATATGACTCTTCCTTTCACTTGAGTATTTACAGGCCACTATAGGGTTATTAATTGGCCTAATATCAATATTGTTGTGTCTCAGGGGAGAGGGAGAGAGATGGGGAACAACCAGTGAATAAAGCAATTAGAACAAAACACAATATTTATTAAGTATGTCATCTTATACGGGCACAGTTCATGGTGCCCCAAAATAATTATAATAGTTACATCAAAGATCACTGATTTCAGATCATCATAACAAACATAATGAAAAAGTTTGAGATATTGCAAGAATTGCCAAAATGTGACAAAGAGACACAAAATTAGCAAATGCTGTTGGAAAAATGGCACCAAAAGACTTGCTCAAAGCAGGGTCACCACAAACCTTCAATTTGTAAAAAATGAAGTATCTGCAAAATGCAATGAAACAAGGAATGCCTATGAAACATACACAGGCTTATGGGATTTTTAAAGTAGATAGGGTAAAAAAGTCTTGGGGTAGGGGAATGAAAGGAATTGAAATACTTAAATATCCTCAAATTAATTCTAATTTACTTTCTTCTAGATTCTTAAAATATTTCTGCATTGCCTTTTTCTTCTATCAGCTCTCAGAGCGTTAATGTTAATTTTCATCATATAAACCATAATAACACAAATATACTGGGAAGGGGTGGGGTGGAATTGGGAAAACTAAATAATGAGCTACTACTCAACTACTACACTTAACTATGAAACTTAACTCATCTTTTTTTTTTTTTTTAAAGTAGGCTCCACGCCAACATGGAGCTTGAACTCACGACCCCCGAGATCAAGAGTTGCATGCTCTACCAATTGAGCCAGCTGGGTGCCTTGAAATTTAATTCATCTTAAAACTCTCCTCTTCCCTCTCGTAACTTGTCTTAAAAAGAAACCAACCAACCTCCAGACTCCATATCCCCCAGCCTTTTCTCCTTCACAGCCCAACTTCAATTTGCTTGTTCTTGCTCTATAATACGTTTATATTCACTATACAAACTACTCCAATCTTTTTCCATCATCTACATTCTACTAAACTTTCTCCTACCTTAGCAAGAAGTTTATCATTCAATCCAATGGCCATTTTGAGTCTTTTTCAATTGTTTAATCCAATGGATATTTGATCTTTTTGTGGAACATATGCTATTGACCACCTGGCCTTAAACCATTTCCTTTGTTTCCCTGACCACCACTCTATTGTAGTTTATACAGTTTATGTCTAAACCCTTCATAGGCATTATCCCTCCAAAAAGATCCCTTATAAGCTGGTATCCCAAGCCTCTCTGTCTTGAGTCAAGTTCACTTTAAAGAGAATTCATTTACTATTATAGCTTCACTTGCGCCAATTACTCATGAATTTCAAACCCAATGTCTCAACCGGTTCTCTTTTCTGAGCTCAAGACTTACCCATAAAACTGCTTGCTAGAAACAGGTTATCCAAGGGAAAATGGAATCTTCAACCAAATATAACAAAAACTAGTCTCACCTAACTGTGCCCCCAAACCTGTCCTACTCTACCGTTTACCGCAACGCGGGAGTCAGAAGAACCTACGTGTCAGAGGCTTACCTGTTCTGTAAAGGGTGTTTAATATAGTGTTCTGGGTTAGCAACCTCCTGATGAGACTCTGTTTTCTCTTCTTCTGTGGGCGGGGGATTAGGAGTAGGGGTGGTTTCCTAATGGAAAATAATAAAACATTATTTTAAATTTCTTAACATAACTATGATAGCAATACTCTAGATCAAATACTGCCAATATTCTTTTTTTAAGAAGATTATAAAAGCATTTCATAAAACAGACCACAGACCAAGCACTAATAAAAGCACGAGATCCTCCATTCTAGCATCTCTTCACTAAGAGCAAAAGGCTTCTCAATAAAAATACAGTCCATATACAGTTATCTGACACATTTTGTTATCAGAAAGATTGTTAGACACCACGCAACAAAGCTAAGAAAATCAGCTGTCTTTCCTAACATACCATTAAAGTACTATGTATGGTTTGGAGGGTGGGGGAAGTATGACTAAAGTTTGGAGAATAACAACTATATTACAATGACAAAAGAGAGCTTTATAAACTGATCAAGCCAGTACTACACAGGTCCTTCCCTTTTGTCACACTATAATATGGTAACTTAGAAGTTCAGCAACTTCTGTCATTTTCAAATGGCCCCAGGCAAAAAAGCTCAATGTTGGCTTGAACCTAAATCTTCTTCTAGGTTAGACATAATTAATATTATCATCTAAAAACGTCAGGAAAAGGGGCACCTGGGTGGCTCAGTCAGTTAAGCGTCTGCCTTTGGCTCAGGTCATGATCCCAGGGTACTGGGATGGAGCCCTACATCAGGCTCCCTGCTCAGCAGAGAGCCTGCTTCTCCCTCTGCCTGCCAGTACCCCTGCTTGCGCTCTCTTTCTCTGTCAAATAAATAAATAAAATCTTAAAAAAAAAATCCTTTAAAAATGTCAGGAAAAAAAGGAGCTTGGGGATTATCTGTGTTCTCCACATTGCTCCATGTAGCTTTTCACCCAATTATAAACTATTTCAACAAAACTGAATGCTAAGGAAAGGCACCAGAAGCTAAAACAAAAGCTGATTTTTTTTCAAAAAGGGCACCACAACAAGTCTGGGGATAAAGTGAACCAGCAAGTCAACAGAGATGTATGCTCACATTAACAGGATTATGCAAATCAGAGATGTGGGATCTAAAGGTATCCCAGTGGACAGGTAGTATTCATTTTACAAAATACATTTTTCTTAATAACATGACATGTCTAGGAGCTAATTTCTACTAGCCTATGAAGTCACTCATAACAGAGGCTATGCCTTGATTTTGCTCACAACTGTAATGGCAATGAGCAAAGTGCTATACTCAATAGGAACTTATTGTCTTGATTTCTTAAGTAATAAATGTAAATGTTTACAAAGCAATTAAGACTAAAACTTAGAGTAGTCAATGCCCTAAAAATCACCATTTTTTACTAGCATTTTTCTATCAATTTACATCATCATATAATTACAAAATGCCATTCCTTACCCCACTAGATTAAAATTAGTGATAGTTTTCAGACAGAGGCAGTCTCAATGTTCGGGACTAAGTGGGCCTAGGGAGACAGGGTACTAGAGAAAAGTGGGCTACAGAGGAGTAAGCCTCAAAAATCCATGTAAAAGTCCCTCAGAGGTCCTTGGCTAGTTGCTAAGCTGTGATGTTCAGAGTACAGCTCTGGGTAGTCTAGCAGAGAACAGCTGAGCCAAGACTTCAGAGGCTGTATACCATTAGGAAGACTGGGTCCAGACTCAGTCTTGCTCAGCAGGGAGCCGGCTTTTCCCTCTCCCTCTGCTTGCCGCTCCCCTTGCTTGTGCTCTCTCTCTCTTTCACTCTGTCAAATAAATAAAAAATCTTAAGATTTTATTTATTTATTCAGAGAGAGCAAGAATGAGAGACTACAAGCGGGGGTGGGGGGGAAGCGGAGGGAAAGGGAGAAGCAGGCTCCTCTCTAAGCAAGGAGCCCGATGCTGGGCTCAATTCCAGGACCCTGAGATCATGACCCGAGCTGAAGGCAGATGCTTAACCAACTAAGCCACCCAGGCGCCCCTACACAGAATCTTTTTTAAAGTCACTAATGATCAAGAGATTCACCTGTCCACAGGAAGACATCCAGACATGACCCAGGTAATGGAGTTAATAACTCTGATTACTACAGTAAAACAGCAAAGACATAATAACCAAGATTACTATAGTAAAATAGAGAAGATAGGGGAAAGGATGAAAAAAAAATGGGGAGTATTTGAAAAGAAAACAAATCTATTTTTAAAAAGAACTAAATAGACATAATTATGGAAGTGCCAAGTACAATGTCTGAAATTAAGAGTTCACTGAATGGGGGCACCAGGGTGGCCACAGTCGGTTAAGCGTCCAACTCTTTGATTCAGCTCAGGTCATGATCTCATGGTCATGAAATCAAGCCCCACATGGAGCTCCACACTCAGTGTGGAGTATGCCTGAGATTCTCTCTCCCTCTGCCCCTCCCCCTGCTCGTTCTCTCTAGCTCTCAAATAAATAAAGCTTAAAGAGTTCACTGAATGATTAACAACAAATTCAACTCTGCAGAGTGTGAGATTTGTGAACTCAAACATAGGTCAACAGAAGATATTCAAACAAATACAGAGAGAAAAATAGATGGTAAGAAACATTATGGAAGACAGTTAAAAAGTTCAAGGACAAGATGAGAGAACGGAACAGAAGCATACACAAACAATGACCAAAATTTACCAAATCTCATCAGAAACTCAAGTCACAGATTCAAAAAGCTCAAGGAAGGGCGCCTGGGTGGCTCAGTTGGTTAAGCGACTGCCTTCGGCTCAGGTCATGATCCTGGAGTCCCAGGATCGAGTCCCACATCGGGCTCCCTGCTCAGCAGGGAGTCTGCTTCTCCCTCTGACCCTCTTCCCTCTCGTGCTCTCTATCTCTCATTCTCTCTCTCTCAGATGAATAAATAAAATCTTTAAAAAAAAAAAAAAAAGCTCAAGGAACTCCAAGCAGTAAAATACAAACAAAACTATACCTGGGCATATCAGCTTCGAACTACTGAAAACCTTTTAAAGGAGTCACATTAAAAGCAGTTAGGAAAGGGGACACACACACACACACCCCATTCACAAGAATAAAATTAACAGCTAACTTCCCAACAGAAACTCTGGAAGCCATTAAGACAACAGAATTGACATCTCCACACTGAAAGAAAAATGGTCAACCTAGAATTCAGTGCCTAGGAAAAATATCCTTCAGAACTGGATAAATACACAGATGCACACAGAAAGACACAACCCCTTCTCCCCCAACACATACACACAGGTCCAGAATAAAGAGGAACAAACCACCAAAGGAAAAGTCTTCAGGCTAGAGGGGAAAAAAAGAGCCCAAGTAAGAACATGAAAATGCAAAAAAGAATAAAAAACACTGGAAAATGTAAATAGGTGGATCAATTTGTCAGACTATGAAGAGTTTAAAAGAACAATAATAATGATGCCTTATGGAGTTTAAAATAATAATGATGGTTCTAGCAAAGGATTAGGTATATATAAATTTGTAAGGCTAGGTGTATAGTACATTCTTCCTCCAGAAGTACTATAAATTCTCTTATTTATCTAAATTAAAAGACAAGTTAAAATTTACTCATAAGTTCCAAATCCTCAATACAAACCATACTTTCACATTTATTTAAACAGTTTATGTCAGCAGCACATAAAAACAATGAGTTAATTATAGTATGAATAATTATATGTTTCATGAGATCCAAAATATCACCTGCTAACTCACTATTTTACTTTCTTTTTGATTACTCGACTCTTTTCACAATTAGGAGAATGATGACTTAGATGGTATCAAAAATCTCTGGACACATAGGAACTAAAAGCAGGTAATAACTCAGGAAAAAGTATATTAAGTTCCTAGAATTTAAGTTTCTTTTGCTTTAAAAGTCCTACCTTATGTTTTAGTCTTTACATTAAGAATTTATAATTTTGAATTTTTCTTATAACTAAAATTAAAATAACTACAACTTTAAATAAATGTGTGTGGATGTATAAAAGTGAAAAACCTTTCAGTTTTCACTTTTAACATTATACAAATATGCTAGATGTTAAGACATACTCTAAAACACTCCGAAAAAAATATTAAACAATTATCTTTCAGTATTTAAAGCTTTTTTTTAAAGATTTTATTTATTTGAGAGACGAGCAAAAGAACACAAGCAGGGAAGGCAGCAAAGGGAGAGGGAGAAGCATGCTGACTGGGATCTCAATCCCACGACCCTGGGATCATGACCTGAGCCAAAGGCAGATGCTTAACCAACTGAGCCACCCAGGCACCCTCTCCCCTTTTTTTTTAAGATTATACAAAACTTTTTTTTTTAAATATAAGCAGTAGACTGACATTTATTTAGCCTTTTAAGTTACCATCTGCAGTTTTAATAGTCTCATGTTCAAATTTTTTTTAAAGATTTTATTTATTGAGAGAGGGAGCACACATGCCTGCGTGGAGGGGAGGGGCAGAGGGACAGAGAGCCTTAAACAGGGTTCACTCTCATGATCCTAAGATCACGACCTGAGCCAAAACCAAGAGTCAGACGATCAACCAACTGTGCCACCCAGGTGCCCCTCACGTTCAAATTTTTACCTTAAGAATTTCTCACACTCTTTTAATAAACAATGGTTTTAATAGCCATTTCTAAGATAGAATATAAAATACTCAAATACTCTACGAAAATACTCATGAACACGGCACAAACCAAATCTAATAAAAGTTAGAAATCACTTCATGATGGAATTTACTTATGAAAACATTATTAAAAACCACATATAAAAGGGCACATTAAAAAAGGAAAAGTCATATTTTCTTATTTAGGCCATATTTTGTTATGATCATCTACTTGTCTCACCAATTCATTCTTAATTAGCAGAAATTTAAACCAAAATCTAAACCAAAAATTTATTAATCATTCACCTTTTAAGTTGCTTGCAACTATATTATAAACTATTGCAAAGAAATAAAAAAACTTGAGACTGCTGAAACATGCCTGTTAATTTCTTTCAACTTATTATTTAGTTATAAAACCTCTCAACTTTGATTCAAATAATCAGATGTTTTTAAAAAACTTAGATAAAACAAAAGAAAAAATATTATCAATGTAGGAGGTTATTTAAGACTTCCAGGCTAATTCTGTGAGGGTAGTCCTCTACGGGGAAAAGTCCAATTCCTACACAAACGTTTGAATCTATAGCAACATACACAATGAGAAACGATGTCCAGAATGGTGGCCATACTATATTAAATTCTTTGATCAAAAAATTATTTAAAAAATAATTTATAATGAGCATATGCCAAATCAGAAGAAATATAATTTGTTTTTTAAAGAACTGGAACAAAACTGATTTCAGTTCACTCATCAGTAAAGCATAAGCCTCATATAACTATAACAAATCTCCAAATTACCCATTTTTTGTTCTAATTTACTAAGTACTTCTAACAAACTGAATTTGAAAATAAAATTATCTTGGAATTTTATCTCCTCTTAAAATTATTTGGAAAGCTATCTGAGACTTAAGATTACCATGAAATAGGTATAGGAAGGCTATGTGTTACTTGTTAACACCAACTTCACAAAATTCTCCCTGAAAACTCCACAGCAAGTGTTTTCATGGTATCTTTAACAAATGATTCAGTTATTTATTTTTAAATATGTAAGATCATCAAAGTAGCAAGTAAAGCAAACAAGATTATTGTATGATCTGTATAAGAACTAAAAAATGTATTTTATAATTTGTGTCATTTTTATGGTTGCTTTATATATAGAGCAGACAATAAAAGTTTTAAATTTACATTCAACTTAAAAACAAAATTCTTTACTGCAAAGTTCCACAACATCCCTCTACCTACCCTCTAAGCTCCTCTGTAAGCAAATTTCATTGAGAATTACATCTTAAATATCCATATTTACCAGTGCCATATTCACCAGTGTTTCTAAATTTAAAAATTACACAAGTAAAACACAAAAGGCTAATTTAACAGATTATTATACTCTCAAAGTAATCAAATACACTTTTTTTTCTTTCCAAGTTTTTATTTAAATTCCAGTTAGTTAACATACAGTGGAGTATTAGTTTCAGGTGTAGAATTTAGTGATTTAACACTCACAACACCCGGTGCTCATCACAAGTGCACTCCTTAATTCCTATCACCTATTTAACCCATCCTCCCACCCACCTCCCCTCCAGTAACCCTCAGTTTGTTGTCTATAGTTAACAGTCTGTTTCTTGGTTTCCTTTTATTTAACTCCTGTGTTCATTTGTTGTCTCTTTTTTTTTTAAGATTTTATTTATTTTTTGACAGAGAGACAGTGAGAGAGGGAACACAAGCAGGGAGAGTGGGGGAGGGAGAAGCAGGCTTCCCTCTGAGCAAGGAGCCCGATGTGGGGCTAGATAGATCCCAGGACCCTGGGATCATGACCTGAGCTGAAGGCAGATGCTTAACAACTGAGCCACCCAGGCGCCCATTTTGTTTCTTAAATTCCCCACATGAGTGAAATCATATGGCATTTGTCTTTCTCTGACTTAGCTTATTTTGTTCCACATATGAGTGAAATCATATAGTATTTGTCCTTCTCTGACTTATTTAGCTTAGCGTAATACTCTTTAACTCCATCCATGTTGTTGCAAATGGCAAGACTTCATTCTTTTTGTGGCTGAGTAATACTTCTGTGTGTATGTGTGTGTGTATACCACATTTTTTTTTAAAGATTTTATTTATTTGAGAGAGAGAGTGAGAGAGAAAGCACACAAGAGGGGGGAGGGTCAGAGGGAGAAGCAGACTCCCCACTGAGCAGGGAGCCCGAAGCGGGACTTGATCCAGAGACTCCAGGATCATGACCTGAGCCGAAGGCAGTCGCTCAACCAACTGAGCCGCCCAGGCGCCCCTATACCACATCTTCTTTACCCATTTATCAGTCGATAGACACTTGGGCTCTTTCCATAATCTGGCTATTACTGATAATGCTGCTATAAACATCAGGGTACATGTATCCCTTTGAATTAGTATTTTTGTATCCTTTGGGTAAATACCTAGCAGTGCAATTGCTCGATCATAGGGCAGTTCTATTTTTAACTTTATGAGGAACCTCCATACTGTTCTTCAGAGTGGCTGCACCAGCTTGCATTCCCACCAACAGTACAAGAGGGTTCCCCTTTCTCCAAATCCTCACCAACACCTGTTGTTTCCTGTGTTAATTTTGGTCTAAGTTATCAAATACATTTTTAACCTAAAAAACAAACTACACTTGAAAAACTCTTGTATAACCTATTTCAGGTGTGTAGAATGGAGAGTACAAAGCAATGAGATGGTACCGGGTTTAACTAGAAGATGGTAAGGAATCAATGAGACTGAAAGAGAGGGCTCATGAAACCAAAGACAGACTAGAACGGTGGGCTGAAGGGAGACTGAAAGGGCTCAAAGGTCAAGCTAAAAGTATACCTTTCATCTTGTGAGCAATGGAAGCCATTCATTGACAGATCAAATTGATTAAATACTGATGACGAGTAAGGGAATAGAAAAGACCACCAGTTTAAGTGCAAAATATTGAACATAGTTTTGGATTTTCTGAGTTTGAGATTAAAATAAAAATGTAGTCTTATAATTTAGTGGTCCCGGAGCTCAGTAACCGTCATAACAAGAGAAGAAAGTTGAAAAAAAAAAGTAGAGCATCGGTGGGGCAAGTTTAACAATCAGGGGCAAAGAATCTCAGGCAGCTTTTGAACATTGCTACATCTCAGAATGCAGTAACATTCTGCAAAAACAAGAGCATGTATCAAACACAATATTAACTTTGTTGGACAATCCTAGTATTATAAAGCTAAATACTTCCCAGATATAGTATCATTTCTCTAATCTGACTAAAGTTTAGATTCTTCCTTCTAGCCATGTTCAAATCTACAGTGCTTAAATTCCAAAACCATGGTATGCTTTTCCATGGTTGTGAACACCCAAGATTTTTCATTAACTCTCAACTCAAACACACTTACAAACTATCTCTTCTAGAAATAACAGTAAGCCTTCCCCTCAGGACACTCAGTTAGTGTCCTCCATTACTTCACTGAACAAATATTACTACTAAGAACTTCCAGGGTCCCCCCCCCCAACACACGTAACTTTAGGACATCACCTAAACCTTAATTTGGAACAAAAAGCAGTAGTTCCCCTGGCACTAATATGGGTTAAAGCAGTAACTCAAAATGCAGTCCACAGATTTCTGCTGGTTATAGCCTACAACCACGGTAGGTATAGAAATGGAAAGTAAGTACTTAGGAAACTTTACAACAATCTGACAGTATTTTTGCACCTGTCGAAACTAGTAATAGCAAATGCAGGCTTACATTTTTGTGTTTTTTTCATTTTTCTTTATACTATTTTTATGATTTACAAAAGCATTACATGAGAAATTGTTTTAAAACAAAATAAAAGGGGTGCCTGGCTGGTTCAGTCAGTAGAGCATGTGATTCTTGATCTTGGGGCTGTAAGTTCGAGTCCCACATTGGATGCAGAGATTACTTAAAAAAAAAATAAAGTCTTTGGGGGGTGGGGGGATGGGTTAGCCTGGTGATGGGTATTAAAGAGGGCACATTCTGCGTAGAGCACTGGGTGTTATGCACAAACAATGAATCATGGAACACTACATCAAAAACTAATGATGTAATGTATGGTGATTAACATAATAAAAAATTTAAAAAAAAAATAAAGTCTTTAAAAACAAGTAAATAAATAAATAAATAACCCACTTTCCACCAGAGTATGGGAGACACTGGTTTAGATCACATACTCTGGAGCCAGACTATCCAGGTTAGAATCCCAGCTCTGCCATTCACAGTTGTATGATTTCAGGCAAGTACAACAGAGCACCGAATAATGGATAATAACGTCCACTTTTCAGTAGCACTTCCTTATATATACCCCCTTCCTTGCTTCACTGTTTTTTCAGTTGAGTTAGAAAAGACCATTTGTGGCCTAAAGAGAAATGTAAATGCTATCATGGCAAAGACAGTTGCAATTATCTCTACAAGTTACTCACCTCCGAACATTTCAGTAAACTGAAGGCACTACATACATTAAATACAAATATGAAATAATGAAAAGAGTAAGCAAATAAGAACAGAAAAGAATGGTGCTTTATGACTTTTAAAGTGGTAACACCCACCCTCACACTTCATCCAAACTTTAAGTTTTTACTTGATAGGTAACATTTACCAAGCAGTTACTATCAAATAATGTGCTACGTATTTTTATATACATTATTTCAATATTTATATAATCTCAATATATTCAATCTTCACAGTACTGTGAAATTCTCTGGTCTTTAAATTTAAGGGCTGGAAGTTAACGTGGCCTAGCTGTATTCTACATCTGAATCCAGAACTATCACTATCAGGATTCACAGCTAGGGATACCATATGTCCTGGTTTTACCTGTTTATTGTTTCAGGGTATCAACAGAACCTTCGTTCACTCCCAAAAGTGCCCAGAGTATATAAGGTTATCGAGGTACTTTCCAGGCCACATAACCCTACAGTATGTACTATGCCTTGTGCCAGAGCCTCAGACTCAATACCTTCACTATCTTGCAAATGTATGCCATTGCCAATAAACTAGAAAAAAAGGCCATGAATGGTACACCTCACTCCCAACACACACACAAACTCCCACTATGAAAAAAAGCAAGTAAATGCCAGTGATCAATTATAGTGAGTCTTTATTATTATGTAAGACAGCATACTAAATGCCTGTATGGCCAAACATCTCAAAAATACAGGTAAGTATAAATAAAATCCTCTCTTTATGGATACAAATAACTGGAAAGAGAATTCTATCATTTCATACAAGATACATAAACAGACCTCAAGATATATTACTCTTCCCTTTAGTCTCCAAACATTCAGTTTCCAGGTCTCTTTTTAGCAAACAATGCATTTCCCCCAGCACCCTCCATATGTAAATTAGTGTAATTAATTAACTAGTACGTAAGAACAAGTAGTTTTACCGCTTGCCTTGTAAGGAATAAAAAAATTGGTGTAAACACTGAAAATTACCACAAATAATTAAATCAGTTGTTTTGGTTGTTAAAAGTAGTATCAGCTAATCCGGCATCACTCATCACAAAAGTGGAGGCTGTGGATTTTGCAGGTCTTCTTCCTTGTAATAATCAAAATAGTGACCTTCATGCTCTAAACTAAAACACTGAAGTAGAAAAATAACATATGCAGATTTAGCAAAATACAAACCTTTTCTTAAAGCACTGCTAAAATGGAGAAATTTTTTTCATGTTTTTCATTCCTTTACATTAGTGACCATTGATCAGTGGTCACTAATCAATATACAGTATATATCAATTCTGATTCAAAAGACAGTACTTTTTAATATTCTTTTCAAATGATGTAAAATGGCATCTATACAACAAAAAAATACTGGAAGCTGAGGTACAGAAAGGAAGAGCTGTGATTTGTACAAATTGTGTCGTATCTTAAGTACTACAAAATTTAATAGCTGTTCAATCTATTTAAGGAAAAATAACCTAGTTACCTGACTAAAACTGATGACTAGCAAGCACTACACTTTTCAGTGAACAGAGCTGATTACGTTTGCAGCTCTATAGCTAAAAATGGTTATTTCTGGATAGACAACAAGATATACTTAACCACATTTTACTAATATTAAAAAAAAAAAAATCCCTACAGGCCACACTTGAATTTTTGACCTTACGGAATACAATTTTTAAAACTTGGGTGCGTGTATCATTAACTCTTTACTAGAAAGATCTGTAGGCATCTTGTTTCATTTGAAATCTGTCAACCAAATTACTCTCCACATCTTATGTAGCTTAGAAGATCCCAAATTCAGAAAGGAAAATGTGATGGTAGACATAAGAAATAAACATGTGTGATCTAGAATGGTAACAAGGCTAATGATAAAATTTAAATATCGGGCACCTGGGTGGCTCAGATGGTTAAGCGTCTGCCTTCAGCTCAGGTCATGATCCCAGGGTCCTGGGATCGAGTCCTGCATCGGGCTCCCTGCTAGGTGGGGAGCCTGCTTCTCCCTCTGCCTCTGTCCCCCTCTCTCTCTCTCTCTGACTCTCATGAATAAATAAATAAAACATTTTTAAAAAATTTAAATATCAATGCTACTTAAACCAAAGATTACCAAAATACTCATTTTATAACAACTAAGGAAATTTATAGAAGTTAAACATCATATACAAAATTAAAAAGTGCTCCAAATAACATTAAGGTGATGTTAGGACAAGCATTTTCACTGCACAAAATTACACTGGTTTCAGTAACAAAGCATTTCAGTTATTCTTTAAAGCTTCATAATTAGAATTTGAAAGGCAAATATTTTGCCTACTGATTCTTTTTAAGTTTATTCCTTTTAAAATTATAACTAAAATTTAATGACACTGATTGAAATCTTTAGTCCCGGTTAAACAAGTAAGCAGCTGCTTTTTTTTTACAGCTGAATTTTCTAAATTCTACATGTTTTTTCAAAGTTCTATAATGTTAAAAGTTAAAGATTAAAATTGTGATCTTAACTATAGTTTCTTTAAAAGTAATCTCTACACCCAATGTGGGGCTCAAACTCATGACTCTGAGATCAAGAGTCGTATGTTCTACCAAACTGAGCCAGCCAGGCACCCCAAAACATTAATTTTAATAAGAAAATTAGAGTTGTCCTTTCATATTTCAAACATTTAAATTATCTTCTGAAAGAAATCAACCTATATTTCTTTAAAAAATTATAAAACTAGGGACAGTTTCAAATGTCCCCAGGTTTATAGATTATATCCCTCCACTAACTGAGCTTAAGTTAATGAAATACAAGCTTCCAAATATAAAAAGAGCTATGTTCTTTAACTCAGTAATTATACTTCTAAGAGATTTCTTCAAAAAAAAGTACCAGGACACTAACAGTTTTGTGTATTTTATGTTAGTAAATAAAAAGTACGGTCAACATATATCAAAAGATACAACCAAAAAATAAGAGATATATTATGGTGTTCACAATATAGGCACTAAACGTGATGCTTAGAAAATTATTTTAAAATGCTAATGTAAATGTGGGAAAAGGCAGATTACAGAACTGTACAAACAAGGAGCACTTTACTTTTCTGGTGGAGGGGAGGCACTTTTTAAGAAGTCCTAAATAAACTATGGTACATCCACACAATGCAATACTGTTCTGCACAAAAAGAAATGAGCTATCAAACCGTGAAAACACATGGAGGAATGATAAACATATATCACCAAGTGAAAGAAGTCAATCTGAAAAAACCACACGCTGTACAATTCCAACTACATGACATTCTGGAAAAGGCAGTAAACATGAGGGTATTAAAAAGATTAGTGGTTGCTGGGGTTAGAAAGGAGGGATAAAGAAGCAGAAAACAGAGGATTTTAGGCAGTAAAACTTCTGTATGATACTACAATGTGGTAAATACGTGTCATTATTTATTTGTCCAAACCCAAAGACTGTACTACACCAAGAGTGAACCCTAATGTAGACTAGAGACTTGAGATGATGATGTTTCAGTGTAGGTTCATTTGGTGTAACAAATAACAAATGTTCCACTCTGGTATGGGATGTTGACAGTGGGGTAGCGGGGGGGGGGGGGGGGGGGGGGGGGGGCGGTGCACCTGTGCATCCAGAACAGGAAGTATACCAGAACCCTCTCTACCTTTCTCTCAATTTTGTAGTGAACCTAAAACTGCGCTAAAAAATACTCTTATAAAGCAAAAGAGGGGGTGCCTGGGTGGCTCAGTTGTTGGGCATCTGCCTTTGGCTCGGGTCATGGTTCCAGGGTCCTGGGATCGAGCCCCGCATCGGGCTCCCTGCTCCGCGGGAGGCCTGCTTCTCCCTCTCTCACTCCCCTTGCTTGTGTTCCCTCTCTCGCTGTGTCTCTGTCAAATAAATAACTAAAATCTCTAAAAAAAAAAAAAATAATAAAAGCAAAAGAGACGTCTAGGTGGCGCAGTCGGTTAAGCCTCCAACTCTTGGTTTCAGCTCAGGTCAGGACCTCAGGGTCCTGAGATGGAGCCCCACATTGGGCTCTGGGCTCAGTGTGGAGTCTGCTTGAGATTCTCTCTCCCTCTGCCCTTCCCGTTCATATGCCCGCTCTCTCTCTCCCTCCCGCCCTCATAAATAAATGGAAAAGAGGTATGTATGTATGTATGTATGTATAAATAAATGGAAAAGAAAAGAGGTACAAAGAAGAGATGAGGTAAGAAAAGAATCCACAAATAAGTAAACCAAAATATTACCAAGGAAAACCTAGTTGTTGGAATTATAGATGACTTTTACTTTCTTCACACAGATCTAAATGTTCCAAATTTATTACAACAAAATTATACTGAAACTGAATATATACTTGAGTCTACTGGACTGAGCAGTCTGTTTCAGTGATCTGTCAGTCCCGTTTACACCAATACCACGTTTTAAAAAATTAACTGTTCAATATTTTTTTTTCTCATTGTAGGGCAAATTCTCCATTCCCCTTTTCTTCTTCAAAAATTTACTGCCAATTCTCATTTATTTATTCTTTCAAATAAACTTTACAATCATTTTATAAAGCAGGAGCTTGCAAACTTTTTCTATAAGGGGTCAGAGAGTAAATATTTTAGGCTGGTGATCTTTCTGTCACTTATAATCTGCTTTATTTTACAACCCTTTGAAATACAAAACACATTCTTAGCTAGCAGGCCACACAAGAACAGCCCTAAGGCCAGTTTGTGGACCTCAGCCCACTACAAAGATTTTGGCATTTTGATTCAGTACATACTGAATTAATTCAGGAAAAATTAACATCTTCCCAATATCAAGTATTTCCCAAAAGCAAATTATGACTTTGTTTACTAAAGCCCTTCATTGTATTCCTCAGTAGAATTGTATAGCTTTCATTTATAAATCCTGCAAATTACTTACTAGGTTTATAATTTCTGGGCACTTGAAGGCACTGGTACCTGGGTACAGGAAAGCAGCAAATTACTTGCTAGGTTTATTATTCCTGGTACTTTTTACCTAGTTACAGAAAAACTGTAATACTGTGTTTTATGATCAGAATGCAACAATAAGTTACTTTTTAAGTATCATGCTAAGTGTTACTTCTTTACTTTTTTTGCTATTCAGTAATTCAGTAACTTTAAGCTCAAAGGAGAGCTGGGTTAAGCACTCAGAAGTGTCCAGCACATGATAGTACAGTACTCAAATGTTTGAATAAATGAATGATTTTCATTTTGTTCCTTCTCAAAATCCCACTAAAACGATAATAGAGATTTTTTTCTAGGTCCACAACTATGGGAAGAGCAAGGAAAAAAAGAAAAGAGCTGGAACATAGACGGACAAGTGGTCACTAATCAATATACACAGCTAGATCCTGAAAGTCTCAAAAGCTGGCAGCACCTTTAGAACTGAGAGTGAAAGAAGGAGGTAAATTAAAGAGAATATGGCGACAGCTATTGAAAAATAACTAGATCCCTCAATTTCCTCCCTCTACCTTCACAGGATTGCTGCCATGAGTTCAAAAATAAAAAAGAAAATAAGCAACTTGGAGGGAAGAGGCAGGGAAAAGAAAATGCCTTCAAAAATATGTAGCTATATATCCTCAAAAGGTTAAAATGTGGGGCGCCTGGGTGGCTCAGTCGTTAAGCGTCCGGCTTTGGCTCAGGTCATGATCCCAGGGTCTTGGGATCGAGCCAAGCCCCGCATTGGGCTCCCTGCTCTGCGGGAGGCCTGCTTCTCCCTCTCCCACTCCCCCTGCTTGTGTTCCCTCTCTTGCTGTGTCTGTCTCTGTCAAATAAATAAATAAATCTTAAAAAAAAAGTTAAAATGTTGCATCACAATTATAGAAGTTATAAAGTGAACATAGAGAAGAGATCTGGAAATTAAAATTATGACAGAAAGCCTTGAAAATAAAATTTCCCAGAAAATGAAAGCAAGATTTAAACTTAAAAAAAAAAAAAAATCAGAGAACCATGCTAGGAGATCCAGTATCTGAATAACTGTTTCAAAGAGGGGAAAATCACAAATAAATCTAAAGTGATGAATAGGAGTTGCCACGTTAAAAAAATGCAATGAGTACCTAGCCCAGTGGAGCATGTCATTGTGAAATGGGGACAAAAAAAATTTCTCTGTTGAAGTAGAACTGGTCACACAAAGAAGAGAAAAAAGAAAAGTAGCCATTAGAATATCTGACTGAACAGCCACAACAGAAGATGACCTGAAATAATGACTTTAAAATTCTGAAGAAAAGAATTCTACACCCAGCCAAACTACAGATATGACATTGTTTAATAGGCAAGGTCTCAAAAATCTTTAACTCTCATATATCTTTTCTCAAAATATTACTGGAGATGTGATCTACTGAAATGAAACAAGAAACCAAGTAAGACAACAAGGGATACCAAGGAAGTCAAATGAGAAGGAATCAAGAGCATAGTCAAAGACAGGTGTGCACCAGATATAGAGAGCAACATCCAGATTGGACCAATGTGATTCAGGCTACATTCTTCATCTGATGGCTATAATGATCAAGATGCCTATTATTCTACCCTTAAAACAAAACAAAACAAAACAAAACAAAACAAAACAAAACAAAACAAAACAAAACACTGATTGCCATGGTTTGTCTGGCTCAGACTTTTTTATCTTTACTTAACTCAGCTTAACCCTGTGTTAACAAAGCTCCTTTTCTCTTCTCCTTTGTGCCCTTCCCCCTGAAACAGCTACAAATTCCACACCAACTGAGTTCAGCTTTAACCTACACTTAAAACAACACACAAAGACACAAAGCATCTTACTACCACA
Organism: Callorhinus ursinus; assembly: GCF_003265705.2. Classification (NCBI taxonomy): domain Eukaryota; kingdom Metazoa; phylum Chordata; class Mammalia; order Carnivora; family Otariidae; genus Callorhinus; species Callorhinus ursinus. The sequence continues at coordinate 81,139,443 of NW_027397066.1, forward strand.
AACCACTCTCCTAACTGAAAGTTCTTTGCCTGGCCCACACCATAACCTGCCAGATAACAACTGTGGAGTCCTGTTTCCCAGAACATGTTCAAGATCTTGCCCACTGGTTTCCCCAAGAGTGGGGCTTTAGTAGAGATTCGAGGAAGCTGAAGCCATCATAAAGACACGATGATGTCTTAAGTGATGAGTACAAAGGTCATCAATTTATTACTCTAAAACTTATGCACATGTGTATCTTTTATGTTTTTTATATAAATTTTTCACAATTAGAAAGAGGTGTAGTTCTAAAAAAAATTATAGCCTGATAGCCAACTATAGTCCCAAAGTGTTTTACCTAATCAGTAGTTTCTAAATTTTCAATTTACTGGCAAAACATTTACCTTTCAGCTATACTACCTCATGTATGGAGTATTAGAAGGCTATTCACCATAAACTGAATTAGCAAATGGTTGGAAATTACCCAAATGTATAGAAATACAATATAGAAATAACTATGTTTAAGACCAAACCATGCAATACATACCATCAGGAAAAAAAAAGGGAAAGGTTTATGTGCTAATATGCAATGCTCTAAAACACCTATTACTGAGTGAAAAACATAACGTGCCAGATTAATGTATACAGCTGACTAACATTTTTTAAAAAAAGAATATACATCCTTGTTGCCTATATATACATAAATCTCTATGGAAAGACAGAAGTGACAATGCTAGTTGTCTCTAGAAATGATCTACCTGAATGGGATCAGCTTGAGATACAGACTTCACTATACAGTCTTTCGCACAAAATCTGATTTTCAAACAACATAAAGTACTGCCTACTCACAAATTTTTTTTAAACAGCACAAAAAAGGCTATAGGACAATTCTGATTATCCATACAAGAGCAAATAATTGCCTCTGAAATGCATATGCTTACACCAGATAGGTCTAGACAGCTACACTGTCCAATTTGGTAGCCACTAGCAACATATGAAATTAAATTTCAATTAATTAAAATGACATTTAAATTAAAGTTAAATGAAGTTTAAAATTCACTTCCTTGGTTCAATCACTCACAATTCAAGTGCTCAAAAGCCATGTGGGGCTAGTGGCTACTGTACTGAACAGCACAAATATAGAACATTTCCACCATCACAGAAAGTTCTCTTGTACAGCCCTTAGCTAAAAGAATCCTCAAACTGGTTAACAGTATGGATGCATTGGAAAAGGGAACTAGATGGCTGGAAAAGATAGACAGGAAATAGGTTTTTCACAATAAAAAGGACTGGGGCGCCTATGTGACTTAGTCAGTTGAGCATCCAACTCTTGGTTTCTTGGTTTCAGCTCAGGTTGTGATCTCATGGTCATGGCACTCAGCAGGTAGTCTGCTTGAGATTCTCTCTCCCTCTCCCTCTGCCCCTCTTGCTCATGGGCTTGCTAGCGTGCACTCTCTCTCCCCACAAAATAAATAGATAAATCTTAAAAAAAAAAAAAAAAAAAGACAAGACTGAGCCTGTGCCAGGCAGCATCCTTAAGGGTAGCATCCTTAATGCTGCATGTTAACTCAGTTAATCCTTACTGTACTTCAATATAATTAGTTTCTTTTGTAATCCTAAGTATTTTACTTAATGCATTTAAAAACATTATTCTGACAATGGGGCCATAGACTTCACTGCTAAAGGGATCTATCTGAATTTTGGACCATGAGCATGTATTACTAATTCAAGAAAAAAGTTATTGAGAAAAAAAAATAAAAGCTAAATGGAAATTATCTATAAACCAAAATCCAAGAGATTTTACAATCCCGAACGTTATTAAAAAAAACAATGTACAAGTTCAAATGAATGAATAAGAAAAAAAAAGAGAAAAACCTGTATTGCTCCATGCCACAGCCCATAAGTCATTTGGTACATCTTTTCAAAGATAGGAATTTTTTTTAAATGTTTATTTGAGAGAGAGGAGAGAGGGAGAGAGACGGCATGTGCATGCTTGGGGGAAGGGGCAGAGGGAGCGAGAGAAGCAGACTGCCTACTGAGCATGGAGCCTGACCCTGGGCTCAAGCCCAGGGCCCTGAGATCACGACCTGAGCCTAAATCGAGTCTGCCCCTTAACCAACTGAGCCACCCAGGTGCCCCTTCAAAGATAGGGCTTTATATTTAATTTATTTGTGCATAATGATGATCTATCCAGCAATTTTATGCTTAAGGGAGGAGTTTTACTGAAGATAAGGAGTTAAGACTTTTTAGTCTTGAATTTGTTTCTTTTTTTGAACAGAAGAGTGACACAGCTTGGGGCCAGGGCCTGGGTTTGAGTTCTAAGCTTGGCAGGAAAAAAAATTACTTGAAATATGAATTTCCCACCTATTATTTATCTCAAAATATTAAGAGAATTAGGGGGAAAAACTACAAGAAAAATGTTTCATCTTTCCATTAAAATATTACATTTTCTTTCCTTAGTTAATACTTGGAAGTTATCAGACTTTGTAACTGCATAAGCTGTTGCCCTAAGAGGACTATGTAAAACCCCATAAAAATTCTTCATAAAAACACTAATATGGGACGCCTGGGTGGCTCAGTCAGTTAAGTGTCCGACTCTTGATTGCAGCTCAGGTCAAGATCTCAGGGTCCTGGGATCAATCCTACATCAGGCCCCATGCTTAGCACAGAGTCTGCTTGAGATTCTCTCCCTCGCCCTCTGCCCCTGGCCCCACTTGCGCTATCTCCCTCTAAATAAATAAAATCTTAAAAAAAAATCCACACTGACATTAGTTCACATAAATATAAAAATCTTATTAAGTGTCACTATAATAAGCAGAGCACAGAAAGATTATAATTTCTGTACAGCATTTTATAGTAACAAGTTTAAAACATTTATCTAAAAACATGCAAATATACGTTTTAGCTCTAACAATTACTGCAAAGCCTTGAGTTTCAGAGAAATGGTCTTACTACTATCTTCCTCAAACAACTGAGCTTTTAAGACTAGCAACATTAGGGGCACTTGGGTGCCTCAGCTGGTTAAGCGACTGACTCCTGATTTAGGCTGAGGTCATGATCTCATGAGATCAAGCCGGGTCTGGCTCCGCGCTCAGTGAGGAGTCTGCTTGAGATTCTCTCTCCCTCTCCCCCACCCATCCCCCACATGCACTCAATGCACCTGGAAAAAAAAGAAAAGACTAGCAATATTATACTGAAACTTTTTCAAAACAACTGCTTAACTCTTAGACCTTTCACCAAAATTACTAACAGTACAAAGGTAGTTATGAATAAATTCCATAATCACAAATTTTTAAAAACTTACTGCACTGTTTTTACTAGGAAAATATTTTAATTGGCAAATCATTTGATTTGACAAGGTCCAAAAATCAAATGAGAAGGGGGAGAAGGGAAGTGACCATTTGCTTTCTTCAGAAATCTATCCAAAATGTTCTGGACCTGTTTCTAAAATATAACCTTATATGTAACAACGTGTTTAGTTCTTGAATTTAGACACCACAGTGCTATTTTCTTACCGTACTTTGGCTTTATCACTGTAGTAGAAAAGAGCCTAAAATGTCCACACATTTTCTTTTAGAGCTGCAGTAAAATACCTAGTAAGTTTATCAAATTAATCTCCCCAAATCCCATAAGGAAAACACATTACATGGCTATTGGAAAGACAGCGTCATGGTTAAGAACACATCCTCTGGAATTTGGCTGCTTTAGTTTGAACTCCACCCCACCATTTACTAGCTGTGTGACCTTGAGCAAGTTAGTCACACGGTTACTTAATCTCTTTGTGCCTCGGTTTCCTCATCTGAATGAAAGATAATAATACCTACCTCATAGGGCTGCTGTAGGATTAAATGAATTAATATATGTAAAGTACTTAATGTGGTGCCTGACATACGTAAGTGCTATATGTTAATTAGTAAGAAATAAAGATCTGCCTACATTAAAAATCACTGTTACAAATAGGCTGTGATTAAAGGTCACTTGTTTTAGATTTAATTTATTTATTTGGCAGAGAAATAGAGCCAGAGAGCATGGCGGGGGAGGGAGGGGAGGGATGGGAGAGGGAGGAGTGGGCAGGGGGCCCCCTGGGCAGGGCTCAATCCCAGCACCCTGGGACCATGACCTGAGCCGAAGGCAGATGCTTAACCACCTGAGCCACCCAGGTGCCTCTTAAAGGTCATTTTTAGGGCAATTGCTTAGAACTCTAAATCCATATCCCTGGAAAGTCAATGCTGGTTAGATTTGTCCTAATGCCACAGAAACTTACTGAACAATGTGACAATATTACAGCTTCCCATTGTTTCTATGGAATAATGTATCAAAAGTTCCAACTAGAGGGGGAAAAAAACTTATTTTCTGACCACGAACCTGAAAGTCAAAAGTGATCCTTTCTTTTTTCTCCAGACACAAACAGGAACTTCTGAAGGAACACTAGTGATTTTTATGATAGGGATAGGAGTGGGAAGAGTATCAGAGGATTGCAGAGCATAAGCTTTGCATTTCTTGCCAATGACTAAGGATTGATAATCAAAAAGCAGCTATGTGAACTTCTTATCAAAGAGAGGAAAAGATGAGTATACATGAGTATGCATGAATACACCTGCATGCAACACACTCATGGACTATTAACTTGGTATACCTAGTTTTTCATAATGGACAAACTGTCATCTCTGAATACTGAATTTGAAAATCAAAATCATTGTAAGATATCTTATTCCCATTTTCTCAGCTAGACTTAGAAATTTCAGTCAGGGTGACACAGATATTAAAATTAGACTATACCCCATGCTCTTTTCCACTTCTCTAAGAAGTCTCTATAACATAGATGGAAAAACTCATAGGTACCAGAAGAGCAAGAATATTTCCAGTAGTAGCAGAGAAGGAAAAGTAATTACCATTGCTAAAATAACCATCTCACAAGTTCCTTGTTACATCCAGGTACTCCACTACATTTTTAACCTTATATAAATTGAACAACATATTTTAAATATTGCCTAGAATTTGCTGTCCAAACTGAATTAAGCTTACCTAATTCATTTAATACTATATTCTCTGCAACTTCAGTGTATAAACTAGGACTGCTTTCTAAATTGGATGAGTCAAATGATGATGCATAGTATTAATTCAAAGTATAAAATGAAATGAAACTTGAAAATATAAACACCAGAACCAAATTTATTTGGTTTATGAATGAACTTTGATACATGTACTGGGTTCTTTCATTAAGGCAAAAACATACTAATTTGCAAGGTCTGCTTGTCAATCAACAGTCTCTGATTAGCCAAAAACAGCCTTTAAATTATATACAACATATCTGTCAATATATAAGCCTTATTCACTTTTAATAAGCTCTTTGCAGTACAAAACATGTTTCTAAAGGGTAAAAATGGAAACATTTGATCAGCAGACTGTCCAAGTTGATTCCAGTTAGCAATTAATGTAGCTTTAAAAATCCAAGAAATACAATGTAAAAACAAATAAAACTGTATACCTTCAGTTTAAACAACAACAAAAAAAAACAAAAAAACCCCTTACCTTAAAAAGACCTACAAGTCAAAAAACAGCCCAATAATGAAGAACGCAGAATGAAGATAAAGTTACAAAGAAACGTTTTGCCACTGGAAGCAAGATGGCCTGGGGAAACTGCCTTGCCATCGTCACTACTAATATTAAGTCTAATTTTATCTAGCCACAAAGTCTAATTTTGACCTAGCCACAGCTCAAATGCCAAGAGAATAACAGAAAAGCACTGTTTATCCCAATGTTCAAAATCTGCCATATTACCTATAAAGAGGTAAAATGCTTCCTTTAATTTGCCCTATCAAGCTTCTCAACAAATTTGGTATTTGTAAGCCATATCTTAAAGTAACTGATCTCTTACACACACTTGAAAAAATCAAATACCGAACTGAAAATGACTGATATTTTATGTAATTTCCATAGATAAAAATTCCCCAAATACCTATGAAAGGTGGGACAAGCAGGAAAAGCCATGATTCTGTAAGTGCTTATGATTATACCCTACAGAAAAGCAATAAGGAAACTCACAAGCTAGCTGAAATAGCAATGAACAAATATAAATAAGGCTTCTGTAGGCTTCAGCAGGAATACCTCAACTACAATCAATACTAATCAGCTGCTGTTTAAATCGTCAAAGAATTCTAAAAGACTAACCTGTGAAAAGGGTGCATTAAAAGTGCAAAAAATTTGCCATTCTCGCTAAAAATGAACACGTCAATGTATTTTACATACATCCTCAAACTACTACTGGCCTTCCACTTTCACACACTCTAGGTTTTTAGGTTCCCTACTACCCAAATTTAAATCCAGTATCCAAGTTTCCCTGGGTCAGCACTAGAATGAATACTATACTGTATCACCCACCACATCACTGGGAATTAAGCTCCTTAAGAGTTTACATTGAACAAGGTACAGAATCACATTTTGTATAACTTTGTATCCTAAAGAACATTTGATTTAACCTCCTAAACAGAGGCTATAAATATTTACTGACTCAAAATAGTCCTTCAACACTTTGTAGTTCTGTTCTGTGCGGTTGAAAGAAAACTGCATAGCTTTACAAAATCCAAAGGACCTAAATGTTATTGAAACTTCACAGAATACATCATTATTTCGCAGCTTAGAGGTTTTAGCCTTGCCCCTATGACCCGCTGTAATGCTTTTTAATGATACTGGCACAGTAGGGAGGAGAGCAGATCCAGTAAAAAGTTGACATGGGAACTTGTTAAAAGGGAGTATTTTCATATTCATCCTTTACCTTTTTATTTATGTAACATTAATGTTCTAAAGTCAGTTAACTGTATCAGCAAATTAAGAGACAGTTTTGCAGAACATAAATGAAAACTGGTACCAATAAAAAACAAGTAACCAAAGTGAAGAGCTGCCTTAAATTCCGGCAACAAGATAAGGACAGTTCACACCAATGTAATGAAAAATAAGTCTTTTTGTAGTCTACAAACCGTCCATGACTAATTTTTGAGCTAGCTATAAAAGTTTCTAAAAAGTTAAAACAAATTGGTTAAGACATTATCAAAATCACAAACTATCATTAAAGATACACAAAAATATCTGGCAACCAAGGTCTAGAATTGGTTCCAAGGTCTTCAGTTGTTAAAATACTCCATTATGCCTCTAAAACAATTTCACTTAGATGTGACATTCCTAAAACAGCAACACAGGCCTGTAAGTTTCAGTGAGCCAGTGCCGGCAAAACCAAACTATGACAAAGATCTCCTCTCCTTTGGGCGGTAACTACCAAATTACTGTTCTGGGATCGGCTTGCTTCCACTAAGTTTAACATGGTGCCTAAACTGAAAGGAAAGAGGCAGAACAGGTAAAGGAAAAATAAACAGAAAACTAATTTTAAAAAGTTAAGTTCCTATTTCCAGTAAACTGTGTCTTAGAAATCTTTCAGACGATAAACGCGCCGAAGAACAGATGGATCAAGACCCATCCGCATTCTCTTGAGACGTGCGCACTGCGCGGAAAAGGATGAATGAATGGAAGACAGGCGCGTGTGAAATGCAGCAGGTCCGGCCGGCAACCAGACCAGCAGCAGCGATCAGTAGGCCTTGCTCCTCCCCCTTCCCTCCTCCATGACAGCCCAATATCAAGCATGGAGGGGAGAGGACAATGTGATCCCCCTTTCTCACCACCACCACCCTTCATCCTACTCTGAGAGCTCCACCGCGCAACACGAGGTTCTCCTCCCCACCCCAAACCTTTCTCGCTCCCCTGCCGCCAACCCCAGCAACTCTCGGGCGCGCTGGAGTAACATGCGCTTGCCCCTCTCGGCTCCCCTCGGCGAGGTCGAAGCTTCTCCTCGCGTGCCGCGGCACCACTCTCGCCCAACCCACCCTCCGGCAACGCGCGCCCACCGGCTCCCTGGCCCACCGGTCTAAAGAAGACCCGCGCGCGCCTCGCACACGAACCCCCAGGCTGGAGCTCGGGAGGGAAGTAGGGACGGAAAAGCTACCCCGGGGCTCCCTCCTCCAACTCATTCCAGGCCGGCTCGCCGCCCACCCTCCCTGCGGATCCCGGCGCCCGCTCGGAGCCAGTCCTGCGCCCTTCTATCCCGAAGACACAAACCCCACACACCAAGCCCAGGGCCCCGATCACCCTCCACCCTAGCAGACCACCTCGCGGATCTGCAGGAGGCGCCGTGCCGCCCCTCCCCCACCCCCTTCCCCCAGCTCTCGGGCCCCCACCAGAACGTGTGCGCTACACGCCGCCGCGGCCAGCCTCCGGGGCGCCCCCAGTTGCCCGCGGAGAGGTCAGGCCCAAGAAAAGGGGGAGGGGGCAGCAAGGGGTAGCGTGCGCGCCGGGAACGCCGTCCCGCGGAGTCCCCCAGTCCGAAGGGAGACGGAGCGCGGGGACCGGTGGGGGTGGGGGCCAAAGGCAATACTCACCGGTTCCACAGTCGCCATCTTAGATCGATCTGATCGCACAACCGCTCCTGAAGGGGGGGGTGAGAGGAAAAAAAAGAGATTCAAACCGGATTGGCCGGCTACTGTCCACGTGACGGACGTGTCCGTTTGGCCCCGGCGGCGCCTGCGCAAGACTGCGGCTGCGTGGGTAACAAGAGGCTTCTGGGAAGTGGAGTCTCTCTCGCTCACTGTCTCTCTCCCTCTCTCTTTTTTTAAGGGCAAAGAAGTTAAAAAAAAAAAAAGGACGGTCGCGTGGTTGGTGGGTAAGGTGCGCAGTTCTCGGCGGCGGACCCTAGCGTGCCGGACGGTGGTTTTCAGTTCCGTGCTCTTCCGCCTGGTTAGCTGCTGTCGCGTTTACCGCCAGGCATGCCTGCTGCGCCCTTTGTTGCCCTGTCCTCCCATCTTCCCCGGAAAGTTGGGAACTGCAGGCTCAGCATGCACAATGAGGCTTCATTTGCTTAGTTGAGGTCCTAGGACAAGTTGTTTATTTAAATTTTGTTTGACTTCCCACCATTTTCTCTTGCTTTCAGAAAGAGGCGGCGATAGAGAGTCCTTGTTTAAAGCAATCAACCCTCCCCAGTCTCCCGGCTCTGCTAACGCTGGTGGTCACTCATAGCCATCACTGCGAAAGGGGTGGCGGAACCGCCCGCAGTACCCACTTGCCATAGGTTGGGGGAGGGGGAATGCACCCGACAGCTTTTCCTGTCCCAAATCCTGAGATTAAGACCTCAGGGCTAAATCTTGAGTAGAAGTAAAAATTATTTGAAAGTTCTGCCCTCTCGGTTCCCCTACTCAGCTTAACGAGAACAGAAATAGCCTAAGTCCAGGTGCCAGCCAGGGAAGCCACTCCGGGCCCCGCTGACTAAGCCCTGGACTGATCGTCAGAAGTTAGGTCGGTCAACTATGACTCTTGACGTTGACTCATTCTCCTTAGGCGAGTGACTTAATCATTCAGTGCCTCAGCTTTTTCATTTATGAACCACAGATGATAATACACTTACCTCACAAGGGTGTGCTGTGGTAATGATTGTAACCAGCTTTGAAAATGCATCGGACTCTATAAGTGCTTAATAATAAGGCAAGCTTGTGCCTCCCTAAGGATAAGCTGCTTCCCCTGATGTTTTTTTAAACAATGTTTTAATTTTTTTTTCTGTTTACTTTTGCTACATTATCATGTACACCAAGGAATTTAAATTTTAAAGTTTTAAGATGACTTTTTTCTTTATTACTGTAGCTACCTTCAACAGAGGCTTTATGTCAGGAATATATTGTTATATTCACAACAATCACTGGCAGTTAGAAATTTATCCCCACACTAGCATCTTACATTTCCTTTTCCTCTGAGATACTCTGATGTTCTTTCTTAAGACCGTGTTACTCTGCAGAGTTTGGTTGTTAATAAAACAAATGGAGATAAACCTAACAGACCACTACTATAAAGTTCTAATGAGGAAGACATGTCATTACTATTTTCCATACTTCTTAAGAATATTAACACTAGAAACATCAGTATAAGCAGGCTGCCTCTGCCTGCCTCCTTTAGTGTTGCTGATGTCCAGAGCTGTGTCATACCTATTATTGAGTACATAATGGTTGCTTGAGTTGACTAACACATAATTGAGGCTGTATATACAAAACCATTGCCTTTTCATATGTTTTGGTTTCCCTGGATGTCAAAGGTGATTAATGAAAACTTTTTTCCAGTCAACTTAGCTCTAGTAGGCTTAAAGTAGATGGAATTCTGAATAAATATATAAATGAATTTCTACTTACAGAAACTACTGTTACTTAAACTATCCAAAGTAATTACTCAGTTGATCTCAGTGATATCTTCTGTAGTATCTGGTTATCTTCTTTGAGGAGATAGCGTAGATGTATTTTCATAGTGCTGCTAGATAGTAGCAAAGAATTAAGGAAATTTCAGTCTGCATATGAGACTGAAAGCCAGTGATATTCTTAAAACTTTTTTAATTATAGCTTCCATTTTGTTAACTTTTCTCGATTAAAAAGCTCCCCACTTTTGTCAGTCATCCCAGAACTTCTATAAGACTTATATATGCTCCTATTCTTTGTAGCTTAATTTATCTCCATTTTGTGTATACTTTGTTGGATGTGTTTATGGCACATTCATGTGTCTTTGCCTAATATCACCATAAGATTCTACCATGTCATAGATTTGGTGATTAGATTTTTATCTGTGTGTTTATGTGGTTGTATTGTTTTTGTCAGTCTGAATCATGCAGAGTAGAAATGTTATACTTTATTTTTCTACTAATATACAAAAAAATTACATTTGTTATATTACTACCATATTCATGCTTATACTTAAGGAAAAGAAAGGGCAATAAAGAGATATATGAAATGGGATATGGTAATGAAATACTATTCTACTTCATCATGTTAGTTAATATATAACTAATGGCCCAGCATCCTATCATGGTAACTGTTACTTACAAACCTGGGATGATTGGTTACCATTTAGCACATCTAAATAGTGATGATCTTTTCCCTATGTAATATATTCCTCAACCTGCTATATTACCAGCCTTTATAGATTTAACTCATGGTAAAAGATTTTAAATAATTTGATAGAATATATCAGTTTTTAAAATTTATTTGCCTCTTTGTCATTGGAACTTTATTTAGGTTTTCTAGATAACCAGAGTCATTGTTTTGCTGGGCATTGTTCAACTATGGTTCAAACTGATCACATCTGTTACAATCAATCCCTCAAAAATATTATTGCTGGACACTCTGGGATTTTTTTTTTTAAGGCCTTGGAATTTTAGACAATCTGTTCTTATTAGATGCCTTTCTTAGTCTTTCTTAATCTCTGATCAGCATTAAGCAACCATTTTTCTTAAAATGAATAGATCTTCAGACAGAAGATATGAAATTACATAGTAAAGTAAATGGTCCTTAATATTACAGTGTTGGCTATTAACTTCAGATATAATCTAAAGCAACCTCTAATTAACATTAACACTGAGGTTTGGTTTTTGTTTTTTTTTAAATTTTATTCACTCTCTTTAAACTTGGTCATACCTTAAGCTCTATTTTTTTGTTACTGTCACTTTCTACAGTGATGTTCCTTAAAGACCTAAGGCGATGGCTTCAGACAGGATAAGTAATCTTTTAAATTATAATTGCTTAGTATAATATTTCAGAACAAGCTGTGATGTCGAATTATCTAATTTGTAATCCCAGTCCTACCACTTACTATATGACCGTATGCAGACTATTTAATCTCTTTGTCCCTCATTTTTAAATTTTTTTAAGTAGGCTCCACACCCAACCTAATTATTTAATCGTAATTATCATGATGTGATATTGTAGTAACATAAGTTTCTTATTTCTACTTTTTAGTTTAGTCTAATATGCTTAAGAATTCTTTTATGCAGGGGCACCTGGGTGGCTCAGTTGTTTAGCGTCTGCCTTTGGCTCAGGTCATGATCCCAGGGTCCTGGGATTGAGCCCCGCATTGGGCTCCCTGCTCCTCGGGAAGCCTGGTTCTCCCTCTCCCACTCCCCCTGCTTGTGTTCCTCTCTTGCTGTGTCTCTCTCTGTCAAATAAATAAAATCTTAAAAAAAAAAGAATTCTTTTATGCAGAGAACCAACCCCAGCCCATTATCTTTAAGGATACTCTAAGCTTTCAAAGTCAAGTAACATTTATTGATTTCCTATAACTTACCCAAGTATTTTTCATATCGATTACTTTGTTTGACCTTTACAACAATTATGTGAACTAAGCATTATAATCCCCATTTTATAGATAAAGAACAAATGCATTAAAGTTAGGGGACATATGCAAATCCACATAGCCAATGGTGAGCTGGAATTCAAACCCAATTCTCTTGACTCAAGATTCTTTCCTCCATACCATAGCAACTTTCCTCTGATAGGTTCTTCCAAACGCCTGTTCTTTTTGAAAGGACTTCTAATACTAAGTTCATTTACAGACTGACAAACCAGTCAAGAAGTACTAAGTCAGTAATGGGAAATGTGTAATCACTGGCAGATATTTAAAGCACATGGAAAGCCCAGGCACTTCCTTCCTGGACTGTAAAATCTGCTTGGCATCCTAAGTCATAGAAATATAAATAGTTCAGTACCCATATAAAGAAGTGTGACTAAGAACCAAAAGGATGCAGCTAACAAACACCATAACAAGCACTCATTCATCTAATGAATGAGACAGTCACATAGTTCCTTCCTTCATTTCACTCAGGTCTCTGTTCTAACGACATCCCTGAGGGAAGACTTCCTTGACCACCCTACCTAAGTTAGCATGCTTGTTACTCTTTATCACCTTATTTTGCTTTATTTTTCTTCAGACCACTTCATTACCCTAGCTCTACACCCAAGAGTATATTAAATATTGTTTAATTAATTATAGGTTGTCTCCACTATTAAAATATTAGCTTCTTGGTGATTTGTAGGTAGATTGCTAACAAATATTTGGGAAAATTCAAATATAATTTTAGAAACTACATAAAATTTCCAGCCTGAAAACTAATAATGTAATAGAAAAATTATTATACGCCAGGCACCATGTTATGCAGTTTACTTGCAATGGTAATAACCTCATTTTATTTTCAAAACAACATTCTGAGATAGATAAGGAAACTGAGGTTAAATAACTTTCCCAAAAACACAGTTTGGTTTTTAGGATTCTTAACACTATATAATATTGACTGGATTGTGACTGGACTGCCTAGTAAGTGAGATCATTGTCTGAAATAATGAGAAAGAGATAATCTGCAAAGAATACATGAAAAAGTCATATAAGTACTATGTTGGGCAGCTCCCAAAATGATTTACCTGAATTTACCTTTTAAAACTGAAATTAAGAAAAATGTAAACATATGAGATGAGATCAATAGTATTTAGAAATAACCTGCAAGATTGTAAACACCCAAAATTCAGAGATTTAAGTGGAACTCCCGGGGAGGCATGACTGAATTTTCATTGCCACATATGTGAATAAATGTGTACATTGAATTTGTCTAAAGACAGAAATGTATTAAAGGGTGGCACATGGCCTGCTTGCTATCTATAAAGGAGAAATCTAGAATGACAGTATTTGATGATCTGTCTCTAGCATTGCTTTGCCAACAAGGTGCTCTGGTGCAGAAATATGAATCTTAGGTCCATTGTTCCTCATTGGAGATGGTTTCTTGAGGACACCAACCATACAACTGATTCACCTTGCTTTGATTCCAGGTTCACAATCATGGTAAACATATCTTCCCATGTTGATTTGTGCAAGTGTCGAGCTGATATGGAAACATTAATATCCAGGTCCATAATAGTTATATTGCTCAGAGTCCATTTTTTTTAAGTAAGCTCTGTATCCAATATGGGACTTGAACTCATGACCTCAAGATCAAGAATCACATACTCTACCAACTGAGCCAGGCAGGCACCCCAGAGTCCCCCCCCCCTTTTTTTAAACAGTACTAAGTTTTATAATTACGGTCTCTGAGCTTGGAAAACACCTACCCCTGCAGACTGGATTTTCTCTGTGTCCTCAGATTGTAATGATTCTGTGAAGAAATGTCAATCTGTAGGAATTGTCTGGATGGCTAATCAGCCTTCTTTAGGACTTGCCACGTGCCTTTTTTTTTTTAAGATTTTATTTATTCATTTGAGACAGAGAGAGAGAGAGAGAGAGAGAGCATGAGCAGGGGAGAGGCAGAGGGAGAGGGAGAAGCAGGCTCCCAGCCAAGCCAGGAGCCAGATGTGGGGCTCGATCCCAGGACCCTGGGATCATGACCTGAGCCAAAGACAGACGCTTAACCATCTGAGCCACCCAGGCGCCCCTTGCCATGTGCCTTTCTATTCCAACTGCATCTTTAGAGACCTGTGAATTAGGAACTTTTGACTTGCCTGCCTCTAAACTCCTTAATTTCAGAGTTTGAGAGATACCAGTCCTCATTCAGGAAGTTGCTTAAAAAGAGATGTACTAAAAATTCTGATATGACCCTATGTTTTTCAAGTAGCTAGTGGAAAACCATGATTATTGTTTTATTAATATAAATTATAAAATAATGTTAATAATACTCAGAGAGTCATTTGCATCGTGAGAAAAATGAGAAATTGCTATTAAAGTCATGCTATCTGGGGAGATCTTTTGCCAGCTCTACAGATGCATTTAGTACAAATTCACCAACAGGATCAGAGCTCTGAAAAGGAAAGTCAATAAACAAGGGTCTGTGCTTTATCATGTCAGTACCTGAGGTTATCAGGTTTTAAGAATAGGGAAAAGGTTTGATCCAGATATGGGTATTAGCAGACTGGATATATTTAGCTTGTAAAAACTGACTTCTGGGAAATGACAAAAAACCATTTTCAGGTGACCTCTGAAGCTGTTAGTTTAATTGCCAGGCAATTTATGGAACTGGCACCTTAAAAAAATAATCCCACCTTGTTTAAAAGTTCTTCCTTATAACCCTATATGCACCCTCCCACCCAACCCTGCTAAGTCGAGAGAATTTATTCAGATGAAAATTAAATGTGGTAACTATTTCATATTACAATAAAGTAAGATGGCAAGGTGAGTAAACACAATTTTATTTTATTAGAGCTAAATTTTTACATTCTGAAAGGGATTTTTGGAAATATATAGGAAAATAGCAGCAGCCTTTGTTAAAATTGAAAAGCCAAGGGGAAAATATTTGTGTTTTGTTAATTACAAAAAAAAAATGGCTAAATGTAATATTTGAAAGGTAGAGCAATCAACAGTACTTGACTGAAAATATTTGAGTGAAAGCTTTTATTAAATATTTTAGCTTATTACTTTTGTTAATTTTTGTTCTGAAAAGCAATGTTACATTGTATGTCAACTATACCACAATAAAACTGTTTGTTTTTTAAGCTGAAAAGAGAATGTTTAATATAGGAAATTCATGCCTAGAGGGTAAAGGTATTTAAAGTACTGACAAAGAAGGGTGTCTGGGTGGCTCAGTTGGTTAAGCATCTGATTCTTGGTTTCGGCTCTGGTCATGATCTCGGGGTCAAGAGATCCAGCCCCATAGGCTGTGTGCTCAGCAGGGAGTCTGCTTGTTCCTCTCCCTCTGCTCCTCCCCCACTCTCTCAAACTCTCTCAAATAAGCACATAAATAAAATCTTAAAAAAAAAGTACTAATAAAGAAACTTGGAATTATGTTGCTAGTGTGGGAAATTAAGTCAGATATATAATAGAAGATAACATTACTTAAAAGTCTTGTGCTTAGCCTATTAAAAAAAAAAATCACACCCACACCCAAAGGTGAATTTGTTTGCTTTTTAACTTAGAACTGGACTTTAGTAGATTTCATTTTGGGGTTGGAACAGCAGCTTAAATCAGTTTGAATCTACAAACTTTTGCTTTTCAAAATGATTAAGGAACCTTGGAGCAGAATTGGAACTTTATTTTTTTTTAAAGATTTTATTTATTTATTTGAGAGAGAGAGAATGAGAGATAGCACGAGAGGGAAGAGGGTCAGAGGGAGAAGCAGACTCCCTGCCGAGCAGGGAGCCCGATGCGGGACTCGATCCCAGGACTCCAGGATCATGACCTGAGCCGAAGGCAGTCGCTTAACCAACTGAGCCACCCAGGCGCCCAGAATTGGAACTTTAAAAATTATTTTATTATTCATGTTATTTTTTATTGTTCTTCCTCTTAGTGATTTTTTAAATGCATTCAATCTTATGTAGTGGTTTCATTTTAAACACAATATAACAAGCAATATTAAAGAAAATTTTTAAATTATTTTTTTAAGATTTTATTTATTCATGAGAGACTGGGAGAGGCAGAGGCAGAAGGAGAAGCAGGCTCCCCTCAGAGCAGGGAGCCCGATGCGGGAGTCGATTCCAGGACCCTGGGATCACAACCTGAGCTAAAGGCAGACACTTAACCGACTGAGCCACCCAGGCACCCAGAAAAAAATTTTTTAAGATGTTTTCATTTTTTGAGAGAGAGAGAGAATGAGCAGGGGGAGGGTCAAAGGGAGAAGGAGAATCTCAAGCAGACTCCCTGCTGAGCATGGAGCCCAAGGCAGGGCTCAACAAAGGACTTGATGGATCCCACGACCCTGAGATAACAACCTGAGTCAAAACCAAGAGTTGGACAGTGACTCAACCAACTGAGTCACCCATGCGCTCCAAGAAAAAAAAAATTTTACAGAAAATCTCTTCTACTCCAGTATATCCAACATGCCCACATTTTATACTTTTACAATTGTAGGGCACATGCAATTTTAAACTTGGCATTGTTTCACATGATTTTTTATTGAAAATATTGCATATTGAACATTGGTTACAGACTGGATAACATTTTTAAACATTTTATTTTGAAATATCAAACTTACGGAATCGTTTTAACAGTAAACTCCCACAAACGTTTCTAAATTCACTAATCATTAAAATGTTGTCTTGTTTCTCAATCTTTCTCTCATTATTTCTAAGTCATTCAAGAGCAAGTTGCAGACATAATAGTTCAGGAGATTCCTAAGTATAAAGACGTTTTCTTAGAGAGCTATACAATTAATGAAATCAGGAAATGTAATATTAAGTCAATACTTTTATCTAAAATATATAATCAATATTTGAATTTTGCCAATTGTTCCAATAATTACTTTCATAGAATTTTTTTTTCCCCAGTCCAGGATCATGCATTGCATTAGTTCTCATGTCCCTTTAGTTTTCTTTAATTTGGAAAAATTTCTCAGTTTTTCTTTGTCTTTTGAGATATTGACACTCTGAGGAATAAAGGACAGTTGTTTTGAAGAATATCCCTTACTTTGATTTATCTGATTGTTTCCTTACCACGGTTTGACACTGTGTTGATAAACTTACTGTGATCTTATCATGTTTTTTTTTAAAGATTTTATTTATTTATTTGAGAGAGAATGAGAGATAGCACGAGAGGGAAGAGGGTCAGAGAGCCCGATGTGGGACTCGATCCTGGCACTCCAGGATCATGACCTGAGCCGAAGGCAGTCGCTTAACCAACTGAGGCACCCAGGCACCCTTATTATGTTGATACAACATTTTTGGACTGTGCTTCTTTGGCAGAAATGCTACGTAAGTAATATCGTGTCCCCCCTAGTGCATCACAACGTTGGTAACATTAGTGGCTTCAGAATATTCCACTGAGTAGGTATATTACAATTCTCTTACCCAATTCCCCAGTTATATATTCAGGTTATTTCCACTTTCTCCTATTATGAATAAGTCTCCAATACATACATTCATGAAAAAAAATTTTTTCGTATTTTAGATGATTCCTTCAGGATGAATTTTCAGCAATGGAATTAAACAATTTGTTCACTCTTTATATATATTGGAATTCACACGGCTCTCTAAAAGTGTTATATTGACATAACAGGTCACACAAACTCATCAGCATTCGGTGTTAAAAAGGAATTAAGAGAATATATTGGGGCACCTGGGTGGCTCAGTCATTAATCATCTGCCTTCAGCTCAGGTCATGATTCCAGGGTCCTGGGATCGAGCCCTGCATCGGGGTCCCTGCTCAGCAGGAAGCCTGCTTCTTCCTCTCTGACTTCTGCTTCTTCTGTTCCCTCTCTCGCTGTGTTTCTCAAATAAATAAATAAAATCTTGGGCGCCTGGGTGGCTCAGTTGGTTAAGCGACTGCCTTTGGCTCAGGGCATGATCCTGGAGTCCCGGGATCGAGTCCCGCATCGGGGTCCCTGCTCAGTGGGGAGTCTGCTTCTCCCTCTGACCCTTCCCCCTCTCATGTGCTTTCTCTCTCTCTCTCTCATTCTCCATCTCTCAAATAAATAATAAATAAAATCTTAAAAAAGAGAGAATATATTAATAATTTTTATCACCAGTTTCTATATTTACTTACTCATAGGCTTTACCTTTGTTCCAAAATTTTTATTTTGGAAATTTTTAAATCTACAAAAGTTGAAACAGTATAATAAAGACCTGTAAACTCTACATCTAGATTCTCTGGTCATTCATCTTTGAATCAATAAGGACTGGTAGGAGTACTTGTGACAATTAAAAAGTGTATAGAAGCCGGGGTGCCTGGGTGGCTCAGTCATTAAGCATCTGCCTTTGGCTCAGGTCATGATCCCAGGGTCCTGGGATCGAGCCCCACATCGGGCTCCCTGCTCAGCGGGAAGCCTGGTTCTCCCTCTCCCACTCCCCCTGTTTGTGTTCCCTCTCTCGCTGTGTCTCTCTCTGTCAAAAAAAAAAAAAAAAAAACTTAATAAGAAAGTGTATAAAAGCCAATGGGATCCTCAGAATTTTGGAAATAGTTAATAGGACATGAAGTCTCTAGGTGCAAAATAGATGGGCAGCCAACAAGAAAGCTATTTGATTTGTACTATCAAAAAAATTATGATGGATGGTAAGAAGGCCAAAGGCACTCATATCAATAAAACATCACAATTTTTAAAATTCAATTATGATTAACATACAGTATTGTATTAGTTTCAGGTATACAATATAACGATTCAATAATTCTATACATTTCTCTGTGCTCATCAAGATAAATGTACTCATCACAATCTTTTGCCCAATTCCTGGACCTGAGCCAGTTTTCGGACCCATATTCCAGACTGAAGGAGCTGGGTGCCCCAAAGAAAGGAATCATGGCCAGTAATAGGGAAATGATTTTCCCAGTACTCTCTCAAATGGATCTAAGGCCATTTATTTGGGTAATTGCGCCCCTTGGAGAGGGGAATACCTAAATATTTCTAATATCATTGGACTCAGGTCTAATTTTATATTGATACTCACAGCCCTGAAAAATCATCCTGGCTCCCCCTCTTAGAATGAGGGCATATGGGATTCAAGTAATAAATGGAATCCCCATTAGTGCCTAGTACACAGTAAATCCACTGTATCAAGAAACCCACTGGGTAGTTATTTTACCATTCCCCGAATGTGTAGTTGGAATAGTCATACTTCGTAGTTGGAACCTTGGCCCTTGGGAGAAAAGGTTTCATACTGGTAAAGGCCAACTGAAAACCTCTGAAACTGTTCCTCCTCGCCCACTGAATCCAGTTAAGATAATAAGCCAGAAGCCGTATATTTCTGGGAACAATGGTAGTACCACTCCTAAAACTCAAAAAGATGCAGGGATGGTAGTCCCCATTATATCTTGATTTAATCCACAAGTCTTACCCATTTAAAAACTAGATGGATCCCAAAATATGACATTAGATCTTTGAAACTCAAATAAGTGGAAGCTCAAATTGGGGCTACTGTACCAGACATAGTATCTTTGCTATAGCAGATTAACATGGCCTCAATACATCATATATGTCCATTAGTTTGGTGAAATTTTTTTTTCCATCCTTATCCAAAATGTGGATTGAAAAGACTGCATTTACATAGACAGGACATATACATTTATAATTTTGCCCTCAGGCTGTGTTATAATATGGTATACGATAAGCTTCTGTTATAATATAGTTCCATGAGGTTCTGAATGTCTGGACATCCTGCAGAACATCACATTTACCTGCTGTATCAGTGACATCATTCTAATCAAACTGGATGAGCATAAGGCTATCACATTGGAGACTTTGGTAGGACATATATGCATCAGAAGTTAGAAGATAAATGCTACTAAGATTCAGGAACCTGACATGTCAATATAATTTTTAGAGATCCAATGGTCAGGGGCATGCCAGGATATCCCATCCAAACTAAAGGACTAATTGCATCTCACACCACATCCAATGAAAAAGGAAGCATAACATCAGGATATATGCTTCTTCAGGTTCTGGAGGCAGCATATTCTCCTTCCAGGATAAATAAAGTCATAAAGGCTGCTAGCTTTGAATGGGGCCCAGAGGAAAAAGGGCTCTAGAGTAGGACCAGATTAAGGCGCAAATAGCTCTGCCCTTTGAACCATATGAACCAGAAGACCTATGATGTTAGAGGTGTCAATGGTGGTGAAAGATGCCATGTGGAATTTCTGGCAAGCCACAGATGGATAATCACAATGTAAGCCTCTGGGATTCCAGGGCAAGGCCATGGCATCTGCAGCAGAGAATTTTACTCCTTTTGAAAAACAATTTTCTGGCATGCTGTTAGACCCTGATAGAAGGGAAATACTTGCCCATGAGACATCAAGTGACCATATGGTTGCAACTACCCATGATGAGCTGGGTTCTGTCAGACCTATTCCACTAAGTCACAAGGCTAGGCAGCCTGGCAATGATTCATTACGAGATGAAAGTTGTACACCTGGAATCTGGCATAAGCAGGACCAGAGAGCATAAGCTGGTTGTAGCAGCACATCTCCTTCACCTTACACTGTGGCCATATGGAGAATTACTCAAGATCACCTGATGGAAGAGGAAAGGTCAAGTTTGAATCGTGGCTGGGTCCACTCAATAAGTGGGTACAAGCTGAAAATAGAGGTTCACTGCAGCTCCACATAGGTGTGACCTTAAAAGGTGCCAAAGACAATGGTGCCAAAGACACTGAGATACCTAGGAATAAACTGGTGCCAAAGACAATGAGATACCTAGGAATAAACCTAACGAAAGAGGTGAAAGACCTGTACTCTGAAAAATACAAAATGCTGATGAGAGCAACCAGAAGATGACACAAAGAAATGGAAAGACATTTCATGCTTGTGGATTGGAAGAACAATGTCTATCCTATCCAAAGCATTTTATACATTTAATGCAATTCCTATCAAAATACCAACATCAGGAGTACCCAGTTGGTTCAGTTGGAAGAGCGTGTGACTCTTGATCTCGGGTCATGAGTTCGAGCCCCATGTTGGGTGTAGATATTCCTTAAATAAATAAAAAACTTTATAAAAAATACCAAAGCATTTTTCACAGATTTAGAACAAAAATCCTAAAATCTATATGGAACTACAAAGACCCCGAATAGCCAAAGCAATCTCGAAAAAAGGAAGCAAAGCTGGAGGCATCATAATTCTGGACTTCAAGTTATATTACAAAACTGTAGTAATCAAAACAGTATGTTATTGGCACACCAAAAAAAAAAAAAAAAGACATATAGATTGATAGAACAGAATAGAAAATCCAGAAACAAACCCACAATTATATGGTCAATTAATCTTCAACAAAGCAGGAAAAAATGTCCATTGGGAAAAAGACAGTCTCTTCAACAATGGTGTTGGGTTTTCCCAACTGGACAGCAAAATGCAAAAGAATGAAACTGTACCAAACACAAAATAAATTCAAAATGGATTAAAGATCTAAATGTGAGACCTGAAATTATAAAAATCCTAGAAGAGAGCACAGACAGTAATTTCTCTGTCATTAGCTGTAGCAACTTTTTTCTAGATATGTCTCCTGAAGCAAGGGAAACAAAAGCAAAGATAAACTATTGGGACTTCATCAAAATAAAATCTCCTGTACAGCAAAGGAAACAATCAACAAAACTAAAAGGCAACCTATGGAATGGGAGAAAATATTTGCAAATGACAAATCTGATAAAGGATTAGTATCTAAAATATATAAAGAACTGATGCAGTTCAACACCCAAAAAGCAAATAATTCAATTAATTCAGAAGAGATGAACAGACATTTCTTCAGAGAAGACATACAGACGGCCAACAGACACATGAAAAGATGCTCATCATCACTTATCATCAGGTAAATGCATATTAAAACTACAGTGAGATATCACTTCACAGCTGTCAGAATGGCTAAAATCAAAAACACAGGAAACAACAGGTGTTGGTGAGGATGTGGAGAAAAAGGAACCTCTTGCACTGTTGGTGGGAATGCAAACTGGTGCAGCAACTGTGGAAGATAGTATGGGTGTTCCTCAAAAAGTTAAAAGTAGAACTATCTTATGATCCAGCAATCACACTACTGGGGTTATTTACCTAAAGAATATAAAAACACTGGGGTGCCTAGTTGGCTCAGTTGATACAGCATATGAGTTTTGATCTCAGGGTCTTGAGTTCAAGTCCCATGTTGCATGTGGAGCCTACTTAAGAAAAAAAAGGGAAAAAAGAATACAAAAATATTAATTCAAAGGGATACATGCACCCCTATGTTTATAGCAGCATTATTTACAATAGCTAAGATATGGAAGCAGCCCAACTGTTCATCAATAGAGGAATGGATAAAGAAGATGTGGCATATACACACACACACACACACACACACACACACACACACACACACACATACATTTATATATGTATATTTTATATATATGGAATATTATTCAGCCATAAGAAAGAATGAAATCTTGTCATTTGTAATGACATGGATGGAGCTAGAGCATATAATGCTGAGTGAAATAAATCAGTCAAAGACAAGTACCATTTGATTTCACTCATATGTGGAACTTAAGGAACAAAACAAACAGGTAAAGGGGAAAAAAAAGAGTGAAACAAACCAAGAAATAGACTCTTAACTATAGAGAACAAACTGATGGTGACCAGAGGGGGAGGGGGTGGGGGGATGGGTGAAATACCCGAAGGGGATTAAGGACTGTACTTGACATGATGAGCACAAGGTGATTAAAATAAAACTTAAAAAAAAAAATCACTGGTTAGTGAAATTCCTCCAAATGACTACCCTGTGCACTGAGTCCTCACTTTGTATAGAAAGATGAGTGGCCTAGGGTTAGAATGTATAAAAACTCATGTCAGTGGTGAATGGCTCAGCCAGCCAAATAGGGGCCTGAAAGAAGAACTATTAGAAGATTAGAGCCAAGTAGATCTGGGGTAGAACATGTGGATAAACATATGTGAATACAAGTATGAGGATCCGTGGGTCACAAGTTCATGTCCACCAAAGAGCACCTATCATGGAAGAGACTCTAAACAACCAAGAAAACAAAATGACTTGGCCACTCTACATTAGCCAGCCTCTGTCATCAGCCGCCTCAAATGGGTGCATGGACAGAATACCCACGGGGACGGTGAATGGAGGCTGCACAAGGCCCCCAAAAGACGAACTCACTCACCAAGGCTGATGTAGCTACGGCCACTGGCAAGCTCCAACTTGGCAGACAAAAGGAGGACCCATCCTTCTAGCAGAAGTCATTGACCCTGCTCATCAGGATGAGGTAGAACTGCTATTAAGCAGTGGGGGCAGGGAGGATAGACTTGGTGCCCAGGAGATCCACCTGGGGGCCTCCTGGTACTTCCTTGCCTAATTTTAAAGGCAAATGGACACAGAAGGGTATGGCACCCTGGGAATCTGACTCCTAGGGTAAGCACCTGGGCCAAACCACAGGGCAAATGACTAAGACCAGCATGGACGCTCTCTGAGGCTGAGGAGAAACGTGAGTGGATCATGGAGGAGGGAGATAATGAGGCTTAGCCCCAGCCCTGACATCAGCTGCTGTGGTGGTATCTGCTCATCTTCCACTTCCAAATTTCCCTTGGAAAACAGGTCCACTGAGATCTGGGAGGAGGTGTTCCAGAATATATGTGAAGAAGTGGATCTGGACACCCGAAACTAATGTAACATCATGTGTCAACTGTACTTCAATTAAAAAAAAATTACTTAAAAAAACAGGAGTGGATGTGAGCAGCACAGGGGATAAACTACTGTTAACGCAATGGTGACCCACCAAAACTTGCCTTTAATGAGTGACTGGTTGGCCTAAACTCTGTGTCAGAGTGTACTGCCCAGAATGCAGAACAAGCAACAACCAATAGACATAATACTATAAAATTCTGAGCAGGTGAAATTTGATATCTAGGTGTAGAAGAACACTTATGTTTAGTACTTTTTAAATGAAATATTTAAAAAAAATGTACCAATAATTGAATAGGCCTAGAAAAATTCATGATTGAATCATAATTTATGAATAAATTGGAAAATATATAATGGCATAATTTGTCATAAAACCCTGAGTACATCTATTAAGCTGAATATGTAAGTCAGAGTGAAAAATATTAAATTGTCACGTGACACATCTGGCAACTTAAGCTGTGATTTCCAGATTTTTTTCTAAACTGTTATATAAAGAATTCATATGTCTTGACCCACAGGATTATTATTGCTTTTTAGGGTAATACAGTTTGAGAATGTGGCTGAATATTATTGTACTTAGATCGGTGGCTTACTCACTTCTGTATTTTATTTGGAAATGCTAAAATCCTGAAACTATGCTTTATGTTATTTATAATGTTCCTGCTTATTTATTTATTTATTTATTTTGGATTGAGAACAGGTAAAAATTCAGCATTTAGACACACTGACCCCATAGTCTCCAATCCCCACAATTAAATTCTAGCTCAGGCTGCTAGGACAAGACCTTCCCACTAAGTGACCTTATGTGACTATATTAGATTTTCCAGAGAAACATAACAAAACAGAACAATATCCTTCTATAGGACATTTATATATCTCCTATATACATGACTTACAGGAATTGGCTTATGTAGTTATGGAGGCTAAGAAGACTCACAATCTGTTGCCTGCAGGCTGGAGAACCAGGAAAGCCAGTGGTATGATTCAGTCTGAGTCTGAAGGCCCAAGAACCAGGAGAGCCAATTGTGTAAGCCCTAGTGCAAGTGCAAAGGCTGGAGAACCAGGAACACTGATGTCCAAGGACAGGAGAAGATGGACATCCCAGCTCAGGTAGAGAAAAAATTCACCCTTCCCCCACCTTTTTATGCTGGATTGATGATGCCCACCCACATTGGTGCAGGCAGTCTAATTCCGTCTCCTATTCAAATGCTAATGTCTTCCAGAAACACCCTCACAGATACCCTCAGAAAAAAATGATTTACCAGCTATCTGGACATCTCTTATTCCAGTCAAGTTGACTCAAAAAATTAACAAGCACAGTGACACTGGAATAGCTAAAAATACTATGTGGGACTCACCAAGCTTAAAGTAGAATTGGACTCTTAATAACCAGCCTCCTCCAATGTTGACCAGATGTTTTATTTTTTTAAAATAAAATGTTGCAGGGGCACCTGGGTGGCTCAGTTGGTTAAGCAGCTGACTCTTGGTTTTGGCTCAGATCATGATTTCAGGATTGTGAGATCAAGCTTGGCGCTGAGCGTGGAGACTCCCTAAGATTCCCTCTGCCCCTCCCCTACCCCCCAACCCCACCTTGTTTGCAGGCACGCCCCTGCACTTTCTCTCTCAGAAAATATTTTTTAAATAAATAAATAAAAATAAATGAAGTGTTGCAGGGGCACCTGGCTGGCTCATTCAGTAGAGAGTGTGACTCTTGATCTTGGGTTTGAGCCCCATGTTGGGCATAGAGATTACTTAATAAAAAAAAAATTAGACTGTTGCAGATACTGTTGCAACAACCCCTTTTGTATTCCTCCTATATCACACTTCCTTCAACCCTCCCCATTAGTCCTAGGGCATCCTTCCTTAAGATTGAACCTCTAAAAATCCTTTTATATATTGTTGGTCATATGTAACTTACAAGGGTTAGTAATCTTTCCTGATTTAAAATGCTTACTGTTTGTCAGCCTCAAGAAAATTTTCAAGAAATTAATATTAAGGTACTTTGTCAGAACCTGTCAAATGGAATTCCTAGTTTGAATGCTAGTAATTAATATGGCATTTAATTCATCAAGAGATTGTGAATAGAATTGATGGAAAATGTGCTTTAAACTATGAAAATGATGGTTGTATAAGATGAGGGAGTATGTTTGTGTGACTCTTACATCAGTCTTGGTGATTTCTTTTGTTTTTAAGATTTTATTTTTAAACAATCTCTACACCCAACATGGGGCTTGAACTCACAACCCCAAGATCAAGAGTGGCACACACATTCCACCGACCGAGGCAGCCAGGTACCCCAGTCTTAGTGACTTCTAACTCAAAGACCATGATATGATCCTGATTGTGTGTTTGCTCACTGTTGTTTTCTTTTCTTTTCTTTTTAAGATTTTATTTATTTATTTGAGAGAGAGACAGAGATAGTGACAGGGAGCATAAGCCTGGGAGGAAAGGGAGAAGCAGGCTCCCCACTGAGCAGGAAGCCTGATACAGGGCTCAGTCCCAGGACCGAAGGCAGACACTTAACTGACTGAGCCACCCAGGCACCCCTCACTACATGTTTTCATCCATGCACTGGTAACAAGGAAAAAGTACCAATAGTCTGATCCAGTTGATTCTACGTGAGTACTCCTTGAAGAAATAGCATCTATATTTACAACTTTTGAGGATCCTATTAGTGAAAATAAAGTTCAGAACATCCTGTGTAACCTTTAATGACGTATCTCGAAATGTTTTGTTCTGTTGAAACAAAGTGATGCTTCAGAGATGGTAAGAACAAAATGGGAGTGTCCTTAAACTGAAGAGAATAGGTTATTTGGGGACCTAGCATAAGCAAAAAGAGGGAAATTACTTGAGAATCCTTTTAAATGGAAGAAGTTAGAAAAGAATGAAACCAAGTCTCAGGAACAGGGAATTTGAATGACCTCAAAACCTCCTCTGTCTGTAATTTGCGCTCTTCATGTCTGCTTCATTCTCTCTCACTGCAAACTGTCTCCAAATTGTAGGAAAACATGGCTGCCAAAAACTCTAAACTTCACTGTCATACTATAGGTCTTGCAGCCATAATGGTATTGACTCCTGTGATCCTATGCTAAACTAATCGCCGGGAAGGAAGTGTTCTAAGTCATGGGCCCACATCTAGACCACAACCAATGAAGTCCAGCAAGGGTGGGTTGTTATGATTGGCCTGACTTAGGTTTTTTCTCCCCTTGGATCAGTCAGCTCTGCCCGGGAAATGGGTAGCATTTGTAATAATGTAGTAACTTTTGTGTGAGTCAGAGAGTTGAAGGAGAAAGAAGAGTAGTTATAGAAAATTGAAAGGAGTGATGTGATCTCAAGAAAGGAGTGTAAATTTAGCATAGAAAAAAAAAGACAGAAAGACAAAGCCTTCGTTAAAATCAGACACAGGGGCGCCTGGGTGGCTCAGTCGATTAAGCATCTGCCTTTGGCTCAGGTCATGATCCCGGGCTCTCTTGCTCTCAAATAAATAAAAATCTTAAAAAAAAAAAAGGATAGATAATTAACTAGATCAACCAACCTAGATATTATAAGATAAATAAGCTCTAATAGAATAAAAACTGAGCATATTTTGAAAGAACAATCATATGAAAACATCCAGAGGAATACATATCATGTATTAGCAATGATTATTTCTGGGGAATGTGTGGGGGGAAGGGTCGTGCAGATACTTCCATGTTTTACATGCCTATAGTGTTTGAAATTTTTATGATCATATGTACTTTTGTAGTGTACCAAAGCTTGTGAAGAAATAGCAAACAAAGACAGAAGATCCAAGATTCCTTAAAAGTCTGTTAAACCACGGTAATAGAGGAATATTATATACTGGGAAACCAAGAGAGGTGTCATGTGTGATGAAAAATACACCAGAACCTATAAAATGTAAGAGTCATCAATTCTGTGGATTTGAAATGAAGAGAGAGAACAGTTCCTCTAAACTCTGGGAGAAGAATATCTGCAAAAGAAATAACATCCAAGCTGATGAAATGGGTATGATACGTACATGAGGTCACAAAGTACGTTGAAGTCTAGATAGATAAAAAAGAAAAATAAGTAATTAGAGGAATCTGAGGCAAGAGAAAGTTAGGGATAGTTCAAAGATTTCTAAGGCCTAGGTTGTGGAGATACACCCATAACCAATACCCCCCAAATGAGGTAGAGAATAAATTTAGTTGGTTCAAGAAGCTAAAAGCACAGTATGACACAAAGTGATGAGTATGCTTCCCCAGTGAGAATGGAACTCAGAAGTGTAATGCATGGTCCGTTTAGGTAGAACTTGACATTTGTTTTAACAAATTTAAAAATTGCCAGGCGCTACTCTAAGCAGAGACAGAATTTCAGTTTAGAGCAGATTATTTTTGGTGCGGGGCGGGCGGCGGGGGGGGGGGGGGGGGGGTGGGAATAGAATCACCCGAGGGGCTGCTTTCGGTTATATAAATGTAAGAACACAGGAATCCCATACCCTTTATTTTGTCTTGACAAAGGCTGCCCTTCCACATGCTTCTTGATATGCAAATTTTCAAAGAAAACAAGGAGCCTCCTGGGTGGAAAGGAACCAAGACCTTGACCTCTTCTCTTCTGATATTCCAATAATTACAATCTACTTAATGGATTGAGATGGTGCCCTCTGGCAGTAAAAGACACCAAAAGGTACCAGGAATTAGCCATGAAGAAAGAGGGCATCTGGAGACAGGGACAAATCCTATGTTGCATAGCATATGGCTCACAAGTAAGCTTTTCTCCTTTTTTCTTTTAATTTTATTTATTTATTTATTTGACACACAGAGAGAGCGCATGCACACAAGCAGGGGGAGTGGCAGGCAGAAGGAGAGGGAGAAGCAGACTGAGCAGGGAGCCCTACGGGGGGGCTGGATCCCAGGACCCCAGGATTATGACCCGAGCCGAAGGCAGACGCTTAACCGACTGAGCCACCCAGGTGCCCCACTTTTCTCCTTTCTACTTCACAACTTGTCTTGGAGAGTGTGTTCTTAAATATGTTAAAATGCTATAGCTTTGGGGGCTCAAACCTACAATGACTGGTGCCCCATTTTGACCAGCAAGGTATTATTGTATTAGTAGACAGAATCATAACACCAAACTAGAGCTGTTGGTGAACTGGTATGCTTCTTCAATTCTCTTTTCTGTAGCTAAGCAGTTTAGGATTAGAACAGGCCTTCTTGGACTCAGTAAGTTTCCAGACTTTTTTAATAATTCAGGGGGTAATGCCAAAACAGAGCACACTCCTCCAATAATGAGTAGAAAATAACAAATTCAAGAAAGATGTTCTAGGTATAAATTTAGAGAAGCACAATTGGGTTGTGATTTTAACCAAGAAACTGAAATGAAGTGGTTGCAATATATTCTGCCTGAACAACTGTGCTTTAACAAGGGAGAGGGAGTTGGTGGTAGTCTCCCTGTCGTATTTAAAAGGAAAGTTGAGAAAGATAATTTGGGCTGTTCCGTCTGCATATTCAGAGCCTTGGAACACAAATATGGTAGCTGACCTGTGAGCCAGGAATATCCTCCTATTCTAGACTAACGAAGTTGGTGACACTCGTTGTTATTAAATAGGATATAAAACTTAAAGGTAGCCCTATAAAATTAATCCTAAAAATTGCTTCCAGATGAATGCTAATGAAAATAAGTGGCTCTCTCTTCTACCTAACCAAACATGTTTCTTTTCCTGAATTCTTTGTCCCGCTTAATGATAAAAATCACCTTCTAGCCACTCTTTTTTCTTTAAATCTTGTCATCAGCCCTCCAGTGACTCTTTCTCTCATCCTCCACATCTAGAAAATCATCAGGAATAAACAATTCATTTAACATTCCCAAATATCCCCTCATCTCTTCATTCTCACTTACCTTAGTGTAGTGGACATCTTTAAATCCATATCTCAGCTTCTCCTTCCTCTGGTAACAGTGATTCTCTTTTTCTGATGACCTACTCCTCTCCCACTCTAACCCTGCGGTCCTACTGGGGTCCCTCTCAGACATCTTCTTACTCTAGCCACAAGTGGAGGCACAGGACCCAGGGGAGGAAATTAAAAGGGGAGACAAACTTGAAAGGATGTACTTCAGAAATTTAACCTTCTGCAAGTCAAGGTTATTGTAGTTGTCTTGGTAGATAACTCCCCAGCAGTGGTCTCTCCCAAGATGATTAGCCTAAGTCAGTAAGTCCCCATACTATTGACATTTGGGGTCAGATAAATCTTGGTTGTGGGGGCTGTTCGGTGCATTGCAGGATGTTTAGCCAGTGTTCTTGGTTTCTACTCATCAGATGCCAGTAGCACCCTTTCCTGAAGTTGTGACCAAAAAGCCTCCAGATATTGCCAAATGCCCCCTGGAAGGCAAAATCACTGTAGGTTGAGAACTGCTCTAAGCTATTTATGGTGATTCTCTTACTTTTTCCTGTGGTAGATTTAGGACGGAGTTGAGATCCCCAACCTGGCCAATGTGTTATTAAGGAATTGTCCACTAGAGGGCTTCTAGGAAGACTTCCTCATTCCTAGGAAAGTGAACCTGAAAAGAGACGTTCTTGCCAGAAGTTGTCTGCATATAAGTACTTAAATTATAGAACAAGCCCTAGGATGAAGCCAATATGGAGGGAGAAATAGAGAAATGTAGAGAAATGCAAGAAATGGGCATCCTTAAGTACTGAGCTGATGATTTCCTTGCACGTTCCTATATACTGTCTTATTTCTGGAATGCCGCTTATTTTTGACTATATATACACTAATTTACTCATTTGGTGCATATACATATATATGATAAACAGCAGTATATATGGTGTACTCCCGTTTGGATGTGTGTATATTTTTGAGTGTGTACACACATTTATATATATATATATATAATATTTTCACATAATATTTGGCATGTGATGCTTCCATATAAGTATATATAGAAATACTTCCTTCTTTTCATTGACTGTAAATGATTCCATTTTATAGATGAACAATGATTTATTTAACCAGTATCCTGGAGGCTCTTATGTGTGTGTGTGTGAGTGTGTGTGTGTGTTTTAAGATTTTATTTATTTATTTGGCAGAGAGAGACACAGTGAAAGAGGAAACACAAGCAGGGAGAGTGGGAGAGAGAGAAGCAGGCCTCCTGCAGAGCAGGGAGCCCGATGCGGGGCTCGATCCCAGGACCCTGGGACCATGACCTGAGCCAAAGGCAGACATTTAACGACTGAGCCACGCAGGTGCCCTGAGTTTTTTTTTAAACATTTTTTCAAGGCAAGAATGGTTCAACAAATTTCTATATACATAAGTCATTTCACATGTGAGCGTGTGTATAGAAGAGAATCCAAAAGAGGAATCGTTAGGTAAAAATGTATGTGCATATGTGATTCTGATAGATACTGTAAAATGTCCTGGACAGATAAGAAAATATGTAATACTCATTAGCAACACATGACAGCACCTACTGACTCATACCCTCATGAACAAAGTGATCAAACTTTTTGTGCTTTAGTAATTTCATGAAATATGGTATCATAATGTTGCTGTTTGTATGTCTTGTTTAATGAAATTGAATGTTTCTTCCTATATTGAAGAACAATGTGTAGGGGCGCCTGGGTGGCTCAGTTGGTTAAGCGACTGCCTTCGGCTCAGGTCATGATCCTGGAGTCGCGGGATCAAGTCCCACATCAGGCTCCCTGCTCGGCGGGGAGTCTGCTTTTCCCTCTGGCCCTCCCCCCTCTCACGCTCTCTCTCGCTCTCATTCTCTCTCTCAAAATAAATAAATAAAATCTTTAAAAAAAAAAAAGAACCATATGTAATTTCTAGTTTTACAAAATGTCTTTTCATATCTTTGCCCATTTTTCTATTGGGTTGTTGGGTCATTTTATTATTGACATTAAGGAGCCCTTTATGTATTAGAAATTTTCTCTTTGTGACATGAATTGCAAATATTTTTTCCCAGTTTATAGTTTGTCACTTTTCTTAACTGTTGATGAGTTTTCCTATTCAAGTATTAAAAAAAAATTTAGGTAATTCATTTTATCAGTTTTATATTTTATGGCTTACGAGTTTATTTCATCCTTAGGATACTCTATCTTATTTTATCTATTTATTTATCTATCTATCTATTTATTTATTTATTTATTTGATGTAATGTTCCATGATTCATTGTTTGCATATAACACCCAGTGGTCCATGCAGTATGTGCCTTCTTTAATACCCATCACCAGGCTAACCCATCCCCCCACCACCCTCCCCTCTAGACCCTCAATTTGTTTCTCAGAGTCCATAGTCTCTCATGGTTTGTGTCCCCCTCCGATTCCCCCCCTTCATTTTTCCCTTCCTACTATCTTCTTTTTTTTTTTTAACATATAATATATTATTTGTTTCAGAGGTACAGGTCTGTGATTCAACAGTCTTCCACAATTCACAGTGCTCACTATAGCTATCTTATTTTAAGAGTATGGTTTTGTTTACTTGTTGTTGTTTTAAGTAGGCTCTATGCCCAACATGGGGCTTGAACTCATGACCCTGAGATCAAGAGTTGAGTGCTCCACTGACTGAGTCAGCTAGGCGCCCTTCTAAGAGTATGTTGGTTTTTTTTTTTAAATCTCTCTTTTATGTAGTTTTATATTTTTATTTTTATATCTTAGGTTTAAAATTTTGAATTATTTATATTTTTTTAGCAGAATGTGTTGTGTAAGAATCCAACTTTATTTTTCTAAACTATCATCCACATGGGAAGACCCCATGATCAAGAGTTACATGCTCTACCGACTCAGCCAGCCAGGTGCCCCATAATTCCCTTACTTTGGACCTTCATCACTCTCTGTCTAAATCATTGCAATAGCAGCCTAATTGATCTTCCTGCATTCAGACCTCTATATCCAGTCCACCCTTCTTACTGTTGAGAGAATCCTATGGTGCCCTGTCGCCTGTAACACAGTCTGTGATTTTGGTTTTTACTCAGGCTTCGATGCCCTTATAAGAAGAATGAAATAAGTTAATGCATATGAGGTGTCTTAGCAGAGTGGCTGGCACATGGTAAACTTAAAAGTGGTATTTGTTTTAGGGACAGTAGGGTGAGATCTTTCAAGAATTTAGGAATAAGGAAATAAGATTTTCCTCTGATATTTAACCTTAAAATTAACCACAAATAAGTGACAGAAAATTCATGCAATGTAATAATACATACCTGTTAAAATAATAACATAAGTTTCTAGTTATTGACATAAAAAATATCTATACTATATTATTGACTAAAACAGTACATTATATAAAGGCATGTATAATATAATACTTTTTTTTTTAATTGAGGATGATTGGGAAGGATGTTTACCAAAATGTTAACAGTGGTTTTAGCTGGGTAGTAGGTCTCTGGTCAATTTTACATTCTTTATGCTGTTCTGGAGTACTTAAGTGTATTATAACCAGCTTGTATTGTTTTTAAAATCAGAAAATAAATGTTATTTTCATGTCAAAAGCAAAAACCAATAATGGTAAAGTCACCTTTTTTTTAAGATTTTATTTATTTATTTGACAGAGAGAGAGCACAAGCAGGGGGAGTGGCAGGCAGGGGGAGAGGGAGAAGCAGGCTCCCAGCTGAGCAGGGAGCCAGACGTTGGGCTCGATCCCAGGACTCTGGGATCATGACCTGAGCCGAAGGCAGAGCTTAACCGACTGGGCCACCCAGATGCCCCAATGGCAAAGTCACTTTAAAAGAATGGCTTCTAGACCAGCTTGACTGGACTGTAAAAGATAGAAAACATTAACATATCAAAAGAAAGAAAGTGTGAATGTGTCAGCCAGAGGGACTGGTCTACTATGGAAGCACTGAATGAGAAGAGAAATTTAGGCAGTACTCATCCAAGTACTATCCAAGAGAGGGAGAATCATGGCCAGTGGAGAGGCTTTACTGACGAGACCATTCCTATTGTGTTGATGAGTTATTTCAGGCAACCTCAGCCTAATGCGTTAAATTATAACAAAAAAGAGAGAAAGACCAAACCTATCATGTTAGGAATGAGAGAGAGTATGAAACCAAAAATTCAGAAAAGATTTTTAAAACTTACATGAACATGTTATATACAACTCTATTGCAAAAAAAATTTTTTTAAAGAATTTAGTCACGGGGGTAACTGGGTGGCTCAGTCAGTTAAGCGTCTGACTTAGGCTCAGCCAAGAAGAGTCATGGCTAAATACACTAGTAAAAACACAAAAAATTGAGAAGATGGTCAAAGTGTTAGCTCTCCCCAAAACAAACGGCCTAAATGGTTTAATTGATAAATTATATCAGATTTCAGAAAGCAGATACCATACATTGTATTTAAATATTTTGGAGCAAATATAAAAAGATGGGAAACTTCTCAATTAATTTTAAGAAGCTAACATGATTCAGACATCAAAACCAGACAAAGAACAAAACTTAAAATTAAATCTATAGAAACAGTCACTTAAAAATAGAGAAAAAAGGGGGGTGGGAGGTGATTGAAATGGGCCAACGGGGTAAAAAATACAAACTTTCAGTTATAAAACAAATAAGTCCGGGGATGCAATGTACAACCTGGGTACCATAGTTAATAATACTGTATTGCATATTTGGAAGTTGCTAAGGGAGCGTATCTTTAAAGTTCTCATAACAAGAAAAAATGTTTAACTATGTACAGTGATGGATGTGGGCTAGACTTACTGTGGTGATCATTTTTCAATATACACAATTATTGAATCATTATGTTGTATACTTGAAACTAATATAACATTATATGTCGATTATACCTTAATAAAATTAAAAAAGAGGAAAAAGAATTCCAAATAAAATATTAGACAAATATGCCCATTATGTCTTAAAATGAATCATGGCAAAGTATGATTTATTCCAGCAATACAAAATAATGCATTTGTTAAAAGCCTATTATATGTATGCATGTGTTATGTATAAAATTGATGACCTTAAGCCCTTATAGGAAAAAGTCCACAAACTCATCGAGAAAAATACTGAAAATATGTTTAATAAAAATTCAGCAGCCATTTCAGATTCAAACTAGAATTGTAATCTACTTCTTTATTATCATAATAATTACTTATCTGAAACAAATAGCCAGTTAGTCATTCTTAACAGCGAAATCTTACAGGCATTCAACTGAAGCCACTTGTGGATATTTTCATTCTTTTTGAAATCTTTACCAAGATAATTGTTGTTAAGGCTTTCTCTATGTATTCACTGAAGAAGAGTTTCTGAACATAGCTGAATAACTTCAAAACCTACAAGCCTAGGCAGATGGCATAAATACATGACACAGCCCGGGTATAATAAAGTGTTTTTTTGCTGCAAAAAAGAATGCTATCTTCTTTTTTCAAGAAATGTATGACACATGGGTATAAGGAAGGTTTCCTGTCCTCTGAACTTTACTACGAGAAACACAGCAATGCAAGTATAATGATAAATGTCAACTGACAACAGCATTAATGTGGGGAAGTTCTATGGAGTGATGATAATTGTGTGCTTGCTCGCAGGGAAGCAGAAAAACACACACACAAGGAGAGCTTCAGGTGCAACTCTATCAGTCTGGCTCTTACATGTAACTGTGAACAATGAACAGATCAGAGGTGGGCCTCAGGGATGTGACGTGGGTATTATAAATCTTCTGTTTACACTATCTATGAAATGGAAGAAATTGTTCCATAGAATAAGAATTTCCCAAAAGATAGTGTTGAAATCTTTTATTAAGACCACATTCATATGGTGACCAAACCTCTGGTGTGTCTTCTGGTAATATTTGGCTTTGGTTTTCCTTAGTCCCTCTGTAATTTGGGATCTCTGTCCTCTGCTTCTTGCCTTGCCCCTCAGTACTATCTCCTGCCACCAGGATTTCCCTCAAGCCTCAAAATTTTCTAATTCATGGTCACATCTCCTGGATAGTTTTTTCTCTTCAGTACACGTTAACATTTTCTATCTTGAACATGTCTTAATGTTTAGGTTTCAGCGTATGTAAAACAATTTAGTGTGGTTCAAAATTTTTAACTTTTTAAAAAAAGATTTTATTTATTTATTTGAGATAGAACAAGAGCGAGCAAGGGAGACAGAGAGAGAGAGAGAGCACGAACTGGGGGGGAGGGGCAGAAGGAGAAAGAGAAGCAGACTCCCTACTGAGCAGGGGGCCTGAGCTGGGGCTCAATTCCAGGACCCTGAGATCATGACCTAAGCCGAAGGCAGTCGCTTAACCGACTGCACCACTCAGGTGTCCCAACTTTTTTTTTTTACTTAAAATGAAGAGTATTTGTACACAAGTTAAAGGAATAATAGTAGAAATTACTTCTGCTTTATCATGTGTCAATCAATGTTCTAAGGACTTTAATGTGAAATCTCATCTAACCCCCCCCCCCACAACCCTATGAGATAGGTACTGTTATTATCCTTATTTTCAGATGAGGAAGTTGAGGCATGGAGTTGTAAAGTATATCATACAGGCTCACATCAATAACAGGTGCGGCAGCAGACTGTGAACCCACACTGTGTGGCTCTAGTATGTGGCTCTTCTCCCAGCCACTCTGCCTTGTTGCTGTGAGACCACAGGCCAAAAAAATGAAGGGAAATAGTCCTTCTTTTACACACGCCAATGCTTCATTTATCACACTATTTGGAATGCATACTATGAAAAAAAAGTGCTCTTCTGGGAATGGTACAAACGTTAAAAAGCAAACAAACAAATAACCAGCAAGTGCTACAGAAACCCAAGAAATATATAAACTCAGTAGGAAATAAAACAGATTAATCAATTACATTAGTGATTTATTATAATCAGATTTGCAGTTAACTTTATTTTTATTTTATTTTTTTAGAGAGAGAGAGGGAGGCAGAGGGAGACAGAATCTTAAGCAGGCTTCACGTCCTGTGCATGAGCCTGACTCTGGGCTCAATCTCACAGCCCTGAGATCATGACCTGAGCCAAAGTCAAGAGTCGGCCGATTAATCGACTGAGCCACCCAGGCGCCCCTTGCAGTTAACTTTAATCCAGTTCATGACAAATTGTTCTTTTGTTTTTTTAAGATTTTTTTAAAGTTTGGGGCGCCTGGGTGGCTCAGCTGGTTAAGTGTCTGCCTTCGGCTCAGGTCATGATCCCGGGCGTCCTGGGATTGAGCCCCTCATGGGGGGGGAGGTCCCTGCTCCACAGGAAGTCTGCTTCTCCCTCTCCCTCTGCCTGCCACTCCCCCGTTTGTGCTCTCTGTCAAAGAAATAGATAAAATCTTTTTAAAAATTAAAAAAAAAAGGTTTTAGAAAATTTTTATTTATTTATTGGAGAGAGAGAGAGAGAGAGAGTGCTCACACAAGCAGGGGGGAGGGGCAGAGGGAGAAGCAGATTCCCTGCTGAACAGGGAGCCGGATTCAGGACTCCATCCCAGGAGATCATGACCTGAGCTGAAGGCAGACGCTTAACTGACGGAGCCACCCAGGCGCCCGACAAATTGTTCTTGAATCCCCAATAAATGTTTTTGACATTTCTCAACAAAACTAACTGAAAGCTTCATTTTATTTTCTCTATTTAATTCTGTTTAATTTGGATAAAAATGTTACTTTAAGCAAATCTAATTTAGTTACTCTCCTTGAATTATCATAATAGATTCAGTCTTTATTTGTTCTTCAGTCCTATGAGTTACTGACAGCTTTCTAAATTATTCTAAGATTCTGGGGCGCCTGGGTGGTGCAGTTGGTCAAGTGACTGCCTTCGGCTCAGGTCATGATCCTGGAGTCCCAGGATCAAGTCCCGCATCGGGCTCCCTGCTCAGCGGGGAGTCTGCTTCTCCCTTGGACCCTCCCCCCTCTCGTGCTCTCTCTCTCTCTATCTCATTCTCGCTCTCAAATAAATAAATAAAATCTTAAAAAAAATAAAAATAAATAAATAAATAAATTATTCTAAGATTCTGTAGTGCAATGATTTATTATTTGTGCAATAATTTCTGCAAAGCTGCTGAAACCTGGCAAGTCTATAACTAATTACATATATTAGATGGAGCATTTGGTTCTGACATGAAGTGGGTTTTGTTTTTCTCATCTCTACAGTATTTTCTGTTACTGTGTTATCACTTCCCTATCTATAGGAATGCATCGTTTCTGTTTTAGTGGTGTAGAGAGCATATGTATTTGCGCACATTACTTGAAGATCTCCTAATTAATCTGGAAGATAGAACTGGGAAAGAACAATATACCCAATAGTACTGAAGTATAGAGCAGAGTCCCCATTTGAAACTAGGATAAGTTTCCGACATGAGCAGGGATGTCTGGCAAACTGGTAGGATGGGCTCCCCCAGAATCATTGGCGACAAAGTTTTCTCTTGGGACAAATCACCCTGAAGAAAGACCAAGTCAGAACCACTGGACTTGAATTTGTCAGAGAGCCTTATTAGGAAGAGAACGGTGCTCTGTGGGCCTCCTGGTGGCTGTTACTGAGCTTATTCTCATTTACAAGGGGGTATCTAGGGCGTAGGGAGAGAGAGGGCTCTCTCTCTTCCTTCACTGAAGGCCCTAAAACACTGACACTATTGGTTTGGATTGCCCCTCTCGGAACTGAGAGGGAAGAAGCATATTCCTTCAGTGCCGTTATGGTAGTGCTTGGGACAGACACTGGCGGGCCGAAACGCCATGTCTGTTGGAGCAGCGCAGAAGCTGGGATGCCCCACAAACACAGCAGTGTCTGCAGGGAACTTGGTACCTGCAGTGCCCATCCAGGGATCTGGAGGCCTCCCTGAACCTCAGCAGAACCCAGTAGAAGTTGCCATGCACAGCTCCGGCTAGGGAAACAATGCTGGCAGAAAAGTTCCAGGTTCCTGTGAGCAAATGTGGTACCTGGTGGGTGGTTGCTGAATCGGGGTGTGTTGGTGAGCATATGTGAGACACCCACTGAAGATGCCTAAAACACCTCAAGAAAGTGAGATCTCAAAAAAGGACTGAAGTCCTGCATTATGCAGGTGATGACATAAGCCAGTGACTACTGGGTTATTCCTCTTAACATGACCTTATTTTGTACCTACAAGCTAGTGGAAGCTGGACAAATGGGTATATAAGATACCCGAGAGGTCAGAAGTCATCATCAGAACTATTGAGGATATTTGAAGGGAACTTGTGTCATAATAAT
This sequence comes from Callorhinus ursinus, assembly GCF_003265705.2. Lineage (NCBI taxonomy): Eukaryota > Metazoa > Chordata > Mammalia > Carnivora > Otariidae > Callorhinus > Callorhinus ursinus. The sequence continues at coordinate 81,178,424 of NW_027397066.1, forward strand.
TTAGAGACAAATAGAACACGTAATCAGATTTTGTAGCCATAGTCTACCTTGTTGTATAAAGTCTTATTTAAGACTAAATAACCCAGACTTTTCAAAATGTACCAATCTGGACTCTGGTCATTGCCTCACAGAGGTCATGGAACCAAACCATGTCTGCATGGGGCAGGATGAGGTTTTATCACCAAAGGGAAAGGATATGTTTATATTCTGAACGCAATATTTCCTTTGTTTACTCTACCTTTGATAGTAACACTGAGCAAGCTGAGCCTTAGGATATCTGTCTGCCAATAGCCCGTCCTAAGAGGTCCCTGCCTGTAATACTCTTCTAGAGTTTTACTTCTACATAGAATTCTCTTCTTGTATAAAATCACCCTGTCATCTTAGCCACAATTGAGTGAACAAAGGCAGTTAGTTATCTGATCCAAGGAAAGCCAATAACCCATTCAGTTAATAGCATATGAGTGGATCTTTCATAGAAACTCAGTTGGGAATAACTGTAGTTAGGCTGGTGAGTATCATCTTTCCTTGAGAGGTGTTCAAATGGTAACACAGGCAAAAACTGAAAGACAAAAAGATTGAGGAAAGGTAATTAGCAGAAGCCTATAAGCAGGAGAAGCCAAGAATGAGGAGAAGCTGAAATTAGCGGATGCCACTATTTTGAGAAAAAGAAGATGGTCAGTTTATTGGTGGCATCTGGAGCAGGACAGTCAGACACAATGGTTGTCATTGTTACGGTTGAGCATACAACAAAAGTCACTGGAAGCTTACTGAGTCACTAGAACTGCTGAACATCATGACAGACCTTGCAGTTCCCAAGCTATATTCTGTCTCCTTGAGTCCTGGTAACTTGAATATGTCTATTTCTGTAACCTGCTAGACCCTAGCTACCTCTTACACTGCTGCAATGAATTTTGTCAGTTTAAAAAAAAATACTGATTTGAATAGTGAACTTGTTTACATGGTATACCTCATAAAGTTAATAATGTGAGAATGACAATCTAAAATCAAAATTTAAGAATAATGAATTAGTAAATATCCTCACTTCAAGGGTCTATAATTGTTATGTGTATTGAGCATAAAACTTGAGTCCAAGCTTCTAGGTTTCTAAGGCAAGAATTAAAAAAAATAAGAACAAAAATATTTTTTATTTTTATTTTTCCCTTTCCCTTTCTCTGGGTAGGTGGGCCAGATCTGTGCTTTTTTCACCAAGAAGAAGTGTGTACGAAGGATGGATATTGAAGTTGCCAGGAAAACTTTCTGGCTCTTATTTCAAAAGGCTAAGCCTCAGTAGAGGAGTGAAGTTGCAGGTAGAGACAAAATCCTTGAAGAAAGCTGAAGTAAAAGAACTTCCCTCACTTTAGTACAGAAAGATTCTATATGCTCAGTGGGGGCCAGAAGACTTGGGTTTTGGATGCAGGAATCTGGATCATGCTCTCAGGCAGTATTGTTAGGGTGGGAGCAAGATGGACCTCAGAAAGGGATGGCTCAGGGTAATATGAGACCCCAAGCTTGGAATTCTTGGTAAAAATATCCATGCTTCAAACCTGGTGCAGAAACAGCTAAGAGCTGCTGGACCTGAACAGGACAATGCAGACAGAGCATGGTCTGGGCTCTGAACAGATGACTAACAACCAATGGCTTTTCTTCCACCTGGCTGATGCCCTGGCACTGCAGAAGATTCCAGAACTATGAACAACCCTGGGTAAGTTGGGGTCAGCTCCAAGAATGAACAAGATCAAATTTCCACACCCCTGGTGGAATGATGGTGGTGGGGTTCAGCATCAGGAAGTACCTTGATAGAAAACATTTTTGCACCTCTGTGTCTGTGAACTGAGATTCACAAGGCACTGTACTTGCATTATCAGAAAAGAGAAAAGTACCAAGCTCACTTCTTAGTTTCAAATGAATCACAGGGGCTATGACGATGGGCTCTTTCAAATCACAAGCTGAAATGACATGCTAGGGAAGCTTAAGTGATAGGGCTTTAAAGCAAGGCAGACAAATAACTATCCTGCAGTCAGGCCCCCCACCCCCACTGGAATGAATCTGGAAGGTCATTTGGGATATTAGCATTTCATGCCATTGTGTTGTCATGCCGCCATGGATCCCTACTGCAGTCCTATACCATTCTGGTGACTCAGCTACTCTTTGTAGCTGCTATTCCTGCCATTCCATTCTCTCCATTGTCTTTCTTAGCTTTTGCCATTCCTGGTTTCTGACTACTCTTGGGTTTTATTGTCTCATGGCTTCTGATTATTGCCTTTTCTCTGGGTGTTTGTTTGGTTTTGTTCTTTTCATTTTTTGAATTCTACCCCCATAATAAACTGCTGACCTACTCGGTGTGTTACACACTCAGCCTTCGTGAAAGAGGATACTGGTCCATTCATTCAGTTATACAGCCACCTTTGGCCAATGGAGCACTCACACCTGTATCATCTCTGCTGCCGCCAGCGCTATGCGTTCTTGAACCCTTCTGAGCCTACCTCAAGAAGGAGAGTTTTAGGGACAGACTCTTTGAAAATAATAATAGTAATATCTCACACTTAACGGCATGCTAACTGTGGGCTGGACATTGTTCCAAGTGCTTTACAGTTAGTCTGTTCTAACCTCTGAATAAAATTCCCATTTGACAGATAAGGAAGCTAATATGGTGAGAGGTGAGCAATATTTCCAAGGTCACACAGCCAGTAAGCAGCAGAGCTAGGATTCTAACCAGGCAGTCTGGCTTTTACCCACTACATTTCTGATCTGACTGAATTTAAAGAAGCCTACACTGGAGCTACTGCACACAGCAGAGGGGCTAGCTGATGACTAACGTCTCAAATTCTGTGCTCATAGTGGAGAGTTGTAATTGGGAAGCTGCTGCCCGGCCAAGGATTATGTTTTCTGGTCCCCCCCTTCTTTTTTTAAATAAACTTAGTTTATTTATTTTAAGTAGGCCCCAGGCCCAACTTGGGGCTTGAACTCATGACCCTGAGATTAAGAGCCTCATGCTCCAGTGACTGAACCAGCCAGGCACCCCTGTTTTCTAGTCCCTTTGAATCTAATCAAGAGCTTATGACTGGTTCTTGCCAATGTGAACATAAGTGATGTGTTTCACATTCATGTCAGAGAGGTTAGTGTCTGGTGTGCTTTCCTCATGCTCTAGTCCCCTTCCATGGAAACCTTGGAATCCACCTATTTAAGATGGTAGTTCCATAAGATGGAAAGTGCATGGTTCTCTGACCACTTGGAGAAGAATTACCTAGGAGAGCTGTCCAATCAGGAACATCTACAAGACTTTGCAAGTGGGAGAAATAAACTTTCATGGACTAAGATTTGGGGGTTGTTATGGCAGTTAGCCTATTCTGACACACATAACATGTAACCACAAATTTCTTGACTAAAATTTGTAAATTTGTCTATAAATGCATGGTTGAGATGTTCTAACCACATAAATGTTTTAGACATTGATGTTATGTGATGTAAATAAACAGTTTTAACAAAGGCTCTGGGAAGAAAAAGTTAACTCTTTACTGATCTTTACTAAAGATTAATACCTTCCACTGGTAATTCACTCTTCTCCTCTGCATGTGTGGCTATATATGCAAATATTGTTGTATGCTGGGGCATCTTTCTCTGGACCTCCTAGAATTATCATGTGCATAGTCATGGTCACCCATTGGGAAATACTGTGAACTGCTTCCACATTTCCTGAATCTAGATTCTGATAGATCTGATTGAGATTATATTTCTCAATATTATGGGCTGAACTGTTTCCCCCAGAGCTCATATATTGAAGTCCTAACCCCCTGGTACTTCAGAATGTGACTGTGCTTGGAGATAGGGTCTTTAAAGAGGTAATTAAGGTAAAATGAGATTCTGTGGATTGGCCCTAATGTAACAAGACTGGTGTCCTTATAAGAGATTAGGACACAGACAGCACAGACCGAGGGATGACTGTGAGGACTCGACAAGAAGGTGGTCATCAGCAAGCCAAGGAGAGAGTGGTCTCAGGAGAAACCAAACCTGACAACACCTTGATCTTGGACTTCTAATCTTCAGAACTGTGAGAAAATAAACTCTGTGAGTGATATTTTGTCATGGCAGCCCTAGCAAACTAGTACTTTCCAAAAGTCCCTTTGCTCCTCAGAATTAACATTCTGCTTCTTTAAATCTCCTAAATCACCACAGGTATAATCTTGCACAGGGTGAGCAGGATTTTTATGTGTGAGTCGATCTCTAAATATTGTGAACACAAAGCTTTTTTAAATTTTACCAATTCCATGGCCAAGAGCACTTTTCTAGCATCCTACGAAATCCCTGTGTGTTAGAAGTTGTTCCTTGGGCACCTGGGTGGCTCAGTTGGTTAAGCGACTGCCTTTGGCTCGGGTCATGATCCTGGAGTCCCGGGATCCAGTCCCGCATCCGGCTCCCTGCTCGGCAGGGAGTCTGCTTCTCCCTCTGACCCTCCCCCCTCTCATGTGCTCTCTCTCTCATTCTTTCTCTCAAATAAATAAATAAAATCTTAAAAAAAAAAGTTGTTCCTTTATTTTCTGAATTCAGACAGATAATCCAACTCTTCAATTAAGTCAGGACTATCCCCACCAAGCTGCTGAGAGCAGTTCAATCTTTGAATATCACTAAGAGAAAAATTCTTTCAATAATCTCACAAATTCATTAAGCATTTTTTTTCCTAAGTGAAGAAGAAAATAGAGATCTGATTATGGTAAATATTTTTCTTCAATATTCAAAACTATGAGGAGCACAACATGGTTTTGTTGGGGACCTCTATTTTTGTTTATTTTAAGGAAGACTTAGAAGAGTTGTTTCACTAATATTAGACTTTTCAAAGAGCCCTCTAAAAGTGTTTTATGGTTGGGGCGCCTGGGTGGCTCAGTCGGTTAAGCTTCCAATTCTTGATTTTGGCTCAGGTCATGGTCTCAGGGTGTGAGACTGAGTCTCTCATCAGGCTCTGTGTTCAGTGGGGAGTCGGTTTCTTTCTCTCTCTCCCTCTTCTCTTCCCCTTGCTCATGCTTTCACGCTCTCAAATAAATAGATGAAATCTTAAAAAAAAGTTTTATGGTTATGTCCTATTCAGTTTTTATAAATTATAGAACCAAGTATTTATAGATAATACCAATGTTTTAAATATGATAACATGACATAAGGATTTGGAATCCTATGCTGTTTATCACTGTAAAAAATACCAGAATACATGGAGAAAACAATGATAAAAATATAAACTTACTTAGGAATCCTTAGAGATGCATTACTAATATTCTTGTTATAAAGACTATTTTTTTTAAGTTTATTTTTTTAGTAATCTCTACACCCAATGTGGGGCTTGAACTCATGACCCGAAGATCAAGAGTTTCATGCTCTTCCAACTGAGACAGACAGGTACCCCTGTAAAGACTATTATTGAAAAAAACCTGCTTAAATGCACCAAGTGTTTGGGAAGAAATATGGTTTAACTGTAAGAGAAGGAAAGAAAACTGTTGCATTATTCAATTACATTATTCATTTTGATGCTGATAAGATTGGACTAAAGCAAAGTAGATAGTTTATGCAATCCCAGGTTGCACATTGACACTTTGAATTATCAGGAGACACTTGATTAAGCACCATCACACTGTCACAGTGGCCATTCTCACCCAGCAGCTGTACTCACAGGTGGATGAAGCGGCATTCTCACAAAGGCATTCTGACCTTGGTAGCATGTCTGACCTCTCCTTTGAGCCTTCTCTGCTAGCTTCTGTAGATCTCACCTCTCACAATGCTCTCGGACATGCCCAGAATGGAGCTGAAATGGAGTCCTGCCATAAATCAAGGTCCATGAATGGATACTATCAATTTCCTGACTTATACGCTATGTGGTGTGTGTTCCTTTGAGGGACATAAAGCTATGCAAATAGAGTAACTAGAAGGCATGATAGAGAAGGACCATTTTGCTTCCTAAGAAAACAGTAGAAATCAGTAAGCTTGTTTCTCATGAGTATACCACCAAGCAGTGCCAAAGGGCAGCTGTAGAGGGCCTTGGAAGAAGCTTGGCTCAGCTATCAGAGAAGAAGCTGATAAATTTATCAAACAAACAGGGTGCCTGGGTGGCTCAGTCGTTAAGTGTCTGCCTTCGGGCCAGGTCATGATCCTGGGGTCCTGGGATGGAGCCCTGCATCGGGCTCCCTGCTCCACTTCTTCTTCTCCCTCTCCCACTTGCCTTGCTTGTGTTCCCTCTCTCGCTGTGTCTCTCTCTCTGTCAAATAAATAAATAAGATCTTTTTAAAAAAATTTATCAAACAAACAGATGCTTGTCTTTCATTTCCAACCTGGTTTGGTGTAGTGTAGTTGTCTTTCCTGTCATCTGCTTGGAAGGTATGACAAACCATTCTGGTAATTTGAACCCAAAGTGAAAGATGTAAAAGAATTTTACTTCCCCTTGCTTTTTTTCTGGGCTTCTGTCTTTGCTAAAAAGGTTGCCATGAACATAAGTTATTTCCTTGTATATAAATTTTAGATGGGTAATCCAATCTCTATCTTTTAGATCCTGCTAGCCTGTAGGTGACATGTTACTTACACAGTTCAGATAATAAATAAAGTTCAGAATCTGCAATGTGACTTTGGTGTTAATATATATGTCACATATTCCACAATTTATGGATATTTGTCTATTCCTAATCACTCAAAGATTTCACTTTTTAAAAATTTATCACAAGCACTCAAGACAGAACATGAGAATGGTGCTGATTGTACACTACATCTCCAAATCCACTTCTTTTAAAAAAAAAATCACTTTTAGTTCAACTTGTATGGGTAATCAATCTTAGACCAGTCTCATAATACTTTGAAGAATATGTCAGCAGAAATAAATTCAAGCAACTCTTCACTATCTCTTGCTGCCCCAAAGGGTTAGCAGATGATGCCACTTGACATTTTAATTTGTTAAACAGTATTGAAGGAAACCAGACTGGAACGTGGAACACATATTTCAAATTAAACTTTGTAGTGCTTGGTTGATATTTATCTGAGGCATTGCATTTTCAAGTTGTAGTAGCACAGAATTTGAGTCAATTAATTCTGAGGCTGACTTGTACCTGAAACGTGCGTTTTCCATGAAAAGTAGTGAAGATGATCCCAGGAGTTTGCTAGGCTTTTGAGTTCAGTACTCTTTCTTAGACACTATTTTTTAGAAATGCAGGTTGAAAAATTCACATCTTAAAACATTTTTAAAAAGATTTTATTTATTTATTTGACAGAGAAAGACACAGTGAGAGAGGGAACACAAGTGGGGGGAGTGGGAGAAGGAGAAACAGGCTTCCGGTGGAGGAGGGAGCCTGATGTGGGGCTTGATCCCAGAACCCTGGGATCATGACCTGAGCCGAAGGCAGATGCTTAATGACTGAGCCACCCAGGCACCCTGAAAAATTCCCATCTTTATAACTGGACTGAAATTCAGAACTTGTAATTAATTAAAAAGAAATCGGAAAGTTTGGAAAAATAGTGTGGCTATCATATTTATTATAAATAGCATATTGTGTAAGTTAAAGAAATAATATTTATTCTTTTAAAAATAGCTTTCCCCCTTCGTTTTAAGAACATATTCATTGACAAACCACGAGAAACTCTGGACTCTGGAATCAAACTGGGGGTTTCAGAGGAGAGGGGGTGGGAGGATGGGGTAACCAGGTGATGGGTATTAAGGAGGGCACCTGATGTGATGAGCCCTGGGTGTTATATGTAACTGATGAATCATTGAACACTACATAAAAAACTAATGATGTACTATATGCTGGCTAATTGAACATAATAATAAAAATAAATAAAAAATAAAATCAAATTTCAGGGACACTAAAAAAAAGAACATATTCATTAAGAATACTGGGAAGTACAGAAATGCATAGAAAAAAACCTATTTGTCATTGTTCCACCATGCAAAGATAGGTATTATCCATATTTGAGTACGTTTCCTCTGTGCTTTTTTATGCCTCTGTTTTGAGTTTCTATTTGTGTACAATTATTTTTTTATTCTGCTCTTTTTAGTTAATAGTAATAATACCATTTATCTATGTTAACACATATCTTTGCAAACAATTTTAAAGAGTCATACAATTTTCTATTAAATGTGGGGTCTGTAAATTATTTATCTAGTCCTAGGTCATTAGATATTTAGGTTGATGTAAGTTTTAACTTTCATAAAATATACTACTGTGAACATCTTTGTGCATAGAACAAACTCTTATTTTTGAATTTTAGATTATTTTTGTAGGTTTTCTTCTCAGAAGGGAAATCATATTTAAAGATCTTAAAGAAAAAAGGAAGCTACCATAAGAAACTTATGAGGATGCTGTTCAATGGCATTATTGTGCCAGTTATCATTCTATTTTTTAAAAAATGATTTTATTTATTTATTTGAGAGAGAGAGCGAGCGAGCATGAGTGGGGTGGGGAGGGGCAGAGAGAGCAGCAATGACCAGTATTAAATATGTGACTTCCTGTAAAACATGGCACCATGTCCATATATATTTACTTTCTCTTTTACTCAAAGCTTCATTAAAGAGGCGGTAAAAAAAATTATGTATTCTAACTCAGAAGATTAAAGAAAATGAGAATGAGAATGAAAATATGAAACCTGGGGGTTTCTGGGTGGCTCAGTCTGTTAAGCGTTTGACCCTTGATTTCAGCTCAGGTCATGATCTCAGGGTTGTGAGATTGAGCTCCGTGTGGGGCTCTGTGCTCAGTGGGGAGTCTGCTTGGTATTCTCTCTCTCTTCCTCTGCCCTCCCCCCGCCTAAAAACATATGAAATCTGGACCACAGGAAGCAGTTACTCCAGGAGCTGACCAGAATAGAGGGAAAAGTATGCAGACTCTTTCCTGGGGATTGAGGCTGTCAGATATATACAACCTCTTGGCAGGAGATAAGAGAATTATTTTCTTGAATAGCCTAAGATCAGGAGAAAAGACCACCAAATAATATTTTGGGTTCTTAACACAAGGGCTGACTTGTTGTCTGAAATATTCAGACAGAACTTAGAGAAGAGAAAGGGCAGAAAATGTAAAAAAGAACGTTAAGAGTCACATTAGACACAGAAAAGAAATTGAATATATGTATAATTGGAATTTACTTTTAACATATGTGTAATGAGAGATACTAAGAATTGTCAAAATCCACCAAGAGCCAGTAAGCCACAGAGCCAGTAAGCAATAGACTACAAGCAGGATAAATACAAAGAAAATCATGTCTGGGCTCATCATAGAAAAACTACTGAAAATCAAAGGCAAAGAGAGAAATCTTTAAAGTATTCTGGGGGGGGGGTGGCTATCAGTTTCAAAGGAACAACAACAACAAGGTTAACAACTGGCTTTTAAACAAAAGCTCTAAAGACCAAGAGCTATTAGAATGATAACTTTAGGGGCACCTGGGTGACTCAGTTTGGCTCTGCCTTCAGCTTGGGTCATGGTCCTGGGGTCCTGGGATCAAGCCCCGTGTTGGGCTCCCTGCTCAGTGGGGAGTCTGCTTCTCTCTCTCCCTCTGCCCCTTCCCACCACACTCATGGTCTCTCTCTCTCTCTCAAATAAATAAATAAAATTAAAAAAAAAAGAATGATAACTTTGAAGTTCTTTTCAGGAGAAGCTCCATGTATCAGTCTTCACATATTTTTCCTTTTTTGTTTCCTAGTAACTTTTAAAAATTGAGATATAATTCATATATCACAAAATTCACCTTTTCCAAGTATACAGTTGAGTGGTTTTTAGTATATTTACAAGGTTGAACAACCATTGCCAGTATCCAATTTTTGTCATGCAAAAAGAAACCCTCAGTCACTCTCCATTTTCTTTTTGTCCTCATCCCTGGAAACCACTAATTTAATTTCTGTTTCTATGGATTTGCCTATTTTGGACACTTCATATAAATGGAATCATACAATATGTAGCCTTTTGTGTTTGGCTTCTTTCACTTAACGTAATGTTTTTGAGATTTCCCCATTTGTACCACGAGTTAGTCTGCGATTTCTTTTATGGTTGAATAATATTGTTACATGGATATAACACATTTTAAAAAAATATTGTTACATGGTTATAGCAACATCATCAGTTGATGGACATTTGTGTGGTTTCCATTTTTTGGAAAATAAATGTATGGATTTACTTCTGGACTCTCAATTCTATTCCATTGATTTATATGTCTGCCTATAAGCCAGTACCACACAGTTGTGTATTTTTTGTGAAAGCAGTTATTTATTTATTTGATTCTTGTCAGAACAAAATACATTCAAAAATACAAAGTCTATGTTATCTGTTGTATCCTGAGACTCTAGAATAGTGTGTAGGATATGGTAGGTAGCAATAAAACAGGCTAATTCTATTGTATTTCTAAAAGAGTAAAAATTATTATTGGAGATACAATTTACCATATCCATTATCTAACAAACACCTGGATATCGTAGATAAGCATAAGAATATGCTTTATGTGGTTCATAGCTGAAATGTGCATTTTTGTGATCCCATTGTGCTTTGTTACTCTGTGCACATATACACATAAAAACATACACAAATACATACATTGTTAATATTAATTGTAAAAAAACACTTTCTAGTAGAATTAAAATATGTACATGCAAAAATTAAAGCATTTGAATCAGGGTCAAAGTACCACCTCAAAGTAGGTCAGACAATTTTCACAATACCTACAGGCAACTTTTTAAAAAAAGTTGTAGGCAGAGTTTATTATACAATGCTTTAGAAAAATTAACTAGCATACATAAAATATTATTTTTTTTAAGATTTAGAGAGAGAGAACAAGAGAGATTGAGCTTACAAGCAGGGGGAGGGGGAGGGTGAGAGGGAGACCAGCAGACTCCTCGCTGAGTCCAGAGCCAGACATGAGGCTTGATCCCAGGACCCTGAGATCATGACCTGAGCTGAAACCAAGAGTCAGAGGCTCAACCAACTGAGCCACCCAGGTGCCCCTATAAAATATTATTTTATAAATACTTTGCATAGGATGAGGCTACTTTTCTTGAAACAATCTTAGAGAAAATTTGTAAGTACAATACAAAAATTACTGTTTCTTTAACTATTTGAGAGAAAACTGCCTACCTGATGTCCCATCACCTCCTAATAGTTGAGAGTGTATTCTCTACAATGAGGACATTCTTCTCTGTAATCACACTACCATGAAGATCAGAAAATTAAAAAAAAGAACGAAAGAAAATTACCATTGACACATTACTACCATCTGATTAGCAGACCACATTCAAGTTTTACCAGATGTTCAAATCTCCTTTATAGCAAAAGGATCCATTTCAGAATCATGAGTTGTTTTTGATTGTCATGTCTCTTTAGTTTCCTTTGTCCAAAACAGTTTCTTAGTCTTTCCTTTATCTTCATAACTTTAACTTTGGATCATATTAAGGCAGTTGTCCATATAATGTTTCTCAATTTCAGTTTGTCTGATGTCTCTTCATGATTAGATGCAGGTTATGCATCTTTAGAAGAGACATACATTGTCATTGCATTCTATCAGGTAGAACACTATTTCGATTTGTCCCTTTGCTGTTGATGTTTGCTTTGATTACTTGATTAAGGAGGCATCTGCTGGGCTTCAACTCTGAAGTTACTTTTCCTCCTCTATAATTAATAAGAATTTGTGGGGAAATATTTAAAATCATGTAAAGAGGGGTGACTGGGGGCACCTGGGCGGCTCAGATGGTTAAGCATCTGCCTTCGGCTCAGGTCATGATCCCAGGGTCCTGGGATCGAGTCCCACATCGGGCTCCCTGCTCAGCGGGGAGCCTGCTTCTCCCTCTGCTTCTGTCTCTCTCTCTCTGTCTCTCATGAATAAATAAATAAAATCTTAAAAAAAAAGAGGGGTGACTGTGTGGCTCAGTTGGTTAGGCGTCTGCCTTCAGCTTGGGTCGTGGTCCCAGGGTCCTGGGATTGAGGCCTGCGTCAGGCTCCTTGCTTGGCCAGGAGTCTGCTTCTCCCTCTGCCCCTCCCCCACATCGTGTGTGTGTGTGTGTGTGTGTGTGTGTGTGTGTGTGTGTGCGCGCGCGCGCGCGCGTGCTCTCTCTCTCTCTCAAATAAATAAATAAAATGTTTAAAAAATAAAATAAAATAAAATCACATAAAGATTCTATTCTTTATCAAACTGGCAATTTATTCATTTATCATTTATAGCAGTAAATGACTTATGAGTAATTATTTCTTTATTTAATGGGCTATAATCTATTACCCTTATTATCATTATTTTGGTTCCTTTTAGCTGATACTTAGAAGCCAAGATCTGGCACTAGGTATGATCTTTGCTATTGAGATGATGCTGGTCTCAGCCTCCCTCAGTGGCTAGAGCTAGGGAATGTGTCTTTATTTACATGCACACATATACTTACAATTAAATGTATATTTGTGTCTATATCCATCTCTGTATATTGAAAACCATAGCTCACACCGATTCCTCCAATTTCATTCACCCTCACAAGGTTTCTTTCAGTGTTCCACCTTTCCATATTTGCAATTACCTTCTCTGACAGAGGGAGAACTGGCTTCGATTATTCTTAACATATTTATTTGTTGGATCCAGCATACACAACCAATCCCCATTGTTGTTCTTGTCCTCCTGTGAACGCATTTTCTTCTTATCATACCTGGGCTCCAATACCCCACATCAGTTTTCTCCTTCACTGGTATGATTTCCTCACCCAACTCAGGCTGGAACACCCCACACCTGCCCCCTTTCCCTGTGGATCTTCTCCTCACGGCAGCTAGGCTGTGACTACCCATGTTGGCCCACCCCTCTGGAGGGACACCCACCTTACCTCCATTAGGCTCTGACTTTTCATGCTAATCTGCCCTTCTGTGCAGGCACCCTCCCCAACATACTCAAGGGTTGACTCCCCTTGCCAGCCTGTCCCTCTGTGAGCATGTCCTTCTCATCCTGCTCAGGTCATGACACCCCAGGTGAGACCATCGCAGAGATGTCATCATCATTGTGCTGGGGCTCTGACATCCTACCCCAGGCCATCTCCCCTGGGGGGACATCTTCTTTACAACTACTGTCAGAGCTTAAGCAGGATGAAAAGGGAATCTCCAAAGAAAAGGTGTCCACTGTGGGTGTCAGCCTGAGTGGGGTGTGTGCAGTGTCAGGCTCTGATACTTAGCATCAAGCTGCCCCTCATATGGACTCCCTCCACACACCTGTTTAGGTTCTGACCCTCTAATCTGAGCTGCACTGACCACCCACCCCCCACCCCGTCGCATGGACTCCTTCCTCACCTCTTTAAGCTCTGACACCTTGTGTCATTTGTTTTTCCCCCTCACTTTTCCATGGATACTTTTCTCACACCTCCTGGTGCTAAGTGCTGAGAATCTCTGGAAAAAAAGAACTAAGTAGAAGGACTTGCTCCTTCAGATATCAGTACTTATTATAAAGTTATATTAATTAAGGCAGTATAGTATAGAGCCAAGGGATAGCCAAATAGACCAATATCATTTAATAGTGTCAAGACACGAATACACTCACATATGGATGCTTGATTTAAGACAAAGATGGCAAGCAGAGTTGAGGGAAAAGGGTGTATTTCAAAAAATGAAGCTTTTGTGTCCTGTTTAAGAAATTGCTGCCTTCCACAATGTCATGGAGATATTTTCTAATGTTATTATCTAGAATCTGTATTGTTTTACCTTTCACATTTATATCATTAATCCCCAGAAACTAAATTTTTCTGTGGCTATCCAGAAAAAAAAAAAGAAAGAAAGAAAAAAATGTGAGTCCAACAAAGAAGTCTCAAGGAAGTTAGACTTCTTGCATGGTGGTTAGGTACCAACAGGGAGTATTCCAAGAGGAGTTAAAGTTGAAGCTGCAGCTTTCTTAAAGTCTGACCTCAGAAACTTCAGCATTCACTTGATTTAAGGGTGTTCATTTCTGAGGAAGATTGAGGTGGGGATGATGCTAATCCTGAAGTAGAGCCCTTGTTGCTTCAGAATGGAATAGAAAAGGATTAGTCTCTTGGCCAGCAGATTGAAATGATGAGCCTTCCATGTGGGATTTTGGAAGCAAGCTTTCAGGAGAAGGAGCTTCTGGCTCTGTTTCTTAAGGAAGGTAGACATTGCCATGATTTTTTTTTTAAAGATTTTATTTATTTATTTGACAGAGAGAGACACAGCGAGAGAGGGAACACAAGCAGGGGGAGTGGGAGGGAGAAGCAGGCCTCCCGCGGAGCAGGGAGCCCGATGCAGGGCTCGATCCCAGGACCCTGGGATCATGACCCGAGTCGAAGGCAGACGCTCAACAGCTGAGCCACCCAGGCGCCCCTGCCATGATGTTATTAGAGAATGGGTCTAATAAAGGTGCAGCAGCAGCATTTGCTAACCAATCTCCCCAATCTCCACCTCTGGGAAACGAGACTGTTGAGAAACTACTAGGTTCTCAGTGGACCTTAACAGCACACAGTGAAAAAGCTATAGTCACTTTAGCTGACACAAGGTCAATATTAAGGTATTTAAAAAAAATTAAAAAAAGTGGATATTAGGTGCATTCATATGTGTATATTTCATTCATCTATTTATTCTACAAATATCTATTGAATGCCATAGCAAAGACTGGATAGATGCTGACCAAACTCATTTTTTCTTATTTTAAGGCTACAGTGACTACATTTTCTAGCATTACTTGGAATATGACATGGCCAGTGACTGACTTCTGGCCAGTGGAATGGGCTAGAGTGAAGTGTACCACTCCCAGGGTTGGCCTGTTAAATCTCATGCACAAGAACCCTCATGTGTCAGCCTATCCTCAAGTGATGATTCCAAGAATGTATGAGTGGTGGAGATAAAAGATGAGTCTGGAATCTCTGACGACTAAGAGGGCAGGGCTTCCCTGCTTCCCTGGCTGATCTATGGCTGACTCTGACATAAGAGAGATACAAACTTTTTTCTTAAGCCACCGAGTTTTGGGATTGTTATAGTAGTTAGCTTTCCCTGATTAATATTAATGCAATGCCTATTCTGTACCAGCCCTCATTCTGGACACAACAGCAAACGAACAAAAGAGACAAGGTTTCTGCTTTTACAGGCCATGTTATAGACAATGAACAGTAATATTTTACATTCATATGCTTTATAGCTTACAAAGTATTTTCATTGGCACCAACTCATTTGATTTTCATATTTTATAGATGAAGAAACAAAGCTCAAAGATTTTCCATGCCTTGCACAAGACAAAGTTAGAAACTAGATACATGGAGCTCAGTTTTCTGACTCCCAACCGATTATTTATAACATGTTTCCCCAATATAAGGATATGACAGAGCAAAGAAAGAGTTGTCAGAAAAATACATTATTCAATCTTATTTTAAAAATGACATGTTATGGAGAAGTGTGAGAACCTTTATGGCTGTACTCATTGTAATTGTAAGAGCACAAAGTGGAAAACAAAGTAAATGTCTATCAGCAGGAGAATGCATAGATTTTGGTATACTCAGAGCATCGAATACTGTATCATAGGGAATATAAACAACCTACAGCGGTAAGTGTCCACAAAGATGAATCTCACAATCATAATGAAGAATGAAGGTAAGATGAAGACTATGAACAGTGTAATGCCACTATAAATTTGAAGATACTCATGGGAACAATAAACACCAACTTTAGGATAATGACTCCCCTGCAAGAGAGAGGGATGCCATAGGGGAGGGATACACTGAGCACTTCAACTCTATTGGCCATATTCCATTTCTGAAGATGGGTGGTAGGTACAATGTTGTTCTGGATTATCTTCCATTTGCCCCTGTGGATCCATGTTCCACCCTTCTCAATCCAGCCCTCTGCCCTGAGAGGCTAACTTACAGGGTCCACTGTAGATCAATGAGCTCCTTATCCTTTTTAGCTTTTAGAGGATTAGAAGGAGGGAAGGGAATGAGGTCTTAGATTCCTGACTTTAGGGTGGCTTTGGGTTGGCTAAGTCTCTTAGGCAAAGCTCACAGCTCCTGTAGAGGCCCCTTCCTCCCAACTTACTCTAAGTTTTAGTATTTACCCAGTCCCCTTACTCCTTCAAGCCTAGGAATAGAAATGTTGCCCCATTGTTATCTTTGTTTATTGCACTATTTGTGTTGTTTTTCCAAGACACTGACTTGCCTTGGTACATAATGCCTTTAAGAAATCCTTCACTCTTCCCAAATTATCCAGCTTGAGAGTATCATTTACTTCTTGCTAGGATCTAAATGATAACCTAGGTATTCTCTCTTTCTGTCTCTAAACACACACACACACACACACACACACACACACACACACACACACAATCTTTTTTCTTTTCTGTATATGAGATAATTCATGTTTACAAAAACTTAAGGAAAAACATTTATTGAGCACTTATTATATGTCAAGCATTGTGATAGGGTTAAGGATTGGGAATAGAGAGAAAAATAAGATATAAACCTTCATGTCACAAGAAAGTCACAGTAGGAGAGAGAGGTGAAAAATTACAGGCAATGAAGTATAGTGGTTAAGAGCAAGAGATTTATAGTCAGACTTTCAGACTGGAGCCCAAGTCCAGGCTAAGCCACCTACTGGCTATGTGATCTTGGGCTAGTGCCTTCCTCACAGGGTCATTGTGAAGATTAAAAGTGAACCCATTAGCATTTATACTTACTTATTATATGCTAAGCATAGATAGATGCTGTGATCTATTTGTGCTTAGCATTAATTAAGTCTTCAAAAAATACTACTTAAAATTATTGTTAATTGCAACAATAGCACTTTGTGTCTGGTTTAGAGGTAGCACAGAGAAGGTATTGATTAGCTAGAGCTGAGGTCACCAAAGTTTAATGGGTGAAGTAATGTCTGAGCTGGATCTTGAAGGAATAGTAATTTCACCAAGAGATCAAACAGGGAAAGGCAGTTGAGGCAGAGGAAACAGCATGTATATGAACATGGAAAATGAAACAGCATTGTGTGTTTAGGGAAACATGAGTCGTTTGCTATTGCTGGAGGGTCGAGACCAAGGAATGAGGAATAGTGAGAAATGAGGCCAATGAGTTAAGCAAGGGCTTAACACACACAGAACCTGGTTTGGACTTGATCCTGCAGGTCGTGAGCATCTACAAAGAACTTTCAAAACCTCCTTGTATATTGAAATAATTTCAAACTTAGACAAAAGTTACAAGAATTGTAAAAAGAATGCTGGTATACCCAGGTTCCCTATTTGTTAAAATTCTACTACAAATGTCTTATCATTCACTTTCTCTGTCTCTCAGAATATATATATATATATGTATGTATATGAATTATATATTCAATATATAATATATATATCCAATATATATGAGTACTCATATATATTCTGAACCAATACTGTAACCATGATATAACTGTCAAAATCAGGGAATTCTTAAGGATACAATACTATCTTTATATTTCCTTTATGGCAAAACCATTTTTTCTTTTCATCCAGAATCCAACCCAGTTGTCATACCTTTTTAGTTTCTTTTGGTCTGGAAGAGTTTCTCAAATCTTTCTGTCTTTGGGATATTGACATTTTGAAGAGTACAGATCATTTATATTGTATATTGTTTTCCGTTTGGGTTTGACTGATGTTTCCTCATGATTAGAAGCAATTATGCATTTCTGCCAAGAATATCACAGAAAATAGATTGTGTTCTCAGTGTTTCATAGCAGAAGGTGCACAAAGTCAATTTGTCTCATTACTGATGCTTTTAACTTTGATAACACAGTTAAGAGAGTTATCTGCAAGGTTTCTCACTGTTATTATTTTGCCTTTTTATTATTTTAAAGATTATTTATTTGAGAGAGAGAGAGTGCACACGCGTGCACATGTGCATGAGTGGGGGGAGAGCCAAAGGGAGAGGGAGAGGGAGAGAGAGAATCTCAAGCAGACTCCCCGCTGAGCTCAGAGCCTAATGTGGGGCTCCATCTCATGACCCCAAGATCATGACCTGGGCCAAAATCAAGAGTCAGAAGCTCAACTGATTGAGACACCCAGGCGCCCCTATTTTGCCTTGTTAAATGATAAATATTTTGTAGGGAGTTACACTGAGACTATGAAAATATCCTGTTCCTTAAGAACCTTTCACCTAGTGAAAGTGTCTTTTTTTTTTTTTTTTTTTTAGCATCCTTTGATGATTCTGGCCTGGGTAAATTACTGCTATAATGATTACCAAATAATGATTTTCTAACTCTGTCATTCTTTCCGTTATTTATTTTTTCTAGTTTTTTAAATTTTATTTAACTAATTTATTTTTTAAAATATTTTATTTATTTGAGTGAGCAAAAGAGAGAGAGAGCATGAGTGGGGGTAAAGGGCAGAGGGAAGGGGAGAAGCAGACTCCCCTGCTGAGCAGAGAACCTGATGTGGAACTCTGACCCTGGGATCATGACCCGAGCCAAAGGCAGACAATTAACCAATTGAGCCACCCAAGTGCCCCTTTATTTTTTTTATTTGAAGTATAGTTGACACACAATGATACATTAGTTTCATTCTATTTTAGTACCTTTGACTATATTCCCTATGCTGTACCTTTCATCCCCATGACTTATTCATTCTATAACTGGAAGCCTGTACTTCCCATTCCCCTTCACCCATTTTGCCCACCCCCCTGCCGATCTCCCCTCCGGCAGCCATCAGTTTGTTCCCTCTATTCCTGCTTTTTGTTTGTTCATTTTTTTTGTTTTCTAGATTCCACATATAAGTGATCATACAGTATTTGTCTTTCTCTGACTTATTTCACTTACCATAATATTTTTCAGGCTCATTTATGTTGTTACAAATAGCACGATCTCATTCTTTTTCATGGCTGAGTAAAATTCCATTGTATATACATATACCACCTCTTGGTGGTATAAATGGATATAATCCATTTATTTTTTATCCATATAAATGGATAAAATCCATTCATGTATCAATGGACACTTGGGTTGCTTCCATATTTTGGCTATTATTAAGTAATGCTGCAATAAACATAGGGGTGCATATATCTTTTCCAATTAGTGTTTTTGTTTTCTTTGGGTAAATACCCAGTAGTGGAATTACTGGTGGGTGTGGTATTTCTATTTTTAATTTTTTGAGGAAACTCCATATAGTTTTCCACAGTGGGCTGTGCCGGTTTGCAGTCCCCCCCTCAGTGTATGAGAGTTCCTTTTTCTCCATATCCATGCCAAAACCTGTTATTTCTTGTCTTTTTCATTTTAGCCATTCTGACAGGTGTTAGGTGATATCTCGTTGTTTTGATTTGCATTCCTCTGATTAGTGATGTTGAGCTTCTCTTCATATGTCTGTTGGTCATCTGTATGTCTCTTTGGAAAAACATCTATTCAGATTCTCTGCCCATTTTTTAAATTTTTTTTTTAAAGATTTATTTATTTATTTGAGAGAGAACATGAGAGAAAGCGAGAGAGAAAGAGAGAGAGCATGAGGATGAATAGGCAGAGTGGGAAGGAGAATCAGGCTCCCCACTGAGCAGGGAGCCCGATCCAGGGCTCTATCTCAGGACCCTGAGATCATGACCTGAGCCAAAGGCAGCTGCTCAACCAACTGAGCCACCCAGCACCGCCTGCCCATATTTTTAATTGGATTTTTTTTTTTTTTGGTGTTGAGTTGTATAAATTCTTTATATATTTTAGGTATTAACCCCTTGTCAGGTGTATCACTTGCAAATATCTTCTCTCATTCAGTAAGTTGCCTTTCTATTTTGTCGATAGTTTCCTTTGGTGTGCAAAAGCTTTTTATTTTGGCTTAGTCCCAATAGTTTATTTTTGCTTTTGTTTCCCCTGCTTGTGGAGATATATCCATAAATACTTTGCAAAGGCTGATGTCCAAGAGATTGCTGCTTATGTTTTCTTTTAGTTTTATAGTTTCAGATCTCACATTTTGGTCTTTAGTTCATATTGTGGTCTTTTTGTGTGTATGGTGTAAGAAAGTGGTCCAGTTTCATTCTTTTGCATGTGGCTGTCCAGTTTTTCCAACACCATTTGTTGAAGAGACTGTTTTGTATCTGCTGTAAAATTCTTGCCTCCTTTGTCATAGATTAATTAACCACTTATGGTATGGGTTTATTTCTGGACTTTCTATCCTGTTCCCAATGATCTACATGTCTATTTTTGTGCCAGTACCATATCCTGTTTGATTACTATTGCTTTGTAGTGTATCTTGAAATATGGGATTGTGGCATCTCCAGTTCTTTCTCAAGATTGCATTGACTATTCAAGGTCTTTTGTGGTTCTATACAAATTTTAGGATTATTTGTTTTAGTTCTGTGAAAAATGCTACTGGTATTTTGATAGGGATTGCATTGAATTTATAGATTGCTTTGGGTAGTATGAACATTTTAGTGATGTTAATTCTTCCAATCCATGAGCATGGAATATCTTTCCATTTGTTTGTGTTGTCTTCAATTTCCTTCACCAATGTCCTACAGTTTTCAGAGTATAGGTCTTTAACCTCCTTGGTTAAGTTTATTCCTAGGTGTTTTATTCTTTTTGGTGCAATTGTTAATGAGATTGTTTTCTTAATTTCTTTTTCTGCTACTTTGTTATTCATGTACAGAAATGCAACAGATTTCTGTAACTAATTTTGTATCCTGCAATTTTACTGAATTGATTTATCAGCTCTAATAGTTTTTTGGTAGAGTCTTTGGGGTTTCCTGTATATAGCATCATGTCATCTGCAAATAGTGAAAGTTTTACTTCTTCCTTACCAATCTGGATGCCTTTTATGTCTTTTTCTTGTCTGATTGCTACAGCTAGGACTTCTAGTACTATGGTGAATAAAAGTGGTGAGCATGGACATCCTTGTCTTGTTCCTGATCTTAGAATAAAAGCTCTCAATTTCCTTCCAGTTTCCTAGATGACAATCTATTGTAAAGAAGTGCTTACTTTTGTCCCTCATTTGCTTGTTTATCTAAGTATTTTTGTCAGTATGGACTCATGGAATACTATTTTTCTTCAGTGGGCTATCATCTGATACTATCACTATTTATTCTGGTGTTCAAATTGTATTCAGTTTGGTCAGTGGGAGGTGCTTCAAATTGGCTACTGTGTCCATTCTACAGTCTCCATTATTTTTGTGCTCTACCTCATGTTCTGGTACAATGAGACACTTGTACTTTCCCTGCTCTGGTCCGGGAATGAGCCAGCTCTCCAAGAAGATCTGATTCCTTTTAGTGGAGATAGTATTTAGAAACCAAGATCTGAAAATTAAGTGTGCTCATTGCCTATCGGTCCCCTTTGTGGTCAGAACTTCATATATATACATATACACATGTCCATATTATCTATTAATCAAAACCTTGAGTTTACATCAATATATCTAATTCCAATACAACACCACATGATTCATCCTAGCCTTCATCTTTTCCTGTTTGTAACTCCCTCCTCAGACAGTGATAAACTTGGCTCTCATTATCCTTAATTTAGTTACTTATTTGCTATTTTCCCTTTAGGTACCAAGCCCCTGATCTCCTTGACTGTGTCCTTAGCTTTGGCCTTGGTGGTTTACAGATCTCCTTAGTCCTGACTGTTTCCTTGCCACCAACTCTGCAGGTTCTGGCCACCTTTTGACCCTGGCTCCAGCTCTCCAAGCCCCATATTAGTGAAGAATTTTAAGTAGGGGAAAGGCATGATCAGATTTATCTCTGAAAACAATCAGCTTGATGGCAGGGTAGATTCAATGGATTAAAGGCAGTTAAGAAGCTACTGTAATAGTCTAAGCAAAGGCCTAAAATGGCCTAAATTAAATCTGCAGCCATAAGAATAGAGAGCACACATTAAAAAATATATTTAGAGGATAAAATCTACAGGACTGAGCAATTCATTTGATGTGGGGGTATGAGGAAGAGAAGGGGCCTAATTTTTAACTTGAGAGAAAAGAGTAGGCAGAGGATGTCACTAAGCAAGACAGGGAAGTTAGGAGAAAAGGCAGATTTAAAGGGCAAAAGTGGGTAAATAGAAGATAATTGTTTCTTTTTGGCCATGCTGGATTTGAAATGTCCATGGACACTGGAAATATAGTAGCTAGTTGGACAGATGGCTTTGGGCACGTGCTTAGACACAATCTCAAAAGTGCTTCTCTCTGTGCAGAAGTCCCAGGAAACAAGTGCCTTCCAAGGCCAAAGGACTCTTTATCAATGCCAAATTCTCACTGAGATTCTGAAGTCTACTCTTTCTCCTAGAAGTGGGTTGGCTGAACTTTGCCCATAGGAATTAAAACAAAAACAGGATGTCCAATGGGGACTTGGAGTTAAAATCTCAGGACGAGAAGAATAAAACAGGGACTGACTGACATAAATTTGTAAAAATCTATTTTGTCACTTTTTTATGCTTAAACAAAAGGGATCTGCACGACTATCTTAAGAATAGCCAGAAAGGTGGTCTTAGGAAGTTTATCTCACCCAACAGCTGATTTTGGGGGCAGGAGGAACCAAGGAAGGAGGAGCTAATGGCAAGGCTAACTAAGTATCACTTACGGGGTTCCTAAGCACTTCACAAAATCTATGCAATGTAATTATCATAAAACTCTAGGGGTAGGCACTCTAGCCAGTGTTTTTCAGATATGGAAAATGAGGTTAAACAAGTTGCTCATGGAAACATGACTAAGGAAGGAGAGTTGGAGGCAGAGCTTTCAACCCAGGTCTGCCTATCTTAATGCAACATCTGTGTTCTTAATTGCCCCACAGCATTGCATTCCCAAAGGTGCAAGGACACAGCAGCCTCCAGAGCAGACAGCCAGCAAAAGCAGGAGAGTTTCCAGTCTCTCCTTGCCTGAGAAAAACCCCGAGGACCTTTTGGACTAGAATTTTCAATAATTCCTATTCCTCTATTTGATTTGCTTAATCTGAACACAACCCATCAGGGGACAACAAACTGGAATTCCTCCAGATTTGATGGAGAAAGATCGCAAGGGATCTAAACATACCACAAGATATAAGGGGATGCTCTAAGACTGACAACCCATAAGACATGATGGTGCTCAAACACATAAAGAGCTGTCATGTAGAAAAGGAATAGAACTCAGTGTTTTTCCTAAATCTAAGATTAATCCATGGCATAGTATTATGTGAAAATGTAGAATAAAAAATGTTATCAATAACTGCAAATATGTAAACACTGAATATGCATGTGGATAAGGACTGAAGGTAACAAGGACAAACGAAGCATGATGCGTTTAGGTGATGGTACTGTGGCCAATTTGTCTTGGCTTTTTTTTTTTTTAAGTATTATTCTGCAAAAAAGAAAATTTGACAAATAAAAGCAAACACATACAGGAAAACATACAAATGCTGATAATCAGAGAAAAATGTTCAGCCTCATTATAATATAAAATAAAAAAACAAGATACAATTTTCCATTTATCAAAATGACAAGCATTAAAAATAAATAATAACTAGCACTAGTAAAGTCTCAGGAAATAATATGTCAGAATAGTTCTGACCAGATTGTAAATTTGTATACACTTAAAAAATATATATTTTATTTATTTATTTGAGAGAGAGAGAGAAAGAGAGCACACAAGCATGGGGAGTGGCAGAGGGAGAAGCAGGCTCCTTACTGAGCAGGGAGCCCGATGCGGGGCTCTATCCCAGGACCCTGGGATCATGACCTTAGCTGAAGGCAGACACTTAATGACTGAGCCATCCAGGCGCCTCTTGTATATACACTTTCTAAAGGAAAATCTGACAAATTATATTATAAAAAATAAATAGTGACAACCCTTTGATGCATCAATTCCACTATTAAGAACATATCTTCCAGGCACCTGAGTGGCTCAGTCACTTAAGCATCCCACTCTTGGTCTCAGCTTGGGCCTTGGTCTGGGGTTGTGAGTTTGAGCCCCATGTTGGGCTCCATGCTGGGTGTGGAGCCTACTTTAAGAAAAAAAAAAAGAATATGGCCTAAGTAAATAAGGATGTACACAAAGTTCTAGCTAAAAGGGTATTCATTGAAGCCTTGCTTATAATATATAACAATTAAAAATAACTTAAGTGCCTATTATTAGTAAACTTGTTTCAGTAAACTGTCCATACAATAGAATATTGTGCAGATGTTAAAATTATGTGGTAAATTTTATTTATTATAATTAAGTCAATAATTTAATGATTTAATTATCATTACATCAATAATAATATATTAAATTAGACTATATTTAATGACAATAAAGGAAGTTCACAATGTAATAACTAAAGAAAGCAAGTAACTAAAGTTTCTGCATACTATGGTCCAGTTTTCATTAAAAAATATTTTATATATACATATACACATATGTGTATATATATACATATACATGTATGTATATATATATATATACATATGCATCTATACATATATATATATATTTAGTGGTTGATTTCTTTTTGCTCAGGTCTAACTTTTTAAAGTGTATTTGTGGGCACCTGGGTGGCTCAGTCTAAGTGTCTGTCTTCCACTCAGGTCATGATCCCAGGGTCCTGGGATTGAGCCCCACATCCAGCTCCCTGCTCAGCAGGGAGCCTGCTTCTCCTTCTCCCTCTGTGCCCACCTCCCCACTCTCTCCTTCTCTCAAATAAATAAAATCTTTTAAAAAATGTATTTGATTTTATTACATTATTTGTATTGTTTACACGGCAAAACTTATTAAAAATAAAAGTACCATGAGTTTTTCTCTACTAAAAATGTTAAGTTTTAAAAAATATGGGTTAGATAACACGAAGTTCACAACACTTCGTTGATGATCAATAAGTATTAGTTCCTCTCCCTTCCCCAGTGACAGGAGGTACTCAACACAAGTTAGAAAAAGGCAGATCTGGGATGTAGCTGAAGAGATTTGGGGAACCAGTTGCATCTGATGACCTCTAAAGCTCCTTTCAACCCTGATGATTCAAGATTAAAATACAATTCTTTCCTACTCACCTTTTAAATAATCGACTGGAATAGTACAAAATTGTTTTATCGAATATCTAGTAGTTGTAGTGTTACTATTACTAGCATTATACATTGTGAATGGGGGGGGTGTGTGAAAAAAAAATCAGGCACGAGGGAAGACTGATGCAAATCTCAGCCCATCTCCTCCTGACAGCTCTCTGGCTCCCCTTTTTGTGAATGACTGAATGGTGGTCCTTAGGCCTCAGAGCAGACACTATCCGTGAGAAACAGAACTTTAAAAAGGGAATTACTTTCCTTTTCCAAGGAGCTGCCGGGTGACCAACACAGAGGAGCAGCGCGCCCTTTCCAACCTGCGAGTGTGGGGGACACTCAAGACCCTGCGATCCAGTAAGGCAAGACCAGGGCGCTGTCTCCTCCAGGTACAGAGAGCGCAAGACACGAGGGCCCCTCCCTGCCGGCCGCACCTGGCCTTCTCCGCCCGCCGCCAGGAGGTCGTGCTCGCCTGGGACAGACGTGAGACGGCGCGGAACTGGTGGAGGTCTCCGCCAGGTTCCCTCGCAGCCCCCACGTGCGCGCCTGGCGCCGGGAGGCGGGGGCCGCGGGCAGGGGCCGCGGGCAGGGGCGGGGCGAACGCCGCGGGGCGGGGCGCCAGTTGCGCGCGCGGGGCGGGGGCGGGGCGCGCAGCGTAGTCTGGGCCGGCCCGGCGCTTCTCCTGCTTCCGCGCCCAGGCCCCGCGGGCCGAGCTCCTCCCCCGGCTCGGCCTCTGTCCCCTCCTCTGCCCTCCCTCCTCCTCCTCCTCCTCCTCCACCACCACCTCCTCCCCCTCCTCCTCCTCCTCCTCCTCCTCTTCCTCGGTGAGGCGCTCCTCCAGCAGCCAGGCAGCATGGCGGCCGTGGAGACGCGGGTGTGCGAGACGGACGGCTGCAGCAGCGAGGCCAAGCTCCAGTGTCCCACCTGCATCAAGCTGGGCATCCAAGGCTCGTACTTCTGCTCCCAGGTAGACGCCCGCTCCCCCGCGGCGCTGCCGCTGCCGACGGACTTCCTCCCCTCTCCGCCTGCCCTCGCGGCCGGTCGGGACACGCTCCTCCTCTTCCACCCCCGGGCCGACCGTGCTTCCTCCTCCCCCTAGCCGCAGCGCCGTCGCCCCCTCCCGCCTCCGGGGATCCTGGGCCCCTCCGACGCGGGCGCGTCTTCCAGCGGCCATGCGGGCTGGGGGCGGAAGCGGACTTGTCCCGGGTGGCCCGGCGGTCCTACGGCGCCGCGTTTAGGGGCGGGTTCCCGCCGCGCATCCTCTGCCCTTGCTGGGGCTGCCAGGTGTGTGGGCTACCGGAGACAGCTGGGGACGGCCCGGGGGGGGGGGGCAGCCTCAGCCGTGCGTGTTCCCTCAGCCATGCGTGTCCCCACAGCCGCAGCTCCCGGCAGGACTCTGGTCGTGGTCGCGGGGGGTTGCGGGGCTGGGTAGTCAGTCACTCTGGTCCCGGCGGCATTGGGGGTCGGGAAAGAGACCCGCTGGGTTTTTGAGGAGTGGGTTGCCTGGGGTTGCAGAGAGGAGGAATGCTAGCTGCAGCCTCACCTCTCCCGTGTTTTACTACCGCGCTTTGACACTTAAGCAACTTTTGGGCTTGGGGATGGATAGGGATCTGTAATTCATTCTTTTGCTTTGGCATTCAAAATTATTAATTTCGAGAACCATAAGTTAGCGCTATGAGTCACCGTCTTCATTTACAGAATTTCCCACTGAGTGAAAAAGTCAGTTCCATTAAGGGTCATGCTTTAAGGCCGGGGTGTATTTTAGTAAGTTTTGTGCAGTGGAGCAAACCCAACACTGAATGGGGTCCTGGCTGAAACGTGTGCTCGTGTTTATGTTTACTGAAAAGTACTAGTGTTCCGGTTGCATTTGGACGCTCAGTGTATTGGCAGGGCAGCAGTGGTAGGGCTCTTAGTTACAGTCCAGGTTTGTTGAAGAGAGAGACACATGAAAGTTCAGGTATTAAATTAGTAGCGTCCTGTGGGGAGAAGAGCATGAACAAAGAATCTGAAGGCCTGGTCAGGGCCCTGCCTTTGCCAAGTACTGTGCAATCTTGAACTAGCCAAAAGTTACCTAACCTTTCTGAGCTCCAGTCCTACCACTGTGCAGAGGGGAAGATGATACTCTTACATATTTCACAAGGTTGTTCTGGAGCTCAAATTATCCAGTGAATGTGAAATGCTGGTAAAACGTGAAGCATTTTTTTTTTTTTTAAGGCTGTCAGTACAATGCAACACTGCCATATGAAAAATATAAATGAATGGAATGAAAACAAATACATAAGAATAGTATATATAAGTAATATGAATATTTTAAATATAAAGTATGTAAACATAAAGACGTATGTAAAATACAAATAAATCCTTCAGGTCACAGCACTTGTACATAAGGCAGTATAAGAGATCCTAGCTATTTGTATAGGTCTTGTTTTTAGATAAGATATGACCCTTGACCTTGTTAGTATCATTTGGAAAAAGTTGCACATGAGAAGTGTTGCTCTTTCTAAAAATAGCATTGGGACTACTCAGCGTGCTAAACCTGGTATGAGTCTTTTTGTTTCTTTGAAGTAATTTTCAAAATTTAATTTGTTGAAGCATGTGTGGGACCTGGATTTAAAACAAAAAACCCAATAATTTGCTTTTGGAAATTGTGTACCGTGAGTGGAATAATGTGGTTTACGTTGAGTTTAAAATTAGGTTGCATTTTGTAATGCTAAATGAGTTAATATGTACAGACATTTACCTGTTGAGATTTTGAAAAGCTACTGTGAAACCATATTCATCAGGCAGAGGTGATATTCTCTGGGGTTGCAGAGAGGAGGAATGCTAGCTGCAGCCTCACCTCTCCCGTGAGAAAGAACATTGTCTCCTTAGGATTTGTGGAAAAATGCCAACACATTCGTGAAAACATGACACTAGGGCTTCTCCTTGCCACTGCTCTGATCATCTTCACTAGGAGTGGTCTGTCTTCTGTCTGCCTGCTTCTCTGGTCCCCCGCCTGGCTGTCTGGCCAGCTTATGGGGGAACAATCTGAGAACAAAACTATAAGTGGCCATAACAGAGGTAAGCCTTCCCCAGTTACTTCCTAACAACACCTTCTTGATTTCCTTTAGAATATTTTATACAATCTGTAATTATCTCATTTATTTTCTTATTTGTTTTTTAAATCAGAAGGCGAGGTTCATGAATAAGCTATCTTGTTCACTGCCTTCTCATTTCTCAACACAATGCTATGCATGCAGTAGGTGGGCACTCAATGTTTGAATCAGTGATAAATGTATCACAAGGCTGAATAGAGGTACGCGCTGCATTTGAATCATGACTCCATCATTTACTAGCTGTGTGATTTTGGGCAAATGTCTGTTTTATGTTACATCCTTTTAAATTGGGGCCATTGATAGTACAGGGTTTTGGTGAATACTAAATACTAAGTGTATGTAAAACACTTTGCACATTAGTAAAACTAATCAATGTTAGGTCTTTTTTTTTAACATTTAAAAAAATATTTGAGAGAGAGAGCACATGCTAGTTGGGGGGTGTTAAGGGAGAGGGAGAGAATCTCAAGCAGACTCCCCACTGAGTGGGGAGCCTATCGCCTGGGCCAATCTCAGGACCCTGAAATCACCACCAGAGCCAAAATGAAGAGTCAGATGCCCAACCGACTGAGCCACCCAGGCGCCTCTCAGTGTTGTCTTTTTAGTATTATGCTGTGTTTTATGCTTAAGGTAAAAATTATTTTTATCTAAGATGCTTAATTTATTTTTTAAGCTTTTTTTTTTTTTTTAAGTAATCTCTGCATCTAATGTGGGGCTCGAACTCACAACCCTGAGATCAAGAGTCGCATGCTTTTCTAACTAAGCCAGCCAGGTGCCTCTAAGATGTCTAATTTTAAGTAAAATTTTGGTTCTTTATATGAATAAAATCCCTTTTACTTGAAAATTGAGGTTTTCTGATGTTTGATGGTATTTCCTTATAGAAGTGTCCATTCTTATTTAATAGTTTACTAGTTTTATTTTATTTTATTTTTTTTTTTTAAGATTTTATTTATTTAATTGACAGAGAGAGACAGCGAGAGAGGGAACACAAGCAGGGGGAGCGGGAGAGGGAGAAGCAGGCTCTCCGCGGAGCAGGGAGCCCGATGCGGGACTCGATCCCAGGACCCTGGGATCATGACCGGAGCCGAAGGCAGTTGCTTAACCAACTGAGCCACCCAGGCGCCCCAATAGTTTACTAGTTTTAATAGTATAGTAGTTTACACCTAGTTCCTAGGAGTCTGTAAGAATATTTTGAGGATGGAGGCTGTGCTTTACATATTTTCATTTTCTCTACCTTGTACACTGTAGGCACTCAGTTTCTTAACTTAAGAAAAGAGGTGACAGGCCTGAGAAGGAAAGCAAAGAGCATTCAAGCCCTTAGTAAATAGCCCAGGGCAGGTGCTATCTTGTTTGTACTTAAAGGATCAGCTGAGAAGGACCTGAGTGATTTGTAACCATTTATAAAATATAAAAACTTAAAAGAATATAGTATGAATGGAAGGAGACTGGGTTTATAGTCTGACCTGGGGTTAAATCTTTGCTACCAGGTTCTTGGCCAAGTTCTCTCTTAAATTTGTAGTAATAAAGTATAGCAGAATCTCAAAAAAAAAAAAAAAAAATTTGTAGTAGAGGGCTAATGGTGTATCCTCTTCATGGAGTTGAGGGGAAGGTGAATAAGAGCATGCAAAATATTTAGCACAGTGTTCAGTGGTTTTATTATGCATGTGGCCTCATGTCTAATAAATACTATTATACTTAGTTGTAAGAAAGGTTTTGTTTTTTTTTTTAAGATTTTATTTATTTATTTATTTGTCAGAGAGCGCATGAGAGAGCACGCACACACAAGCAGGGGGAATGGCAGGCAGAGGGAGAAGCAGGCTCCGGCTGAGCAGGGAGCCTGACACGGAACTCCATCCCAGGACCCAGGGATCATGACCTGAGCTGAAGGCAGACACTTAACCGACTGAGCCACCCAGGTGCCCCAGTTATAAGGAAGGTTTAACAGTGTTGAGGGAGAAGTATCATTTGTTTATGAAAATTTTATTTTTGTTTTTATTACAAAAACAATTTTTGTTTGTCCATAATAGCTATTGAAAAATGAAATTATAAAAGATGTTACTTACAGTAGCACTCAAGGAAATCATTCCAGTTTTAGTATATGTGCTGCCGAAGCGAGCACTCACCCAAGGAAATCAAACAACTAGGAAAAATCTAATGAAAGCAATGAAAGATCTCTACACTAAAAAATACATATCATTGCTGAGAGAAATTAAAGAAAAGATAGAAATGGATGTATATATAGGTATACCTGTATGTGTATATGCACACACGCATATATATACACCCATTTTATTGTGCTTTACATGCTGTGTTTTTTACAAATTGAAGGTTTGTGACAATCCTGTGTCAAGCAAGTCTCTTATTTTTCTAATAGCATTTGCTTACTTTGTATCTCTGTCACATTTTAGTAATTCTCACAGTATTTAGAACTTTTTCATCATTTTTTTAAGTTTTTTAGTTTGAGTATAGTTGACACACAATGTTACATTAGTCTCAGGTGTACAACATAGAGATTCAAGATCTCTCTACCTTAGGCTCTGCTCACTACAAGTGCAGCTACCATCTGTCACCACACAGCACTATTACAATATCACTGACTATATGTCCTATGCTGTGCCTTTTGTTCCTGTGACCTACTCATTCCAAAACTGGAAGTCTGTATCTCCCGCTCTCCTTCACCCATTTTGCCTGTCTCCCCCCACACCCATTCCTGCTTCCATCTGTTTATGAAAATTTTGAATAAATTCTTGCAGTAGATTCTTTCAAAGAAGCAGTGGCAAGGTAAGGTGATGAATTGGGTCTCTAGGAAGAAAGTGAGTAGCTGGGCATCTTGGGGGTTGCAGCCGGAAACTGAGGAAGGAATTGCCCTTCCAACATACAGCATCTTTGAAATGTGACCGTGTCCTCTGAAACTCTTTGTCCTTCCGTAACAAAGTTCCTAATAATGCAGGGTGTTTCTGGAACTCATCACTGATGGAGATATTACCATATTATAGTTTGTATTTATAGGGATTATCTTTAAATTCCCCTCATTATCTCACACCATCCCTAGGTACTGCTGTAAGTTAGGTGATTGGGTACAACTGTCATAGCTTCTTAGAAAGCTCATTGATCTTATAAAGACCATTGTTGGTTTGAGGACACTGTGGTGGTCAGAGGAGATATCCTTTTATTGACATGCTTAAATTATTATAAACAGTTATGCTGGGGTTTTGGCCTGAGTTATATTTCTATTCCAGTAGAACTTGTAAAAAGCAAGCATCGTTTGGTTGGTAGGTAATCAAAAATTGAACAAGTCTTTTAACTCATTTTTTTTTTTTTTGAGTTGGAAGTAAGTGTGATCTTATATTGTTCATACAGTTTGTAGGTAGAAGTTTTAGTAATTTTTTGGGGGGTGGTGAATCTTTTTCAGGTTTGGCATACAAAATTTTTATTTTTATTTTTTTTAAAGATTTTATTTATTTGTCAGAGAGAGAGCACAAGCAGGGCGAGTGGTAGGGAGAGGGAGAAGCAGGTTCCCCGCTGAGCAAGGAGCCCGATATGGGACTTGATTCCAGGACCCTGGAATCATGACCTGAGCTGAAGGCAGATGCTTAACGACTGAGCCACCCAGGCGTCCCAGCATACAAAATTTTTAGTTTCGTCTTGGTAAATTTGGTAGGGTTGACATAACACACATAAGCACATAGCTAAGCACATACTTAGCTCTAGATGTTAGAAGAGAGAAGAAATAGTGTGGTAACTCCTGTACTAATGAGGAATTGTCCCTGATATTAATAGCAAACCCACTTAGTAGATGCAGTATAGGCAGGCGTACTCTATAGAGCAACCACCGTGAATCTCTGCATAGTAAAGTTTAATGTAATGGAGTATAAATATAATTACCCTTGCTGCTTGATCCCAAACCTCTCCTTATCTCACTGTTTTAACATTAGGCATTTGCTTACTCATGCTTGGGCAGGTAGTACTCCTAGCTCAACAATTTTGTCTTTTTATTTCGATTTCTTTGATTGGTGTCAGTCTTGTGTCTGGCTTTGAATAAAGAGCAATTCAATATACTCTGTAAGCTAGGTCTTCTTTTCTCAATGTGTTTGGCAGCTGTAGTTGAACCTAGTAGAAGAACCCTGTGAAAGTTCCCTCGAATTTTACATTGCAAATAAGTTCTCTTCTTATAGCACTGTTCACAGTGGCTAAGTTGTGGAAACAACCAGAATGTCCCATGGATGGGTGAATGGATAAACAAAATGTGGTATATATACACACTGGAATACAACACAGCCTCAAAAAAGAAGGAAATTCTGCAGTATGCCACATGGTGCTGCCTGGAATAAGCCGGTTACAGAAAGACACTGCATGATTCTACTTACGTGAGGTATCTAAAATAGTCAAATTCATAGAATCGAAGAATATAATGGTGGCTGCCACAGCCTGGGAGGAGGGAGAAATGGGGAGCTACTAATCAACAGGCTTAAAGTTTGAGTCCCACAAGATGAATAGGCTCTAGACATCCACTATTTAACATTGTACCTACAACAAGGGAAATTATATTTGACATTTAAATTTAAGAGGGTAGATCTCATAGTAAAGTGTTTTCACTTTAAAAACAAGTTCTCTCCTGTTTTTGTCTCCAGTAACTTCTCTGTTTTATTGCAAGGTTCAGTAGGGACTTCTTCCTGATACATTAGAGCTGTGCCATGTCTGTTGGAAAGCATTCCTGAAAACCCTGTCAGCTGGGGTCTGCTGCTGTGGCATTTATTTGGGTCATGGGCTCAGGCCTCTATTGGTTAGGGTATAAAAGATAAATGAAATTGTGACGTTAGCAATTTCCTTATCATCATAAAGTAAGAGGCAACAGAGACTTCTCCATACTATGAACCTCTATTTAATGATTCTACCTTGATAAAAGGTGCAAAAGGGCAACCTTTTGTATTGGATTCTGAAGGCTACTTTGTCTTATTCATCAAGCTTTGAGCTTAAATCATTCAGTAAAATAGGTAACTGTAAGTGCCATTAGATATGGCATGGCTTTTGTTTTTTTCCTCAAATGGGGCATGGCTTTTTGGTTGGGGGGATTTATTTTATTCCTCATTATTTTGCAAATTAGTACTACTGATAGGTTTGACTATTTGAATACTGACAACTTCGCATTGTTCACTACTAAATAAATGCAGAGAAATGTAAGTGCAGTTATTTGAATAATTTAGTATTGTTTTTGAATTGAGGTTTTATGTACTTTAAAGTCAGTTATTATCTTTTTTTTACTCAGTTACTAGATTTTGAGTAATAGTAAATCATTAATAGAATCTACAAAAATTAGATTTTGAATAATAGTAAATCATTAATAGAATCTAAAAAAATATGATACAGTAAATGCCTATATACTTAGCACCTAAGTTCTTAAAAAGAACATTAGTAGTAAAACCAGAGGCTTCAGTGTGTTCATCACACAAGAGGAACTACTTATCCTGAATTTTGTGTTTATCATTCATTTGCTTTTCCATATGTTTGATTCCTTAGATAATGCATTGTTTACTTTTGATGTTTTTGAAATTTTTATAAATGAAATCACTGCTAGTATTCTTATGCAACTTGCTTTCTTTGTTTAACATTATGTTCTTGAGATTCATTCATGTGTGTAGCTCTAGTTCGTTCATTTTCATTGTTCTATGGTATTCCAGTGAACACATGTATCATAGTTTATTCATTTCTTTGTTAATGGAAATTTGGGTTGTTCCAGGTTTTTGTTCTTGTAAACAGTGCTGCTTTAAATATTCTTATACCTAACTCCTGATGCCCGTGTGCAAAAGTTTCTCCTGGGTATGTATATACCCGTCAGAAAAATTCTTGAGTCAGGATATGTATGTGTTAAGCTTTATTTTGATGGTGCCAAATTGTTTTCCAATGTGATTGTACTTATACTCCTATCATCAAAAGCTTTATATTGTTCCATATCCTAGCTAGGAATTGAAATTAACAGACATTTTGGTTTTTATCAAACTGGTCTTTTGTGTTACTTATGAATAACAACATCCATTGGGCTATTTGTATATTTGTAAACCTGTAATAATTTAACTGTCCTCAAGGGACTTAAGGTTATTTGTACAGACAGGAAGTACATTAAAAAAAGATAAGTGAAAAAAAATAAAAAAGGTAAGTGATTGAATCAGGATGTTGTGCACCTGAAACTAATATGTGAAGTATGCTTTAATTAAGAAAAAGATAAATTACAAGGAGATGCTAAGTGAAAGAGACAAGGAATTAGTTTTCCCCTTACTTATTTTACAACTTTATTAAATTTCCCTAACTTTTTATTGTGAAAAATTTCAAACGTATGGAAAAGTTTAAAGAATATTTATAACTAATTGCCATATACTCATCACGTAAATTAATATTTTGCCCTGTTTGCTTTATTTGTGTCTGCTTGTGTGTGGATTGCATTTGTGTATTTGTGAAACATTTGAGAGGAAGTCACAGACAACATGACACCACACCCGTTAAATATTCAGCATGCCTCTTTGAATGACAAGGACATTCTTCTTTCTTAATTACAATGCCATGATTACATTTAAGAAAATTGACAAGAATTCCCTAACATCATCTAACAGTCAGTCCCATTCAGATTTCTCAGTTATCCCCTAGGCATCTTTAATAGTTGTATTTTTTGCTTTTTGTTATTTTTTGGAATTAAGATCTTATCAGAGCTCACAAATAGGGTTGTCATGTCTCTCAGTGTCTTTTAATTTAGAAGAGTCCTCTCATCTTTATTTCCTGATGCTGACTTTTTAAAGAGACTAGTCAGGTGTCTTGCAGAACGTCACATATTCTTGATTATCTCCTTATTTCCTCACAGTGTCTTTAAGTTCTTTTTTCCCCTGTATTTTCCTTCAGTCAGACATTAGGTCCAAAGGCGTAACTAGGATCTGTCAAGATTCACTTGAAAAGACTCATAGGTGATGCTGTGTACCTTGTAGTGTATCACATTAGGGGACACAGAATGCCTGGTTGTCCCAGTCCTAAATTTGATCATTTGGTTAAAGAGGTTGCTGCCAGATTACCATTGTAAACATACATTTTTCACTTTGCAATGACTGTGTAATCTGTGGGGGATACTCTGGCACGGTGAGAATATGCTTTTCTTCAATGATCTTTCTCCAAGTGGTTTTAGTGTCCATGATGATCCTTGCCTGATGATTATTTCAATAGGGGTTGCAAATAGTGATTCCCCTTCTAACCCCATTCTGTCGTTTACTGGCTGATTTTTTCTTTTTCCCTCTAAGGAAGTTCTTCCTCATCAACTGGTTAATAAACTATGTTCTACCTAAAGATGGTACTTTAGGTACTCAACAGACATGTAATGGTAATATATTGGTTACTTTCAGTGATCACAAATGTTTGTTTCGTTTCCTCATTTTTCAGTACAGGGACCTTTGGATTTTTTTCCCTTCATTCCCCCACCCCAAGAGAGAAAGAGAATGTGGAAGCGCCGTAGGGAGGGACAGAGGGAGAGGGAGAGAGAATCCCAACCAGAAGTCCATGCCCAACAGGGAGCTGGAAGTGGGGCTCCATCTCATGACCCTGAGATCACAACCCCAGCCAAAATCAAGAGTCAGGTATTTACCTGACCGAGCCACCCAGGTGCCCCTTCCTTCATTAAACCTTAAAATAAGTTACAATCCTTATTCTTTTTGATGTTCAGGTTGTCTCAGTTTCAGTCAGTGATAACACTTTCAGAGTGGCTTCTATATCCTTTTGACTCTCCTGCATTAGTCTCTGATTGCATCCTGGCCTTATGGCGCAAGACAAATCAGATTTACCTTGTAATTTCCCTGTCCCAGATCTGGAGTCAGTCCTGTCTTTAAGGAGCTTTTGTTTCTGGTAGGAAAGTCTTTGGAAATCTAGATGTCGGTGCTAAGTATATTTCATGCCCCTGGAGTGTCCTTGCCTGTAGGAGAAGGAGTAGTAACATCTTCAAGGAACTTTGCTGATGGCTCTATGAGGGACACAAATAAAACCTCTATAGGGCAGTTTTTTAGCATATTAAATAGGTGAAAAATGGTATAGGTAAGGACAGGAAGGCCTCCTGAAGGAGGCGAGTTAAGAACTGGGTTTTGATCAATTACAAAAATAAAAGTGAAAAGGTAAATCAGAAGGTGTGCATTAGAGTATAGGAGAGGATATTTCAGGGGAAGGATAGATAGCTTATGGAAGTAGAGAAGAAAGCAGACAAAGCGTGTTATAGCAAATAGAGTAGCTTTACTGTAGTGGAGAGTCTGAGTCCAGAGATACAAGTAAATAAAGTCATTGTTAGTAGGGATAGAGACCTTGCTATTTCATTAAGTATACTTTTTGAAAATGTCAATATTTCCTTTTGCTTTTCATTATAAAAAGCAGTACATAATCTTTTCATAAATTTAATGGAAGCGTATGAAGTGAAAACTCCATCACAATCAGAGAGAATTTAAGAGAATGTTAATAGTTTGGTTTATTATCTTTCCAGACTTTTTTATATGTATTGCATAGAGGTTAAGAACGTGGATAGTGTCTCAAGAGGGCCTGCATTTAAAACCTGGCTTTGGGGGTTGCCTGGGTGGCCCACTTGGTTAAGTGGCCAACTCTGGATTTTGGCTCAGGTCATGATCCCAGGATCCTGGGATCAAGTCCCACAGTGGGCTCTGCGCTCAGTGGGAAATCTGCTTGAGGATTCTCTCTCTCCCTCTTTTTCTGTCTGTCATCCCCCACCCTGCCCCTGCACGTGTGCATGTATATGTGTTCTGTCTCTCAAATAAATCTTTAGGGGCACCTGGGTGGCTCAGACAGTTAAGCATTTGCCTTCCGTTCAGGTCATGATCTCGGGGTCCTGGAATTGAGCCCCACATTGGGTTCCCTGCTCAGTGGGGAGTCTGCTCTCTCTCCCTCTGCTCCTCCCAACCCCCCGTTTGTGCTCTCTCTCTCTCAAATAAATAAATAAATAAACTTAAAAAAAAAAACACACCAAAACAAAAAAACCCTGGCTTTGTGTTTTTTGACATGCTCAGTAACCTGTGTCTCAGTTTTCTCATCTGTAAAATGGGTTGGTAATAGCATTGCTGACCTTAGAGTTGTTGTATGATTAACAGCATTAATACATAGTAAGTGGGTAAATCAGAGCTTGGCATATAGTATGCACTCAAATGTTAGCTGTTTTTATTTTTTCAAAACGAAAATGAGGTCATTGCTCTTATATACAGCTATACAGTTTTAAACTTAACTTTTTGTTTCAAGTGTGTCTTTTTATTGTGGTAAAAGAACATATAAACTTTAGCACCATAACCATTTTTAAGCGTTTAAGTGTACAGTTTCAGTATTAAGTATATTTACATATTTACGTTGTTGTGGAACAGATCTCCCGAAATTTTTCATTTTGTAGAACTGAAACCCATTAAACAAGAATTCTCCTTTGCTCCCTTCTCCCAGCCTGATGACCACCATTCTACTTTCTGTATCTGAGTTTGACTATTTTAGATACCTCATATTGTGGAATCATATAGTATTTGTCCTTTTGTGGCTGGCTAGCTTTCCTTCCTCCCTTCCTCCCTTCCTTCCTTCCATTCATTTGACAGAGAGAACACAAGGCGGGGGGCGGGGGGGGGGGGAAGGAGGCAGAAGAGAGAGAAGCAGGCTCCCTGCTGAGCAGGGGCTCCTGACCTGAGCTGAAGGCAGTCATTCAGCTGATTGAGTCACCCAGGGGGCGGGGCGGGGAGAGCGGCAGGGAGAGGGAGAAGCAGGCTTCTTGCTGAGCAGAGAGCCCAACTCTGGGCTTGATCCCAGGACCCTGGGATCATGACCTGAGCCAGAGGCTTAACTGACTGAGCCACCCAGGCACCCCTGCAACTGGCTTATTTCACTTAACATAATGTCCTCAAGGTTCATCCATAGTGTAGCATATGACAGGATTTCTTAACCATTTTAAGGCTGCCGAGTATTCCACTGTCTGTATGTATGGTACATAGGTTGCCTTTTCACGTAAGTTGTGTCCTTTGATGAACAAAAGTCTTAATGTTTGGAGCACCTGGGTGGCTTAGTCAGTTAAGTGTCTCCCTTTGGCTTAGGTCATGATTCCGGGGTCCTGGGATTGAGCCCAGAGTTGGGCTCTCTGCTCAGAGGGGAGCCTGCTTCTCTCTCTCCCTCTACCCTTCCCCCTGCTTATGCTCTCTCTCTCTCTCTCTCAAATAAATAAATAAAAATCCTAAAAAAAAAGTCTTAATTTAAGTTTGATGTAGTCTCACTTTATTTTTTCTTTTGTTACCTGTTCTTTTTAGTGTCACATCCAAGAAATCATTTTATCTAATGTCATGAAGTTTTTTCCCTATGTTTTATGGTTTTGGGGCTTATGTTTAGGTCTTTAACCCATTTTGAATTTATTTTTGTGCATGGTATAAGATAAAGGTCTAACTTCAGTCTTTTGCTTGTGGATATCTAGTTTTCCTAACACCATTTATTGAAGGGACTGTCCTTTCCTTATTGAGTGGTCTTGGCACTCTGCTAAGGTCATTTGACTATATATATGAGGGTTTATTTCTAGACTCCATTCTATTCTGGTAGTCTATATATTTATCTTTATGGCAGTACCATACTCTTTTAATTATTGTAGCTTTGTAGTATGTTTGAGATCAAAAAGTGTCAGTCTTCTAAGTTTGTTCTTTTTAAAAATAATTGTTTTGGCTGTTTGGGGACCCTTTAGATTCTGTGTGAATTTTAGGATGATTTTTTGAATTTCTGCAAAATAAGTCTTTGGGATTTTAATAGTGATTGTGTTGAATCTGTAGTTTTCTTTGGGTAGTACTGACATTTTAACAATGTTAGGTTTTTCAATCCAGAAACATGGGACTGCTTTCCATTTGTAGCTTCTTTTAATTTATTTTAGCAATGTTTTGTAGTTTTGGGGGCATAAGTCCCTCACCTTCTTTATTAGATTTATTTCTGAGTTTTCCTTTTGATGCTGTTGTAAATGAAATTGTTTTCTTAATTTCCTTTTCAGATTGCTCATTGTTAGTGTATAGAAACACAATTGTTGCATGTTCAACTTTACTGATTTTGTTTATTAGTTCTGATTTTTCACTTTAGAATCTTTAAGAAGTTTTCTACATACAAGATCATGTCATTTGTGAACCAAGATATTTTGCTTTTCCTTTCTAGTTGGATGCCTTTTATTTTTCTTGCTTAATTGCTCCGGCTAAGAATTCCAATACTATGTCAAATAGAAGTGGTGAGAGTGGGCCTCTTTGTATTGTTCCTGGTCTTAGAGGAAAAGTTTTCACTCTTTCACCATTGACTGATGTTAGCTTTCAGCTTTTATTATGTTGAAGTAGTTTCTTCTGTTCCTAACAAGTGTTTTTATCATGAAGGAGTGTTGACTCTTGTCCAGTGCTTTTCCTGTATCGATTGAGAAGACTGTGATTTTTGTCCTTCATTCTGTTAATGTAGTGGTGATTTTTAAATGCTAATCAGGTGATTTTTTGTATGTTGAACCATCCTTGAATTCCAGGAACCCATGTCATCAGGGTGTATAACTTTTTAAATGTGTTGTTGAATTTTGTTTGCTAGTATTTTGTTGAGAATTTTTGCATCAGTATTTATCAGGGATGTTGGTCTGTAGTTTTGTTGTGGTATCTTTTGTCTGGCTTTGCTATCGGGATAGCCCTGGCTTCATAGAATGAATGCACTGGGAATTTACCCTCTTTTTTGTGAATTGAGGCTTCTCTCTTTTTTCTTAATTTAGCTAAGGGTTCATCAATTTTGTTGATCTTTTAAAAAAATTAAACTCTTAGTTGGGTTGATATCCGCCCCCATCATTGTTTTTCTGTATTATTAATCTCTTGTAATCTTTATCATTTTCTTTCTTCTGTTAGCTTTAGATTTAGTTTGTTCTTTTAGTTCTCTGAGATGTAAAGTTAGTGTTATTAATTTGAGATCTTTATTCCTTTTCAATTTTTTATTTTAATTTATTTAATGTTTTTTAAAGATTCATTTTATCATTTTTGAAGGGGAGGAGGGGCAGAGGGAGAGGGAGAGAGAGAATCTCAAACAGATTCTGCACTGAGCACAGAGCCCAACGGAGGGCTCAGTCTCCTGACCCTGAGATTGTGGCCCCAGCCAAAACCAAGAGTCTGTTGCTTAACTGACTAAGCCACTTAGATGCCCCCTTTCTTCCTTTTTAATATATGATTTTATAGCTATAAACTTCATTTTAACTGCATCCCATAGTCTTTTTTTGTTTTTTAAAGATTTACTTATTTATTTTAAAGAGAGAGCACAAGTGGGATAGGCAGAGGGAGAGGGGAGAGAATCTAAAGCAGACTCTGAGCTGAGCGTGGAGCCTGACATGAGGCTCAGTCTCACCACCCTGAGATCACAATCTGAGCTGAAACCAAGAGATGGTCCAGGTAGGGAGACAAGTCGGAAGCTGTTTTGGTAGTTTGACAGGTCAGTAGAGCCTAAAATAGGGTGGGAGGTGTTGGGATTAACTAGATAAGAATAAAATAGGAAATGACTTGTTCTAGCAGCGAAATGGAAACACAAATCTCTTAACCCCGTTGGTACTTTTTTGCTCTCCAGTGATTCACAATCCTGGAAATAAATAAGAATCACCTACATAACCTGTCCTCAGAGATTCTGATTAAATTTGAGATAGGACACAGCATGAATATTTTTAAAGAAAAGCTTTCCAGAGGATTCTAATATGTAGCTGGGACTAAGAACCACACTATCTCCTATCAGCTCCTAAACCTGGTAGACCTTTTTGTTGGTGCTAAACAAAAAATATGTTCTCTTGGGGTGAGAACTCAAGATTTACAACTAGTTATAATAGGGAATCAATAGACAATGCTTTGGTGCTATTAAACAGGTGGAGAATAAAGCAGTGAGACAAAGTGCTCTCACAGAATTACCAAATAAGCACATGTGACCTGTTAGGTTTGGGGGTGGGATGAGGTGTGGTGTGGGCACTATATGGAGAAGGTAGATTACAAGAGATTAATAATACAGAAAAACAATGATGGGGGCGGATATCAACCCAACTAAGAGTTTAATTTTTTTAAAAGATCAACAAAATTGATGAACCCTTAGCTAAATTAAGAAAAAAGAGAGAAGCCTCAATTCACAAAAAAGAGGGTAAATTCCCAGTGCATTCATTCTATGAAGCCAGGGCTATCCCGATAGCAAAGCCAGACAAAAATTGAAGGGGTAGATAAAGCTTTTGAGAACTGAGAGAGTGTCAGCAGCAGATAGACCAGGTTGTGGCAAGGAAAGGAAAGTGTGTTTGGGGAACTCTTAAGTCTAATTTAGTTAGGTCATTGGTGCATTTTGCAGAGATGAGGAGGGAAAGATTGCCCAGTTAAGCATTCAGAGGTCTGACTGTGTAGTCAGTCACTCGTGGTTTTGGGTGGTCCTGGTAATGAGTGGGAGAAGAAAAAGAGGGAGATTGTGGTTTAGGGAAGGAACACTGTTCAGCCATCAAAAGTTATTAGGAGATGTAGGGATGCCCTCAGTGATTTTGAAGGCCATGACCAGGTTGCTTCATGGCCTCAGCAAGTAACAGGAAGGTGGGTGTCCTTATACAGGTGAGAGGTGTTTATTATGAATACTTTAGTCCCTTCGTTTACTTGAACCCTCATATATCTTGAAATACAAGTCTTTAGCTAATTATGCTGCTCCGTGAGATAGCTCCCCTGTTTATTTAATGAGAATAATCCTGTTAGTCCTCTTATTAAAAAGTTGGGATTTGATGTGTTTCATGAACCAAATGTAAAGCACTCTGAAATCTTCTGATGAAAGTAGAAGGCTAGTTGGATAGCTACTTTTCAATAAATGTGTGAAATTTCAGAATGTTAGTCAGTGATAGCTACATTGAAAATACAGTAGGGAGAAAAATTAAGTGGGACAGAGTTGATCCCCAGTGCATTGTAAGCTTCTTTAGAATACCAAGTAGTCTGAAATATGTAAAATGTGTTGTTTTTTTCCAGGAGTACGTTCATAATCTTGTTCAAAGTGTTCTTTACCGAAGTAGAATCAAGCATGATTATTTTTAAATCTTGGTAATTACTACAAAGCTTATGACTTTTCAGAATAAATATGAAAAAATAATTTTATATGAATACTTAAGAGGTATTTAAATCTCGGTCTTTATATATTATTTTGGGTTGTTTTACTCTGCCCACCATGAAGTGAGGATGGAGTAGAAGGGTTTTGAAATATGGTTCCTTTAAAAGATTTATACTGCTTTTAGTTTGTCCAAAGTTTACCTGAGAATTGAGTCAACAGTAGAGATCACAGTGGAATAAATGAGGTGAATTGTAGAGGCAGTAATTGCTAAAGGCTTTAGAAGTGCCAGTTCCCACTGAGGGACGGATGGTATTTAAAGTCAGTTATTATTATCTTCTGTACTCTTGAAGAAAGGGGAGGTTTGGGTGGAGGAGAGGAGGGCGTCTTGTTACTTAAACTTAATTGCTCTGAAAGATAGCTATAGAGTTGGTCACAAGTGGGAATGGTATCAGCTCCCTGCTCCTGTCTCAGAGCCCCTCTTATTTTCTATTTTAAATACTGAAGACTGCTCTAGATTTCTTTTTAACAAGAGTTCCTTGATCAAGAGGGGTAAAGGGAAAAACGTTTGGAACCTAACTCCAACATGCTCCGGATGGCAAGCATTTGCGATTGGAAGCAAGAGGTCTTTGTTTACTTAAAATTCAGGAAGATTTGATGATTGGGTTCTGGATGTTTTCCTGTCTTGTAAATAACATGACCTTCCGAGTATCATCTTGGAACGATCAAATAATGATGAATGTGTAGACATATTCCCTGTAAGAGGGTAAGTCACTGAATACAATAGGTGTTAGGATGGAGGTAAGATCGATGTGAAAGAAAGGGGCAGTCCGTCTGATTGTTGTTCTTGATGCCAGTCTGTCAAGCCTAGTTCACCAGAAGGATGATGTCCCTCAGGGAAGAAGCTTGAAAAGGTGGGCTGTGTGCTTTGCCACTTGGGATATTCAGTTGTGGGGTGGAGAGTAACTTGTTCAGTCACACTGTTAGCAGAAAGTATAAATATGTTGTCCTAATTCTGTATTAATTGGTGTCATAACTCAGATAAGAAAGCAACTTGTCTTATAGATGGATTCTTCATGGAGCTAGAAAATGGCATGCAACTTAAAATACTGAATGTAGGAAATGAGACTTAGTCTATATGCACTGTGCATTATAGGGAATATGGTTTTGATTTTTGAAAAGACATGCTTATAGTCAAATATTCTGTATTCCTCATACCACGTAATTTATTTCAACATTTTTTTCCAGTTTTACTGAGAAATAATTGACTTAACTTTACGTTTAAGGCATATCAAGTTTAATGATTTGATATATGTATATATTGCAACATGATTACCACAGTAAGTTTAGCTAATATCCATTACCTTGCTAGTTACAAATTTTTTTTCCTTGTGATGAGAACTTTTGGATTTATGCTCTTAGCAGCTTTCAAATACACAATACGGTATCGTCATCTGTAGTCATCATGTTGTGCATTACATTCTCAGAACTTATCTTTATTTCAACATTTTAAACAGATTATTTTGGCATTTAATTTTATATCTCTAAATAACATGATTGCTGTGTCCTGATGATTTTGCTCAGGCCTGTCTCAGCTTCCTGGAATGTAAGAAGAGGATTTGGTTGTTTTACCCCTTGCCTGCCATATGATTATCTTCTGATTTATAAGTGGTTTTGACAACAGTCATGTAGCCTGCTTGCCACTTAATAGTCGTGTGACCTTGGGCAAGTCATTTATCATCTGTGTGTTTCAGTTTTCTCAT
The DNA here is from genome assembly GCF_003265705.2 of Callorhinus ursinus. NCBI lineage: Eukaryota > Metazoa > Chordata > Mammalia > Carnivora > Otariidae > Callorhinus > Callorhinus ursinus. The sequence goes on from NW_027397066.1 coordinate 81,222,230, forward strand.
CTCTAAAATGAATATATGAATAGTACCTACCTCGTAGGGTTGTTAAGAGTTAACATTGTAAAGTAATTAGAATAGTAACACATAATAGGCATTACTTGTGTTACCTATTATTATTATATTGTGATTACTTTTTCTTTCCCATGCAGATCCTTTACTTAGCTCTCTGTGTACTTATTTTTTTTTATTTTATTATGTTGTGTTAATCACCATACATTACATCATTAGTTTTTGATGTACTGTTCCATGATTCATTGTTCGCATATAACACTTAGTGCTCCATGCAGGACGTGCCCTCCTTAATACCCATCACCAGGCTAACCCATCCCCCACCCCCTCCCCTCTAGAACCCTCAGTCTGTGTACTTATTTTTAATTTACCCCAACCCTTCCTTTGGTTTTGTAAATCTCTTTTTAGTATATTTAAACATACTTGGTATTCTGTCAGGTGTTTTCATGTTTCTGTAAGAAGTCTCTTTTAGGTCTTCTGACCTTTTCAACCTGGATTAGTAAGTTGTATAGTTTTTTTGGGGGGTGGGGTGGGTCGGTGGGTATCTATTTCACATCATTCTGGGGTTTGCTTTTACTTTCTCTTGTGTAGTATTCCCTGATTCCTGCATCCTGCTAAATATTTGTGGAAGATTTTTTTGAAAAACAACATTTTGAGAAAACTGTTTCTAAGGTTATAAAGCATTTGTTTCTAATTTAAAACCACATATGGGTGACAGTTTTTTAATGCCCTTTAGTTAGAAGTAATTTTGATATTACTTGTTAGTTATAGAAATCAGTAGTGGTGAAAGCTATTGAATAGCAATTTTACATGGAATACCACGTAGTTTGGACTCAAGTACTTTCAAATGCAGTAAACTGTCACTCAGGAATGCTTTTTATATGTTGAATACTCACTTAACAGTAATTGATTTTGGCAACTCTTAATCCTTCTATTTGATGAAAGTTTTACAGTAGAAACAACCAAGTCTTAATAGTTACAAAACCACAATATGACAGTAGAGTTGCTAGTTTTAGTATTTATGGAACTTACAAAACAGGCCTGTATCTTCTTTAAAGGACATTTTCCTGAACTTTCTAATGTTACTCTGTTCCTTTGTTTTCCTTGTGTCTAGTAGGTCTTCTAGAGTAAGCAGGCAGTTTTTTCGTTTTTTGTCCTCTTTATTTGAAAACGAAGAAGAAAGCATTGCTTATAGCCTAACAGGAGGGGTTAAGAAACCATATTGTATAACATTCTGGCTATATTTGCTCATTTTTATTATTTAGAGGTAGCATTTTACCAACATGAAGGATTAATAATCTAGTGGAGTGACTTATTAGCATTTAGTAACTTTTCACTAGTACAACTTAAAAGTTCTTGAGTTCATTCTGCTCATGTGACGTCCTTTCTGGGAGCTGCTGATGCATCAGGATAGTTAACTTTATTCACTGTTGTTTAGATGCTGAGTATTTTTCTGTGTATATGTTTTAATTCCCTGAAAATCTCTGAAATGTTTCATTACCATATCCTTTTTTGTTGTTAAAAAGAAAGGTAATATGTGTTAGTTGCAGAGAATTCAAAGTGAGGGTGCCATCTCCCAAATTTATCTCTTATTCCTTAGGAGTAATCACTGTTAACAGGTTGCTGTGTATCTCAAGAAGTTCTCAAGGTACATAATACATTTCTTAATGAGCATCTTTATTCAACAGAATTCAGTAAGAAACATTCTGTTTTCCTGTCTGTGCTTGATAACATGGGTTACTATAGTTTCTAATAAATATTTTTGGTAAGATAATTAGCATACTTAATATAAGCTCCGTGGATGAAAACATTTAACGTTGTAAAATGTTTGTTAATTGGTAATGTGATTCTGCTTGGGACCAGTCTCATATTTTTCTCTTTGATTTTGTCCTTTTGTCAATTCTTGGTATATGCTGAGAAATTCTTCATATTTTTCTTATTTATATTTTTAAAAATCTTAAGCTAAAATTTTTTATTTAGCCTTTTCTCTGAAATCTGTCCTCCTTTATCTTGATCTCATCTGCTTCTTCCTCTCTATCCTCCATGCTGCTAGATTGTTTTTGTTTCTCTTTACATTTACTGATTTATTATACAGAATACAACTCAGGGACAGCCAAATGGAAAAGATGCACAGGGCACAGTATTGCAGTGGGCGGGGGGGGACGGGGAGGCAGTGGTGCAGACCTCTATCTTACCCCTTTTACCTCCTTAACCAAGCTGTCGCTTCCTCCGAGCCCTGCCCTGTGAGCCTTGTAGCTGTTTAGAGAGTGGACTTTGGAACCAGAAAGCCCTATATTTATATTCCAGCTCTGCCACTCAGTAGCTCTTTGAACTGGCTCAAATTATTTAAACCTTTCTTACAAACTAAAGTAGGAAAGGTTTAAATAACTTCCCGTCTGTAAAATGAGAATATTAATATTCAGTTCCTAGGATTAGTGTGATGTCTGAATTAGAGAATGCATTTTAGGTGCCCGACCCAAAAAAAGGCTCTCAACAAATGGTGGTTCCCATTAATAAACGTCAAACGGAGGCTCCCTGGGCTTTTATCTGTAATGGAAGGTGATGTCCTGCTAACCCAGCTTGATGGGAACCTTCCTGTATAGATATTTGGCACCTGGTCCTTTTTTATTCATTAAGAAGATGGCAGGACTATTTATATTTTTGAGACAAATTATCTGTTGGCTAGTAATAATAAGGGTTGGCAGTAATAGTGAAATGGCAGGTAGACAGGAAAGGGAAGAAAGGGCAGCCAGGAAACCCTGAATTAAAATATCCAGTAGTACCTAGTGAGAGATATAAAATGCCTACAACTTTGCAAAACAAATATTATCAAATTGTATTGCGTAATATAAAAAAGAATAACCCACCATAGTCAGCTAGATTATTTCAGGGAGGTAGAAATCATGAAATAATAGGAAAAGCTATTAATATAATACATCAAACCATTACATCAAATACCAAAAAAATTGCTTCTGTAGATGCTTAAGATGCATTTGATGAGATTCGTCATCAGTCCCTAATAAATTATTTTTAGAGTAGAAATAGGAAAAATTATTTCCTTAACATAAGAAAAAGTGTAAGATTCCTCCAATTCTATTCTTCTTTTTCAAAATTGAGCAGTTCTAGTTTTTTTGCTTTTTTATATAAATTTTAGAATCATACGTTTTTGTATCTTAAAAAAAATCCCCCTTGGAATTGCTTAAAACTTACAAATGAATTTGGGGAGAATTGACATCTTTCTGAAGTTTAGTTTTCTACTCCATTCACACAAGATGTCTCTCTATTTATTTAGACCTTATTTGATTTATCATTGTTTCTTAGTTTTCAGCATATAGCTGCTGTACATGTTTTGTTAATTTATACTCTTTATTTAGTTTGGGGAGGAGTGACTGTAAATAGTATTGCTTTCGTGTCAAGTTCCAATTATATATTGCCAGTATAGAGAAATACAGTGGGCTTTTGTGTGTTGACCTCGTATTTGTGACTCTGCTAACCTGATATTTTAGTTCTGGGAGTTTTTTCCTTTGTATTTTTATATAGATACTTATGTCATCTTTGAATGGGGACAGTTTTATTTCTTTTTTTCCTGTCTGTATGCCTTTTATATTTATTTTTCTTGCCTTGTTGAATTCTAAGACTTGCAGTGTGATGTAGCATTAGGAATGTTGGGAGTGGACATCCTTGTCTGGTTCCTGATCTTAGGGAGAAAGTGTGTTTTCACAATTAAATATGACATCTGTAGACTTCTGATAGATGATTTTTTTAAAAAGATTTTTATTTGGGAGAAAGAGAGCAGAGAGAGCGAGAACACGAGTGGGAGGGGGAGAGACAGGCAGAGGGAGAGGCAGACTCCCCACTGAGCAGGGAGCCCGATGCGATGTGGGGCTCAATCCCAGGACCCTGGTATCATGACCTGAGCTGAAGGCAGACACTTAACCCACTGAGCCACCCAGGCGCCCCTGGTAGATGATCTTTATCAAGTTGAAGAAATGCTCTCCTAATTTATTGAGAGTTTTTATTATGAATGGATGTTAATTTTTGTTTCCAACTATATTGTGGATGTTTCTCTTGTTTCACTTTTGTCACTTTTTGCTTCATGTATTTTGAAGCTCTGTTGTTAGACATGTACAATTTAGACTGTGATATATCATCTTAGTTGACCTGTTTTTTTTTTATCATTATGTAATTTCCCTCTTTACTCTCAGTAATTCGTTATTCTCACATTGGTCCCTGAGGCTCTGTTCATTAAAAATAAATCTTTTCTGGGCGCCTGGGTGGCTCAGTTGGTTAGGCGACTGCCTTCGGCTCAGGTCATGATCCTGGAGTCCCTGGATCGAGTCCCGCGTCGGGCTCTCTGCTTGGCAGGGAGTCTGCTTTTCTCTCTGACCCTCCCCCCTCTCATGTGTTCTCTCTCTCATTCTGTCTCTCTCAAATAAATAAAATCTTTAAAAAAATAAAATAAAAATAAATCTTTTCCATGTTCAAATGGGATAATTTTTTTTGATCTTTTAGTTCACTGAATCTTTCCTCTGTCATCTCCATTATGCTCTTGGGTTCACCCAGTTAGTTTTTTATTTTGGGTACTGTATTTTTCAGTTTTAAAATTTCTGTGTGGTTTTTCTTTATTTCTGTTTTTCATTCCAAAGATTTTCTCACTTTCCACTAGTATTAAGAATGTCCTCCTTGCTTGTTGGAGCATTTTAACAATACCTGCTTCTAAGTCTTTGTCAGTTAAAGGCAACATTCCTGTCGTCTTAGTATTGGTGTCTGTTGACTCACTTCCCTTGTGAGTTGAAATTTTTATGGTTCTTTATATGTCAAATAATTTTGGATTGTATCCTGGAGATTTTGAATATTATGAGATCCTGAGTCTTATTTAAATTCTATGGAGAGGGGCACCTGGGTGGCTCAGTTGGTTAAGCGTTTGCTTTCGGCTCAGGTCATGATCATCACAAGGTCCTGGGATTGAGCTCTGCATAGGGCTCCCTGCTGAGTGGGGAGTTTCTTTCTCCCTCTGCCCCTCCCCTGCTCGTGCTTGCGCACGCACACGCGTGCAAGCTCTCTCAAAGAAATAAATTAAAAAAAAATCTTAAAAAAAAGAAAATACTATGGAGAATGTTGGTATTTTTATTTTAGCAGGCTCCTAATCTGGGTTAGATTCAGGCTGCAAGTTCTAACCTGCTTTCTGACCCAGTGCTTGGTCTGAGACCTGGATGATGGATTTTGGATTAGTTCTGTTCTCACAGTATCGGTGTGTTATATTATGAACAACTCTGTGGGGTCCCTTTCTGGAGCTCCTTCCTGGTACTTTCTGGTTTCTTGGGAGTTCTCCTTTTTGGTTCTCTGGCCAGAAAGCTGTGGTTTAGTTACCTGCTTTGCTACACACTTCATGACTGTGCCTGTGTCTGGGGCCAAATGGCAGGAGGGCAGAGAGCAAAAAGTGGGGTTTGGTCCCACCTTCTCTGGACTACAGCTTCACTGATCAGAGAAGGAAAATGCCTCTTCCTCAGAATTTTGGCTCCCACAGACTCATATTGTAAGTGACCACCTCGGGGTCACTCGGGGTCTGGAGTGTGAGGGTAGAAGAGAGAGGAGAAGGTGGTGTCTGTGCTCTTTGAGCACTGGGAATTCCCTCTTCTGTTCCTTGAGCCAGAAGTAGAGCATTTCTCCAGGAGTGCTATGGGTTTGTGCCAGGTGGTCACTTCACTGGTGTCCCTGAAGATGTGCGGGGTCGGGTAGAATGGTGAGCTCATCACCAGTGCAGTGGAACGTCAAAGTTTGCTCCTCCCTAATCTGCCTGCTACTGTTTGCTTTTCACAGTCTTCAAATAACTGCTCCATGCATTCTGTTCAGGTTTTATAGTTGGACTAAATCTGTGATTTTTGTCTCCTTTGCAGTATGGCTACTGGTGTCACTGATCAGTGTTTTATTTTTTTAAAATTTATTTTATTTCTTTGACAGAGAGAGACACAGCAAAAGAGGGAACAAACAAGCAGGGGGCAGTGAGAGAGGGAGAAGCAGGCTTCCCGCCGAGCAGGGGGCCCAATGCGGGACTCGATCCCAGGACCCTGGGACCATGACCTGAGCCAAAGGCAGATGCTTAACGACTGAGCCACCCAGGCACCCCTATGTTTTATTTTTTATATATATTTTAAAAAAGGCCTGGCTTTCTAAGGGTTGCCATTGTGTCTGCATAGCTTAGTATTCTGCCAGAGATTCGTCCCTGGTTGTACTCGGTCACCGTGAGCCAGGAGGCTTTGTTCTCTCTGATGGTCTGTGTGGTGGGAGCAGATTCGAACTTCAGGTTACATGCCCTTCCCTACTGTGCAGTTTCTATGGGCAGTAACAATGCTAGTAAGATACAAAGCTCACAGTAATGACTAGCTGCCTCATTGCCATCAGTTTTCATAAGCTGAGACTTTGGGCCAGGGTTGACACATGTTAAAGATAGATATTTAGGTGCATCATCTTTTCAAGTTTAAAATTTAAATTGCTTCAAAAAATAATAAAATTGATGATAATTAGAATTGAGCGTTTACAGGCACACATTTTACACAGTTGTTTTCCCTACGTAACAGTTGAGGAAAGCAGAACTTGAGAAATACTGTGTCGTACAGCTAATAAGTGACCAAGCTAGGATACAAGTCTGTCTGACTTCAGAGTCAATGATTTTTAGCCCCTAGCCATTTTTGAAAAGGAATGTTTTAGAAAACCTTGTGGGTTTTGAGTTGTCCCTACTTATAAACCCTTTAGGAATTATGAAGTATCCTTAGTGATACGTAGACAATGTGTTTTTTTTTAAGTATTTTTTTGTTTTGTTTTTTAGTATTAAAAAAATTAGGTGAATATGCTAAATTTTTGGTAACATTTTAAATGCTTCTTTAAAGAAATGGTTTCTTCCCCCTCCCTTTCTTGTTTAAATTGGTATATATCCCCTGCCCCACACTTAAATTGGTATGTAAACTTCTGTGTTCTCTAAATGAATCAGTTGGGATAGATTTTTTTTTAACTTCAGGAAATGTGTGTCAGCTTCTCTGAGGGTAAAAAAAGATGCTGGGTGATGCAGAAGTGTTTTGTTCACATAACCTATTTAGAAAAGTTTTATAAATAGGTTGTATCAGAGTACCAACTATATAAAGGCAGATCTTTTTTTTTTTTTTAAGTAAGCTCTAGGCCCAATGTGGGGCTTGAACTCATGACCCTGAGATCAAGAGTTGCATGCTCTCCTGACTGAGCTAGGTAGGTACCCGCAAAAGGCAGATCTTATTTTGCAGTTTTGATATGCATGAATTTAGTTACCATAGTTTAGTTAAGCGAAACCAGTCTCCCCACAACATGGAGTAATTACATGAAGTACATACTGCGCGGCTAGCTCTTCAGTTCTAGGATTACTGTGTAAATCACAGGTGTGCCCCTTAATCAGTGACCAATCACTCCCTTCTTTTGAAACCTGTCAGTGATTGGCCACTGTGGATCTCTCACTCGTTTCTCATCTAGACAGCAAAGTCTATAGTTGTGTTGCTTCTTGTTTTACAATGATGACTTCTGTGATATTTTACAAAAATGGATAATTGAAAGAAGGAATTGGCCAATGAAGATGAAAGTGCAGCAAAGAAATGGTAAATGATAATGCTGGAAGCAAAATCTAAATCCAATATAAAGGGGGTTGTAGAAGAAATAGCTGACCACGGGAATGTTGACATTGCTCACCATTCTAGAAACTCTAGACGTGCAGCCAGAGCAACTCTGAGGCCAACTTGTTGGCATAAATGAGGAAAATGGTTGTGATGAAAAGAATGACAGTGTCGCAGGGGAAATGATACCAACAAAAACTTTAATGGAACTCTCAGAGGTGTTGAAAGTGCAAAGGATAAAATTTGGAAGCTGTTCCAAACCTAGAAAGGAGTAAGACAATTTACCAAGCATAAAAAAGATGCTCACTTCGTTTCATGAGTTATATAATGGGAAGAAGGCAAATGTTCAAACTGATCTTGGTAAGTTTTTAAATAAAGAAATAAAATGCTCTAATTCTCAGTGGCACAGTGTACTAAACAGTTGTGAGTTTTACTTTCTCCCCCAGTTCTCTGTGTATTTATAACTGACGGTGAAGGAGTTTTTAATGTTTTATCAAAAAATTTTAAAGGTCATGGAACAATTGTAATTTCCCCTGTTGATTACAAAGATTGCTTTGTACAGTTACAGCTTGCATGGTCATTTTTATGGCTCTGCACTACTGTACAAAGCAAGGACTGCCTGGATTAAAAACCAGTTCTTGGGGCCCCTGGGTGGCTTGGTTGGTTAAGTGTCTGGCTCTTGGTTTCGGTTTGGGTCATGATCCCGGGGTCCTGGGATCAAGCCCCACATGGGGCTTGGTGCTCAGCGTGGAGTCTGCTTATCTTATCCTTCTCTCTCTTTTTCTCTTTCTCTTGAATAAATAAAATCTAAAAAAAAAAAAAAAAACCCAAAAAACCCCAGGTCTTCAAGACCATTATTTAGATTATTATTTAGAAAAAGGAATTTTAATTTTGGATTTGTAGATGAAGATCAGGGATGCCATGAGCTCAAGTCTTTATCAGGTTTGGTCCTTGGTTTAAAACTCTTTAATGGCTTTCTGTTGTACTAGAGTAGACAGAATTCTTAACCTAATCTTACCCCTGCCTATTCATTCATTCATTCATTCCTTCCTTCATTCATTTTACTCTGGATATGGAGGCTTAATGACATGAACACTTCATAAATGAAATACAGACTTTAGAGGATAATTTTATTCTGTTATTCTTGAGGCTTTAGCAATCTTTAGAGCAGCAAAATGGGTGCTGTCTCTTTGAAGGGAAACGGAAACGTCCAAGACACAATGAGAGAGAATGAAGGTGAAGCCCCTGGGATTTTTCTCTTATTATGAAAGTGATCAGTACCCACACCAAGCCATCCCCAAATACTTTTCTGCCTTCAAGTCCCTGCCTATATCTTTAGTTCTTGTCCTCTACCTCTTTTCATAGCACTATGTAATTTTTCTTTTTAGCCCTTATGACTTAAACTATGTAATCATGTAATTAGCCATGTAATATTTGTCTAGAACAGGTATATATTGTTCACTGCTGAATGCCCAGCACCTTGCAAGTGCTTTGGTCATAATGTGCACTCTGTATGAATGGAAGAATTAGTAGAATTGTGTGCACAAGTTTATATGTGCATGGATGTGTTTTTTTTCTGTGGCAGGGAATGATTGCTTTCCCAAGAGTTTCAAAGAATTTAGTGATCTAAAAAAAAGTCAAGTGTCACACTAAAGTAATTGATATAATGAAATGGATACTCAACCTAGATGGTATCATTAAACACTGAAGATGTTTACTTTTCCATTTTTTTAAAGTTTATATTTAAATTCTAGTTAGTTAACATATAGTGTAATTACTTTTCAATTTTAAACTATATTTGAATATCTGGACACATAAGATGTATATGGCAATGAGCAAGCATTTTAAATTATTACATTGTAGAACATAAAATTCATTTAAAAATGTTATAGCATTTTAAAAATCTCATTTTTTATGTAACATATATGACAACACAGTAGAGGTGCTGTTGAGTGGGACACTACTTGATTTCATCTTCTATAAAATTGCAAATTTCTTCTCGCTTTTAAAATTACCTATTGATTTTTTTAGATGCTAATTCATATTTTAAACTTCTTTAAAGGTTTTTTTTAGTAGTGGATATATAAATATATAATATATGTTTTAAAATATTTTATATTGAGGGGTGCCTGGGTGGCTCAGTCGGTTAAGCATTTGACTTTGGCTCAGGTCATGATCTGAGGGTCCTGGGTTCAAGTTCCGCTTCGGCTCCCCACTGAGTGGACAGCCTTTGTGTCCTTCTGCCCCTCCCCCCACTCATGCTCTCTCCCTCTCTCCCTCTCTCTATCCTGTCTCTTAAATAAATAAAATGTTTAAAAATATTTTGATTAGAATCTTAACTCACAGTAAACTAAATGTTTCTGGATTGGGTTTATGTTTACTGTCTCAACATCATGGAGGTAAAATGTCCATAATTAAAATAAATTTTTGTAACTTTTTAGTTGGTTATTCAAATTATTTTACATACCTAGTCAAATGTTTTTTTGTTTTTTTTTTTAAGATTTTATTTGTCGGAGAGAGAGCGCGCACAAGCAGGGGGAGTGGCAGGCAGAGGGAGAAGCAGGCTCCCCACTGAGCAGGGAGCCCGATGCGGGACTCGATCCCAGGACCCTGGGATCATGACCTGGGCTGAAGGCAGACGCTTAAGTGACTGAGCCACCCAGGCATCCCCTAGTCAAATGTTTCTAACTTACAAGTCCCCTCACCCCTTTCCTATTTCCCATTTTCTTTTCTTTTCTTTTTTTTTTTTGAAGTAATTTCTACACCCAGCATGGGGCTCAAACTCATGACCCCAAGATCAAGAATTGCATTCCCTGCCAACTGAGCCAGCCAGGTGTCCCTATTTCCCATTCTTTTAACAGTTTCCTTTGGTCATTTATTGATTCATTCCCAGACTCTTCCACAGTTGCATAGAATTCCTCTCAATACTTTTAAATATATTTGGCATTTAGTCAGTTTTATCTGGGAACACTGACCACCTCCAGCCAGAACTTCTTGCTTTCTGGGCTTGCTTCAGAGCAGTCATCCTTACATCCCTCTTCAAGCATCATCCTTTACTTCTCTTTTGTCTGTATCACATCTTCCTCTCTCTCGGTTAGTTCTCATGTTTTATGTAGTATCACCTCCAATAGCTTCCTGAGAAAGATTGCACGGGAGGTAAATTTTTGAGATTCTGAAAATAGCTTGCTATACCCTGACACTTGATTTTCAGTTTGGCTGGGTTTGGAATTCTAGTTTGGAAATTGTTTTCTCAGAATTTTTATATTATTGCTCCATTTTCTTTTAGCTTCCAGTGTTGTTGAAAAGTCTGTTGCCATGGGATTCATGATCTTTTACATACTTTTGCCCTCCCCCCTTTCTCTGGAAGCTTATTGGATCTTCTCTTACCCCAGTATTACGAAATTCCGTATTGTATGCCTTGGGCAAGTTGAGTTTTATCCTTTGGAGGTCTTTTCAGTCTGGAAACTCCTCTGTCTTTCAGCTATGGAAAACTTTAAATTTCTTTGATCTCCCCTCTCCCTTTTCTTCCTGAAACATTTATTATTCAGATATTAGACTTGCTGCTTTCTTTTTTTTTCCTAAGATTTTTTTTTTTAAATAAGTAATCTCTGCACCCAATGTGGGCTCAGACTTAGAACCCTGAAATCAAGAGTCACATGCTCCACTGACCAAGCCAGCCAGGTGCCCCAGACTTCACTGGTTTCAAATCCTTTTTTTCAATAATACCATCTCTTTATTTTCAACTTTTTGTTGTTTTGCCCTACTTTGGGGGGAAGATTAACTTTGAGATAATCATTTCTACTGTTACAAGTTCTTGTAATCTCTTCCATAATTACTTAAAAGATGGACTCCTAGGCCAGTGGAGCTGACGAGTATCTAAAAGTCATCTTTTAATAACCGTGCTCTGTCCAGAAGTCTCTTCTCTGTTGTTCTTGGTAGATTTTCTTGTCTTTTTTTGATGGTCTTCTGCCTTTTTATATCCTAATTTTAGTGATGGCAGGGAAAGGGATAGCCAGGTTGAGGGTACAAACTGTGCTGGTGCTTACCTAACGAGTGGGGTACCTTTAGATTTTGGAGAAGAGGGTGTATGTGACAGGGCAAAAATCTGGCCTTAATTTTTTTCTGGGAAGACTGTTTATCGCAGTGCTGCAATGTTGGCTGTATCAGTACCTAGGAGACGTGTAAGCCACTTGAGCAATACATCATTCTCATTGGGCAGACGTTCAGTTGACTTATTCTAAGCTGTGCTACTGAAAATGAATTGAAAATTGTTCCAAGCATACTTAGTATGCAGATGGTTTGCCTGGTATTAAGGAAACATTGGAGTCAAGGCCTTGAACTGAAGAACAGCACTGGTACACCAAGCATGCAGCCCTGGTGGGATTTTGCCTCTGGGCCTGGCTGACTCTTACACTGGAGTTCTAGGACCCACCGTGACTGCCTCTCTCCACTCCCTTCTTCCCCATCCCTGAACTTTTCCTTGCTGACAGCCCTACTGCAGTGAACATCTCTGCTATCACGTAGGCTGGAAGGAGGAAGAACAAGTGAAACTCCAGTCTGCCTCATCACTTTTGCCAGTCTTATCCATGATGATGAGTAGTTTGGAAAGGGGAGGAAGAGAAGAGGTTGAAATTGCTGACTGAAGTTAAGTTTCTTAAAATAAGTCATATGCCTTTGCTGATCCCATTTAAAAACTACTCTGCGTCATTGGGAGTTGACCCCATGAATAAGTACACATAAGCAGAAAAAGCTTCAAGAAGACTGTAATGAGTCCTTCACCGTCAGTGCCCTAATTGGATTCATTCTTTCAGTATGTGCCCTGGTGTCTTGTTGTGCCCTGCGTTAGCTTCCTGTGGCTTCCGTAAGCAGTTACCACAAACAGAGCAGCATAAAACAACAGCCGTGCATTCTGCCACAGCTGCGGATGTCGGAAGTCCCAAATCCGTTTAACGGAGCCTAAATCAAGGCAGTGGCAGAGCACCGCCCCCTCCAGAGGCTCTACCACAAGCCTCCAATCTCTGCCCTTCTGGCAGCATTACCTCCTTTTCTGTGTGAGTGAGCTTCTCTCTACCTCTCTGTTACAAGGACACTCATGATGATGGCATTTAGGGCCTTCCAGAATAATCTCCCTATCACAAGACCCTTAATTGAATCACAGATGCAAAAATACCCTTTTTCAAAATAAGGCGACATTTACAGGTTTCAGGGATTAGAACCTGGTATCTTTGGGTGACCATTATTCAACCTGCTGTAGTTGTTATGGCCACCTTCATCCCCCACCCCCACCTCCACCCCCTGCTTTTTAGTCTGTTATTAAACAGGTGAGTGTTCTTCGAGTTTTTGTTTTTCTCATAATCCAATGCAATTTCTAACCAATACGTCTTCCAAAACTAAAGGTGTGGAGTTTTTTTAATGATGAGGAGTCTGGAGGTGGATATTTTGAGACTGGACCAGCAGCTCCACGAAGTCATCAGGGACCCAGGCTCCTTGGGGTGCACTCATTGCTTTGTGGTCACAAGACTGCTGTTTCATCTCAGCCAGCGTCTGTGGGTTTGAAGCAGGGAAGGGGCAAAGAGGAGAAAATAGGTGCCTGTTTTCTAAGAAGCTTTCCAGAGGCCCCACCCAACAACTGGGCTCAGATGTTGGACAGACTAGGTTACAAGGCCACTTGTATCATCGAGGAGGCTGGGAATGTTTTTCGCAAGGTCCATTACAACTCTGCTATAGCAGGGTTCTGTAGGTGTCAGGGAGAGGGGAGAATGGCTGTGGAGTAGGCAGCTTGCAGCTGGTCCTGGAAGGTGATGGAAACAGTTTACATTTCCATCTACAACCAGAAGAAAGCTTTGTGTATATGATCACATTAAATTTCATTCATTCTCTAATGTACACTGAGAAAACCTGTTCGATGCCAGGCATAGTGATAAGCCTGGGATATCAGGGACTCCCATATTTTGATAACCTGCTATGTGCTAGACACTTTGTTAACTACTTTCCCCTGAGTTATTTACATGATCTCCTTTAATTCGCTATATTATGTTCACCTAGAGATACCAGCCCCACTTGATAGGTGAGGCAATTGAGGATCCATGAAAATGGTTAGTAGTTATCATTTCCTAGATTTAAAATAAAATTGTATTTATTTTTTCAGATTTATTTTGAGAGAGAGCAAGAGAGAGCACAAGTGGGGTTTATTTATTTATTTTGAGAGAGAGCAAGAGAGCAAGCACGAGTGGGGGGATAGGCAGAGAGAGGGAGAGAGAATTTTTTTTTTTAAATTTTTTGTTGTTATGTTGATCACCATACATTACATCATTAGTTTTTGATGTACTGTTCCATGATTCATTGTTTGCGTATAACACCCAGTGCTCCATGCAGAATGTGCCCTCTTTAATACCCATCACCAGGCTCACCCATCCCCCCACCCCCCTCCCCTCTAGAACCCTCAGTTTGTTTTTCAGAGTCCATCGTCTCATGGTTTGTCTCCCCCTCTGATTACCCCTCTTCATTCTTCCCCTCCTGCTGTCTTCTTTTTCTTCTTCTTTTTTTTTTTTTTAACATACATTGCATTATTTGTTTCAGAAGTACAGATCTGTGATTCAACAGTCTTGCACAATTCACAGTGCTTACCATAGCACATACCCTCCCCAGTGTCTATCACCCAGCCACCCCATCCCTCCCACCCCCCACCACTCCAGCAACCCTCAGTTTGTTTCCTGAGATTAAGAATTCCTCAAATCAGTGAGGTCATATGATACGTGTCTTTCTCTGATTGACTTATTTCACTCAGCATAACACCCTCCAGTTCCAACCACGTTGTCGCAAATGGCAAGATTTCATTCCTTTTGATGGCTGCATAATATTCCATTGAATATATATACCACATCTTCTTTATCCATTCATCTTTCGATGGACGTCTTGGCTCTTTCCACAGTTTGGCTGTTGTGGACATTGCTGCTGTAAACATCGGGGTGCACATACCCCTTCGGATCCCTACGTTTGTATCTTTGGGGTGTAAATACCCAGTAGTGCAGTTGCTGGATCGTATGGTAGCTCTATTTTCAACTTTTTGAGGAACCTCCATACTGTTTTCCAGAGTGGCTGCACCAGCTTGCATTCCCACCAGCAGTGTAGGAGGGTTCCCCTTGGGAGAGAGAGAATCTTAAGCAGGCTTCATGCCCAGTGTGGAGTCTGATGCCAGGCTCAATCCCATGACCCTGAGATCATGACCTGAGCGGCAGTCAAGAGTTGGATGCTTAACTGACTGAACCACCCAGGCACCCCTTAAAGATAAAATTTTAGAGCTTATAATGGTAGAGCTTCATTGCACACATGTTTTCTAGTTCTGAGTTTGGTGCTAAATTGATGCTTTGAATTGAGTACAAACTCTCCACACACACCTACACCTACCCATCCACACACTAAAGCAGTGAGAAAGCATGACCTTCATCAGGTAATCCTGGATTTGAGTTCTCATTCTCAGGCGTGATTCTGTTATGTGACAGAAAAATTATTTAGCTATCTGTGCTTCAGTTTTGTCATGTGTAAAATGGGGATAATGCCATCTGCCTTGCAAGGTTTTTGTGAGGATGAAATGAGATACAGATGTATAGTGCACATATTCAGTACGTGGTAACTTATTTATTATGGTTGTCTTCAAATTATAGTTTAACACTGACTTACCCTTCTTTTCTTAGGCTGAATAGGTATAATACTGAAGAAATCACTTATTCCCGTTTCAGTTCTTGGGACTTTTCAATTAATTACAATACCTCTTATGACAGAACCATAGATAACTATTTGTGGTTGTGTGTTTTTGTTTTTTAAAACCAGTTTCCTATAACTCCAGGGCAGAGAAGAACTGATCTTTTTGCCAGTTTTGAGTGGTTTTTGCAATTTGACAGCAGATTGGAATAACGATTTTCCCTCCTATTAGTTTTCTATAGCTACCATACCAAATTACCACAAACTTGGTAGCTTAAGACAACACAAATTTATTTTCTCACAGTTCACGAGGTCAGAAGTCTGACATAGGTCTCAGGGCTGAAGTCAGGTGTTGGCAGGTTGGCATCCTTTCTGGAGGCTTTGGGAACTATTACTTGCCCATTGTAGTTTCTGGAGACTGGTGTCTTGGCTCGTGGCCCCTTCCTCCATCTTCAATCCCAGTAATGTAACTTCTCTTCGACCCTGCCTCCATCATTCTGTCTTTCTCTGATGACTCCTGCCTCTCTCTTCCACTTTTTAAGGATCCTGTGATTATATCGGGCCCAACTGGATAAAACAGATAATCTCCCCATCTTAAGGTCAGCTGATGAGCCGCTTTAATTCCCCTTTACCTTAGTTGTGACCCAGCACATTCACAGGTTCTGAGGATTAGGACATGGCCATCCCTGGGGTTGCCATTATTCTCCCAACCACATCACCCATCCTCCCCAAAAGACTGAGCTGAGTTTTAGCTTCAAAATTGAAAAAATATTGAATGTTGCAGATACCTTTTTATATATTTGAAGTCTTGAGGTTTAACATTGCAGTAGGAGGTGATAGGTATGCCCTGGGTTTTCTTAGCCTAACTATTGGCAGGGGAAGTCGTGAAGATGCTGACCTTGGAGGAGGGGAAACTAAGCCCTCAGAGCCTTGGACAAACCTTGGGGGAGAGTAGCTTTACCATTTCTTTGGTGGTGCTTTCTATTTTTTTTTTAGCTTTTTTTCTTATCCATTACTTACTCTTTTATATTTGCAAAGTCAAAACATTTGTAGGAGTTTGTGAATTTTCTTAGTATTGATAATAATTTGTTTGAATAATTTTAAGTTCTTTGAAGGAAATACCATAAAAATGAAAGCATAAATAAGATCTATGTCTGGTTGAATTCATTTTTCTAATTTATTACTTGAGTTCATTATTTGAATTCAGTTTATTACTTGAGTTCATTTTCCCAATACAGTACTTCCTACTGGCATCTGAAATATGTCACGTGAACTTTTTTTCCTAAGTGAAAAGTTGAGTCTTTCTGGTCATTGATCCATTTTGATCAATCAGCAAGTACTCACTGAAATGGCACTGTGTGCTAGCTATTGTGGTTGGCTCTGGGGATGTGGGGGTAAACTTGACATAGTGCCTTCCCTCACGGAGCTTACCGTGTAGGGCTGTCAGCATGGAGAAAACAAAGAGGGAATAACTAACCAGGAATCAAACTAATATAAATAATGGAAAAATCTGCAAAATTTTCCTTTTTCTCTTTTCTCCCCTAGTGTATGATTGATTAATTGGGTCATGGTTCTTTTCAAATACTTCAAAATAATTTGGTGTCATAAAATTGAGATATAACTATGACTACTATTTATAATATACGCTAATGTTTCTTACTTATTTGAGATACTCTCAAGTTTAGTTTGCTTTTTGAAGTGAATTTTTAAATAGGTATCATCATTTCTTAAGCCTTCCCAAATACTGAATGTAGTGAAGTCACAGATTTTGACTTGTGCAAACAAAGTTTCCAGTGTCTTATTTCTTACATACAGTATTCTTTAAAATGTCTCTGATGAAGGAAGGCCTGACACTAATTTTCATGTTTGCTCCTTTAGGAATGTTTTAAAGGAAGTTGGGCAACTCACAAGTTACTGCATAAGAAAGCAAGTAAGTAAAATCACGTATCTGTGTAGCATTTGTCTTAGAAATGGCTTTTATGCAGAAGACTAGAAGTCTTCCAGTTCTGAAAGTGTGTATTTGAATTTCTGAAAGTATAATCCCAAGAGCTAGAATTAGCATGTTTTAAAATTTTTTACTCTTTGTGCTTTGTAATCATGGAAATAAAATGTGGCTGAGCAGTTTCTTTGTTAATTTTGTATGTGACATAAAAACATGAGATGATTGTTGGCATAGATAGATCTTTCTTGAGTAGTACCTGAGAATGTCCCTAATTTTCTGGCACCCACTTTCCTTTGCTAGAAGTGTTTTCGTGTTGTGGGTAGGGGCACATGAGCTGTCTGGCTTCCTCTCTTGTTTTTGTTTCATTTTCCAAAATTTTATTACTTTGTTTTTTTGGTGTTTTAATATTACTATTATTATTTTTATTTTATTTTATTTATTTTATTTTATTTTATTTTGTTTTGTTAATCACCATACATTACATCATTAGTTTTTGATGTAATGTTCCATGATTCATTGTTTGCGGTGTTTTAATATTATTATTTGCAGCTGAATGTTTTAAAGTTACTTTCTGAGACACCACAAAGTGAAACTCTTAGCTATTGTTGTCAGCCACATGGAACTATCACCAATTCACATGACTTTTCCTGCTTTGGCCACTCACTCATCCTGTAAATTCATTTCATTAGTGGGCTGCCTTAAGGGCTTAAGACAATTCGTTGCAGTTACCTGCAAACTGACAAGGACTTTCTGGTCTTAAAACATGGCCATTCTGATGGATGAAGGCTTGGCAGACAGCGTATGGTTCTTGGTAAAAAGTTTGTTTCAGCCTACTGATCTTTGTTTTTTTATTCATCTAACTGTATATTTTTTAGGAATTTGCTGGTTTAATAAACATAGATTATTTCATATATATCTGTCTTAAAATCTCATTGAGGTCAGTTTAACCACCATTTGAAAGAAAGGGAAATAAAAATGTAAAAAGACAATTTCTGTGGTTCTCTAAAGTGAACTCTACGTTGAATGGAAATGCTAGGTTATTATGGGAGGAGGAAATGTGGTTAAAGATGAGGAAGAAGGATCTCAAATAAATAAGAGTTAAGCAAAGCATAAATAACAGGATTTGTTACTTCAGATCAAAGTATAGAGGTTGGCTTAAATAAAGCTATTTAACTTTATTCAGTCATACATTAAGTACTGTATTTCTAAGGTGTTAGATATTTTTAGAGCTCTTTGAGCCAGTTATTAACATTTTATATCCAGGAAATTAAAGCATAGGGAAGTGAAGGGTTGAGATGAAATAGTATGTTAATAAAACAGCTTAGAATGTGTCTCTACCCCAGGCGTTTGCTAACTCATTGAAGTGTGTGTGTTTTGTTTTGTTTTGTTTTTATAAGATTTTATTTGAGAGAGAGAGAGAACGAGAATGAGTGGGGGGGAAGGGGCAGAGGGAGAGGGAGAAGCAGGTTCTCCGCTGAGCAGGGAGCCCGACGTGGGGCTGGATCCTAGGGTGCTGGGATCATTACCTGAGCTGAAGACAGATGCTTAACTGACTGAGCCACCCAGGTGCCCCAAGTGTGCGTGTTTCTTTAATACTGGATTCCTATGGGAAATTAAGGGCCATTACGACCTACACTCCAAGAGAATTAAACAAGCTGACGTCCTCTAAAAAGATCATAATTATTACTGCCTTAGACTGAAACTATTTGCATTTTACTCATTGCTCTTAGTGTTTACTATGGTGCCATCTTTTAGATGGTGCCCTCTTGGATCTTTGGGCATGGTTCCCTTAGTGGGTGAGAGCATTGTTCTTGGTTCCTTTGGGCTGTTTTGGTTAGAGACAGCCCTCAGCTGGCCAGCCCTGTATCTTTCAGATCCTATTAAATTGACCCTGACTACACCCATTGGGGAGGACAGTCCCAGAGGAGGGAATGGTGTTGGGAAGGTTGGTATCCAGGGGAAAAGAATGTTGGGCTGGCAAGGAACCAGGGTGTATTAGAAGATCGCATTTTATTCCAAGAAGCAATAGTGAGATAACATACAGCATGCAGTTCATTTCACGGAGATGACATACCCCGCCTTTTTCTTTTTTTTTTTAAGACCTTATTTATTTATTTGAGAGAGACAGAGATAGCGAAGAGAGAGCAGGAGCGGGGAGGAGAGGGAGAAGCAGGCTCCCCACTGAGCTGGGAGCCTGACACAGGGCTTGATCCCAGGATCCTGGGACTGAGCCACCCAGGCACCCTGTTTTTCTTTCTTTCTTTCTTTCTTTTTTTTTTTTAACTGTAATGTGTACTGATCTCTAATTAAGGAGCCTGATTTATATTTATATTGGTACAGGATATTGGTCTGTCATTTGCTTTTAATATTTTTGCCTAGTTTTGGCACGAGAGTAATCCTGGACTCATGAAATGGGAGATGTTGCCTCCACTTTTCTTTTCTAGAAGAGATTGTGTAGAATTGGTATTATTTCTTCTGTAAATATTTGGTATAATTTATTAGTGAAGCCATCTGGACCTAGAGTTGTTTTGATTGCAGAAGCTAATCAGGCCTTAGGAAAATTTGAAGTGTGAGTTAAAGAAATGACTCAAGGGTAGAATTTACTTTTCATGTGTCCTGGTGAAGAAGACCGGTTAGATTGCAAAGCCCTTAGATGCACATAGTGTTGACGCTCACTCGGTGCATATTTCCAACATGTATCTCCTGTCAGAATGCACACAGTAGCATTGGCTGTTAGTCTGATCTGTAAAAGTTGTCAGTAATAATATAGTATGTTTTATATTGTCACTTTTTTTAGTTTATCACTGATAAAACCAGTGTTTCTTTGTCACCTTTGCTTATAGTTAAAAGGTAGGAGGAGCACTTTATAAGTATTTTTTGAATAGCCAAAAGTATGATATGAAAACTCGATTTAAAAACAAAACAGAACTTTAAATAATCCTTTTTATTCTACTTCTCTACCCCTCCAAACCTAGTATGCTTGATTTTTGGATAGCAGAGAGAAGGTGTTATGTCATCATTCAGAACTGGTTCCACCAAGCTTTGTGAGCATGGGTTACGTTAAGCCTCACCTCCAAAATGCTGAAATTACAGGTTTGTTATGAGGATTAAATAAATAAATCCACATAAAGTGCTTAGCATATGTACAATGCCTAGTAAGTGCTCAACAATTGTTTAATAATCATCTCTGGAAGAACCGAGTCAGGATTGTGAGCAGAAAATCCTGTCCCAGGCAAAGCTTAGACGTGTGCAGTTCTTCTGTGTCAGCTGACTAGGAGGAGGCAGCCTGCACAGGACCTTTTTAAGAGTGAGGCCTGGGTGTGCTGTGCTTTGGGTCACACCTTGTGCATACCAGATACTCTTTGCCACTCCCTGCAGCGTACCTGGCTGGGCCTTTGGCATTGTCATGTTTGAAAGACAACTACAGATATTTATTTACACTGTCCTGTGCTCTCAGTCTTTTGACAAAGACCCATTGGTGAATAATTTTGTTCCTAATCCCCAGTACAGTTCATGCTTACTAGTAGGTATCTGTTAATGTGTCTAGCATTTGAGGGTTAGATCAAATTGATCCTGAAATGTAAACTAACTTACTTTTGAGGTGTAAATTTCCCTAAGTAAATTATACCTAGAGATTAGAAATTGCCATAATTCAGTCTTAACTGATTTAGGTAGCTTTGAGTTATATTATTTGTTGGAGGTCTGCTTTTAATTCTCTTTTGAAAATAGATTGTGGAAAAGCCCGAACACAGATCAGCAGGAAGCTTTGAAAGATTGTGCATCTTTCCTTCTCCCTCCACACTCCCTGGGAGTGTGTCAGACCAAAAAGCCTACATCTTGATTGCTGTTCTGTCCTAGGTTTCAGGTGAAAATTATTCTAGAAGTTCATATTTCAGACAAAGCACTTGATGCAGTTGATAGCCGAAGCAGGCGTCCACTTGCCTGCATTTTGAACTGTTTCCTGTAATGTTTGACCCTGGGGGTAATGAATGGAGTCCAGTTTTGTCCTGGGATGCGAAACAGTTTTCCTATTGACATTCACGTTCACGGTGGCTTTCTTGAACTCCAGAGGGGAGAAAGATCTAAAATTCAGGAGCATGATAAGAGCTTTTCTTTTCCTTTGCTATTCTTATCTTATTTTCTAGTCTTACTCTTTTCTATTCCTTTACCTTATATGTAATATTATAATTGCATTCTCTTCCAAAGCAATGTGACTGGACTGGCTGTATTTTTGCAGTCTTGTCAGTTGTGTTTCAACCACTGTTCAATCCCAGGTTGACGAAGGGCTCTGTGGAAAGGGTACTGCACTGGGAACCAGCGTTCCTACATGTCTCTGCACTTGTGAGCCATACTGCCTCAGTTTTCTCCTCTGTAAAATGAGGAGTCAATAGTGTAGATTGTCTTTTTGTTTTTGTTAACTTTAGGACTTACTGATCTTATAACTGGAAGTTTATACTTCACTCATTTCACCATTCCTCTGCAGCTTAACATTATGTGAGTATTTCTGTTCCTCCCCATTTTGGATGTTTAGATTGTCTAAAGGAAGTCTGACTTTTATTTTTTTGTTTTTTAATTTTTTTTAAGTCTGACTTTTAAAAACTATGATAGCTTAACAGTAAACAGGAGAAGATCAGTGTGCATTGGGAGGTGTATAGGTTGATTTGGTGTAGGAGGGATTTGAATTCCTGCTGTGTAAAAGTCTTAGGTTACTTTTATTTTACTTGGTGGATAAGAGATGCAGTCAGGGTGCTGACATCAGACACTATTGAGGGTCTATTCCATGTGCAAAGAATTCTTAGGTGCATTAACATTATGTACTAATAACTAACCTGGTAAGAGTGAGTGTGTGTGTGTGATTCTTAATTTTTCTGAGTTTTCGGTAATTTTCTGTTGATTGTTCCCTCCTCTTATCTTTGACTTTCCTACTTCTCTTACTCCCTTTCTGAAAAAAGGCATAGGATGACTATAAAATTTTCAAAGCATTCTGAAGTACTTGTCTGAAAGCTGTTTGCCAGCTAAGTGGGAAATTTTTGTTTTTTACTTTAAATTTGCTGTGGAATTATTTAGAATCCGTTCTTTCAGTAAGAGCACAGAATCCATTTATAACATCTGCTCTCAGTTGGGAAGTTTTGCCTAGGCTTAGATTTTATATTTCAAAAAATGGGCTTCCTATAAATTGACATTGTAGAGAGAATACATTTAGCATTTTCTTGGAAAAGGAGTTCTGTGAGCTATTCCTATTTGGTACTGTGTAAAATCTTAGAATATGTTTAGCTTGGGTCTTTTCTCCCAAGACACTTAAATCTTTGAGGAATCATAGGGTTGTGAACATAGCAAGAAAGCAGAAGCTTTGGTGATTTAGGTTAGGGTGGAAGTTTGCTAGATTTTTACGCCTGGGCTCTGTGGCTTGGTTTCCAAACAAGTGATAGCTTGTTCCAAACAAGTGCTCAGTAGCTTGACAACTGAAGTATTTCTTTCTCTTTTATTTCTTGTCTGCCCACCTCCTAGAAGATGAAAAGGCCAAACGAGAAGTGTCCTCCTGGACTGTAGAAGGTGATATTAACACTGATCCATGGGCAGGCTATCGATATACTGGTAAACTCAGACCACATTATCCACTGGTGAGTAAATAAGGTAATACAAATTTTACATTATTTTTTTTTTTTAAGATTTTATTTAATAGAGAGGGGGGGAAAGGATAAGCCAGGGGAGGGGCAGGAGGAGAGGGAGAAGCAGACTCCCCAGTGAGCGGGGAGCCCACTGTCGCTGTCTGGCTTGATCCCAGGACCCTGGGATCATGAACCGAGCCAAAGTCAGACACTTAACTGACTGAGCCACCCAGGCGCCCACAAAATTTTACATTCTTTCAAACCAGTTTTCAGAATTTTCAGTTTCCTAAAAATGATACATGTGTTTTGTATTCCAATTATTAATCATATAATCAGGATTAAATTTGCATTCTAGCTCTTTAGCTTTTATGATATATTACTTGGAATTTAGGATAATTGAGAGTCATGGGCAAAACAAAGAATTTTAGGTGAAAGGATTAAAAATGCTCTAATCTTATTAGAATGAGGTAGAATAGGTATTTTCTGGCCAGCACAGTGATAGTGTATATTACTCTTTTCCTAGTATTTTTAAGCAGGATATATTTCCACCTTAATTTAGATATGGCTTTTCTGCCACACCCAGCCCTTCCTATGTTCTTGGCAGGTGGACCTCAGGAATCTTAACACAGGAATTGACTTAAGTTGACATCTGTTTGCTATCCTTAAATATTTAAAAACTCTTTACTGATGGTTTTCTTTTTATCAAAGGGGTATATCTTTAAATTTTAAAATTTGGAAAAATATAAAAAACATGAGAAAGTCTCTTTAATTCTACCTCCAGAGATAATGACCAAGAGCATATTAATGTATATTTACTTTGAGACATTATTTTATTACTGTTTTTGGTTTGCTGGTTTGTTTGGAGCAACATGGGCACCTTGCTGTCTGTGTCATCTTAAATCCTAACTTGTCCACTCTCCTCCTTTCGTAAGTATCCTCAGAAAGGCAGTGGCATTAGCCACTAGGAAAGGAAAGCTTAGTCTTCATGAAAGAGATACGATATTTAAGATGTCATTTAAAACTTGTTTTCCACTTATATGATATGAATGAACTTTTATCTTTAGTGTTTTTTCCCCTACATTTTTTTTCTTTGTTAGTAAATTTTAATAATGAAAGTTACTTTCAGATTTGAATTGGTTTTAACTAACTTCTTTGATGTTTTTAGATGCCAACAAGGCCAGTGCCAAGTTATATTCAAAGACCAGATTATGCTGATCACCCTTTAGGTAAATTCTGTGCTGATTCTTCATTTTTCAATTTGTGGGCTTGGTGACTACTGCAAAGGAAAGGAGTTTTTTTGTTTTTTTTTTTTTTTTTGGTGGAAATTTTTCAGTGCTGGATTTCCAATAAAATGTAAACATGTGTTTCCGAGACACAGTAGAACATTTGTAAGAATCAAAGATTCTTTCCTCCCTTTAGAAATCTACCCAATTCTGAAAACATTGTTTATGTAGCTAACGGCTACATTTAACATGATGTATTTTGTGTTGTTCTGTCAAATTCTAGATTAAAAATTGTTTTGATTTTAACATGTCCTCCTACCTTAATTATGTAATATCTATTTAGATTAAAAAAACAGCTTGTGGAGGCCTTGATTGTGAATGTCTAATTGACATTGATGAATGTCAGTAATGAACATTTAGTTCATTGATTGAATGAACTAAAGACTCTGGGCTATAGCAGTAATAGAAATAATAGGATGATTATGATTCTATAACTGATACTTATTTTTTCATGACTACGTGTCAGGCACTGTGTTAAGTTCTTTACATGCATTCCTTTCTCCATTTAATGCTTTGACCACCCCTGAGTTGGGTTCCATGGTCTTCTCCATTTTATAGATACTGATAGTGAGACACCCAGAGAAGATAGGTAATTTGCAGCACAGGTTAGTGGAGCAGTCTGATCTTAGGGCCTGCATACATAGCTTCAGTTGGACTATGTGAGATTACTGATTTTGCATGTCTAAAATGTTGAGTATCAGCATTTTTCTGTGGTTTAATCTACTAAGCTGAGCTACCTTTGCTTTGTTCTCTAAGAGGTGGAGAGGTGTATTAACTTATGAATATAATTTTATTTTTTAAAAGATGTGTTGATTTATTTTAGAGATATAAAGAGAGAGTGCGCATGGGCAGTGGGAATGGTAGAGGGAGAGGGAGAGGAAGAGAGAATCCACAAGCAGACTCCTCGGCTGAACACAGAGCCCATCACGGGACTCAGTCTCAGGACCCTGACATTATGACCTGAGCCGAAATCAAGAGTTGAGTTGGCCGCTTAATGGACTGAGCCACCCAGGCGCCCCATGAATAGAATTTTAAAGTTTAGTTAAACTCCACAATTTCAGATGAATTGAAGGACAGGACAGTCTGAATGACAATATTGTTAAGGATGTATAATTTCATTTCTCTATACTTAATATTCTTGAGTATAGTTTTAATTTGTTTTAAAAAAAATAC
Source organism: Callorhinus ursinus (assembly GCF_003265705.2). Lineage (NCBI taxonomy): Eukaryota > Metazoa > Chordata > Mammalia > Carnivora > Otariidae > Callorhinus > Callorhinus ursinus. The sequence goes on from NW_027397066.1 coordinate 81,247,578, forward strand.
ATAGACAAGGTAAATTCTAATAGGATAAAATGTTACACAGTGAAAAGTAAGAAATTACTTTCGCCCCAGAGGTAACCACTGTTAACAGTTTATTGGGGCACTTTCTGGAGATATTTTATGTGTGCACACACAAAAATACCCCACCCCAATTCCACACAAAAGGAACAAACTGTATATACTTTTTCACCTTGTTATATTCTCTTAATATTTCTTGGAAACATTCTATATAAACCCTCCACTTCTTTTTAATGACTGAGGTGTATTGCATTGTGTGGATGTGTCAGTTTGTTAAACCAGGCCTCTACTAATGTATGGCTGGTTTATTTCCAGGTTTTTACTTCTTACAATTTGACTGCAGTAACTCTTTTTTATTTACTTCTTTGTGAACGTGTGAGAGTATTTCTGTAGGTTAATTGCCTGAAGTAAATAGGTAGATCAAAGGATGCATGCATTTTTTATTTTGAGAGGTACTACAAATTTCCGAGATTTTGCCATTTGTTGCTCTCATTAAAAACATATGGGGGGGTTTCTTTTCCTACATCCTCCCCAGTATAGAATGTTGCCAAGTTTTATGATTTGTGCTAATTGTTACTGTAATTTATATTTTTAAATTGTAAGGTTGAGCATCTTTTTATATGTTAAAGGTCATTTTATTTTTTTTCCCTCTTGATCTGTCTGTTCATATCCTTAGCCTCCCCCTCAGTTAGATTTGTAGTTTTTTCTATACTGAGTTATAAGTGCTCTTTCTATATTAAGAAAAATAATCCCTTGATATATGTGCTATAAATGTTTTTTCCCAACTGAACATTTACATTTTTGTCTTTATAGCATTACATTTATGACACATTTTCAACGTTTTTCTGTAATAAAATTTATCACTGTTTTCTTTTAAGGTGTCTATGGCTTTATGACCTAGAAAGACCTTTTTGGTTCAGATATTATAAAAAATATTTTCTCCTCTTTTCTTCCACTATTTTCATGGTTTCACTCTTTGTGTATGATAAGATTTTTGATGCTTTTATCATTTATTATTAGGTGTTAAATAGGGATGCAACTTAATTTTTCTCTCAGAAGAATATCTGGTTATCATATCACTAGTGTTTAAACAAATCAGTTGTCTTTTAATTGATTTTTAAATGCAATCTATGTCCTTATAGTAAGTTCTCACACGTCTGGGTCTGTTTTTGGTTTCTAATCTGTTTCATTAACCCATTTGTCTAATCATGTGCCATTGCCAAACTCTTTTAATTATTACTGCTATGTAATGTTTTAATACTTGGTAAGCCTTGTTGCCCCACCTTTCCTCTTTTTCAGAATTTTCCTGGCATTCTTACATGTTTGTTTTTCCATGTGAAATTTATTTTATTTTATTACTTTTTCCATGTGAAATTTAGAATCTGTCTGGTTCCCAGAAATACCCTGTTGCCATTTTTTATTGGGATAGCATTAAATTTATAGACTCATATTGGAAGAATTCACATCTTTACAGTATGGAGTATTCCTACCCAAGGAGAGGGTGTTTTTCTCTTTTGTCTCCTTTTATGTCTTTTAGTGGTGTTTTCAATTTTTCTTCATTAGGCTTCCTTTTTGTTGTTAAGTTTATTCCTGGATACTCTTTTAGTTACTCTTATGAATAGCATCTTCTCTATTTTCTAGCAGTGGTTTGTATATGGGAAAGTTAATTGACTCTGATGTATTTATCTGATATTCTGCCAACTTGCTGCACTCTTATTTCTAGTCATTTATCAGGTATTCCCTTGTTCTAGGGACACATAATCATATCTCTCAAATGATGAGGGTTTTGTTCTTTCTAGTTTTATACATCTTATTCTTTCTCTTGTTTAATTACATTTGTTAGTACTGTCAGAACATTGTTAAATAATACTCCTGAGGAGTGGACATTCCATTATGATGGTTCTTAACTTGAGATTGGTATTTGTCATGTTAAGGTGCTAGCTGGCCATGTTATCAGAATTATCTTTGAAGATGATCATTTATCTTTCCTCTCTTAATCTGCAGCTCTGATGGATTATATTAATAGGTTTGTTAATATTGAACTATCCTTGCCTTTCCAATATGAATCTCATTTAAATCATGCTGTATTTTGTTTTTTGGATTTTGTTTGATAATACTTTATTTGGGATTTTTATATCTTTTATAAAAAAGCTTAGTTTATGGTTGGTTATATTCTCTTTTGTCAAGTTTTGAAATAATTATACTGACTGTGACACTTTTCAAATGTATGAATAACTTGAATTAAGCTAATTTTATTAGTGAAAATTCTTAGGGTGGTATTTTTCAAACTTTTTTGACTATGACATAGAACGAAAAATGGATTTTATAACATCTGTGTGTGTGTGTGTGTGTGTGTGTGTAAATTAACATTCCACAATAGCACTTAGTCCTATTCTATATGATTTAGTCTAATATTTTCTGTTCCATGTATTTTCTTTAGAAAAATGTTAGTCATGGTCCACTAACGGGTCACAAGCTACAGTTTGAAAAACACCGACTTAGGTTCTTGTTTAAAAAAATCAGTGAGTATAATGATTCATCAGTAGTTGGTATATAATTGCTTCATTAGTTGATGATCGTTACAGCAATTTGTAAATTGTATGGTACTGTTTAAGTGTGAATCATTTCCTGACCTTACCAGCATATTGCCTGTCGTATAATAAGTACTCCATATTGACTGATTTCTAATAGATCTGGGAGTTTGTTCTTTCGAATTGTCTTCAGTTTGTTTAGCAAATTTCCTTTTCATATTGAAAATATTTTTAAAAAATATCTGACCTGGACCCTCCAAAATGATGAGATACTATTGTGTGAAATAATGAGGCTTGACGATTACTGTGTCATTAGGAAGACAATTAGGCTAATAAATACTACATCTTTCCATTCATTCTGGCTTTTCTTACTGATTTTCTTTTTCAGGAATGTCTGAATCTGAACAGGCTCTTAAAGGTACTTCTCAAATTAAATTACTCTCATCTGAAGATATAGAAGGAATGCGACTTGTATGTAGGGTAAGAGTTACTTTTTTCCCCATGGAGTAAGCTACATTTAAGTGGACATGAAGTAGTTAGACATGAAGTCAATGATTTGTTGATTTATAAAGGTAGCAAATGTTACATTATAAGACTTTAGCTAGTCATACTTATTTTTCATTAAAGTATTGCTAGCATATAATTTTATGCAACTGTTGTTTTCTGCATCGAAGCTTGGATAGCCTATTTGAAAAATAATACGGCAGGTAATCTAGTTTAGTTGGCAGTCAATTTTTTGACCTGTTGAATTTTTTTTTTTTTTTTTTAAAAACCAGGTATATTCATGATATTTTGTCATTTTATTTTCACGAGTCATCATAACATAGGGCAAAGTTTAAGGCTTTATATAACTTTAAGTTAAAGCCTCTGTTAAAGCCATGAAATACAGTAGCCCACCCTTATCCGTGGTTTTGCTTTCCATGGTTTCAGTTACCCGTGGTCAACCACGGTCTGGAAGCAGGTGATCTTTTTTCTGATGTATTGTCAGAAGGTCATTAGTAGCTTAATGCTACATCACAATGCCTGTGTCATTCACTTCATTTTATCTCATCATGGAGGCATTTTATCATCCCACATCATCCCCAGAAGGGTGAGTACAGTATAGTAAGCTATTTTGAGAGAGAGAGAGAGATCACATTCATATAACTTTTATTAGAGTATATTGTTATATACTTTCTCTATATAATAATTGTTCTGTTATTGTTGTTAATCTCTCAGTCCTTTATTTATAAATTAAATTTTATCATAGGTTTATATATATAGGAAAAACATAGTATATGTTGGTTTCAGTACTGTCTGGTTTCAGGCATCCAGAGGGTCCTGGAACATATCCGCTACAGATAATGGGAGACTACTGTAACTAGGAAGTATAAAAATGTGAGAAGACTTAACTTCCATCAACTGATTATTGTTTAGATTCCTAGGATATGCATTTTCACATCAAAATCAGTCATGCTTTCTTATTAAGCTAGTTAGCCCAATTTTATTTATATATTTATACACACATCTATTTATTGATGGACATTGGAAATGCAAATGGTTTTAAAATGAAAATTCACGAATATAATAATATATAATATTTAAATTAAAATCTCTATAATAATTAGAGATCTGTAAAACAAATCTCTGACAAAATCTAAGATAGTACAAAGGGTACAGATTTCTGTTTCTGTTCTATTTCTTCTTGAATGTATTAAATGTTTCTCTTTTACAGCTTGCTAGAGAAGTGTTGGACATTGCTGCTGGCATGATTAAACCGGGTGTAACTACTGAAGAAATAGATCATGCTGTACACTTAGTAAGAACTTTACTTATGAAAATGTTTTTCGCATTATTAGATGTTTCAGACTTCTAAAAATTAAGTAAACTTAAGTTCTGAATGTCTAAAATAATGTCTAAATTAACATAGCTAATTTGAGAGCAGATTTTTACTTTATTTCAATATAGAAAATATCCAAGTCTTTACTCCCATTTTTAAGTATCTGTGATACTGAGGTCTGAGGTGGCTTGATATATCTTGTTTCTGAAACCTCACATTTTATGTTTTAGTTTAGTTTTTATAAAATGGTAATTTTATAAATATATAGTGCTTTATTTTTTTAATACTAGTGCTTTAAATAAATCATGCCACTACATACATTAAATATTCTAAAATAAAGAATACAACTTCTGAAGCTATATTAGTAGAAAAATGTTCCCTTTTATATCTACAATAACAAAGCAGTAAATAGGTAAATGTTTGTAGTAAATATGATATAGGGATATTTTTTATAAAGATTGCCTATCCATCATGGAGAGACCTTAGTACATGAGTAGTAATGAATGCACACATTATATGAATAGATTGTTCACAAGAGAAGAGCAATAATTAGTTAATAAATCACATGGAAAACTAATTAAACCTGCTATGGTAATCAAACAAATGCAACTCATGAAGACCTACTGAATGAGTCCATTATTTTAAAGATGTTTTTTTCCACTGCCTTTATGGAGAAGATGAAGCTGGAACTCCTTTACATGGTGGTGCTACTCTAAACTGGGACAACCTTTTTGAAAGGAAATTTGACAATGTGTCTTGAGCCATAAAAATGTTCATAAAATTATTTATTTATTGAGAGAGAGAAAGTGCATGCCTGTGTGTGTGAATGGGGGAGGGACTGATGGAGAGGGAGAGAGAGAATCCCAAGCAGCTCCTCGCCCAGCACGGAGCCCAGCAGTGGGGCTCGATCTCAATGAGATGCTGAGATCACGACGTGAGCTGAAATCAAGAGTCAGTTGTTTAACCAACTGAGCCACCCAGGTGCCCCAGCTTGTAAAATTTTTTATTTAAAAATATTTATAAATTCTGATTTTGGGGAATTGTTCCATATATTCTAAGATATATAATATGCAGTAATAGCATTTTGTGCACTTGCTATATAGCCCAGGTGCTCTTTTTTTTTTTTTTAATAGTGTGCGCAGAAGCCAGGGGGAGGGGCAGAGGGAGAGGGAGAAGCAGACTCTTCACTGAGCAGGGAGCCCGATGGTGGGCATGATCCCAGGACCCTGAGGTCATGACCTGAGCTGAAGGCAGATGCCCAACCAACCGAGCCACCCAGGTGCTCCCAGGTGCTCTTTTACACGCTGCTTTTACTAACTCATTTAGATATGAAATGAAATAGATACCACTGTTGTCTGCCTTATACAAGAAAGGAAACTGAGGCTGGGGTTAATTAACTTGTCCAATGTTAGACACAACTTGTAAGTGATGGAGTTAGCATTTTTAGTCAAGACAGTTTGCTGTGTAAACTACTATTTATACTGGCTGTGAGAAGTATAGAAGTATATCATTAAATAAGGGAAAAGTGACAGGCATGTAGTTATTGGTTCTAACATTTTTTGTAATTGAGGAAACTTAATTTAAATTTCCAATAATAGTGGAATTGCCAGTAAAATTATGGTGTATTTCACAAATCATATTAATATGCAACTATTTAAAAACCATTAGTCTGAAGACTATGTGGCAGTATGGAAGGAGAAATCATATATGCTATGACTCGCACTGTGTAAAAACATCCAAGTAAAATAGACTTAAGGAGAACCGGACCATTTTCTTAGAGGTTCTTTTGTTGTTCCATATGAGTGTAGTGATTAAAATGTATCTGGAAGTACTTTATCATCTCTCAGTTATGTTGGTACTCCTTTTTTGGTCATAGGGATATAGGCTTATGTAAGATATAGTTACATTAAAAGTATATTAATATTTACTTTAAATACTATCTTTTCATTTTAAATATATTTTTAATAAAAAGTTAATTCTAAACTAGAATCTTCATATACATTAACATTTGTGTGTATTTGTAAATATTTGTAATATGAATTTGCTTTTCTTTTGCAATTGTTAGTAAACTGGTTTGCGTACAGTCTGACTGGTGTGTATTGTTTAAGATAATATTTACTAATATTTCTAAAATAAAATATTAAGTTCATTAGCATCTGTGCAACAAATATTTTCACATTTTTCATATTTTGAAATCTGATTAATTGGGGTGCCTGGATGACTCAGTCCGTTGAGCATCTGCCTCCTGATTTTGGCTCAGGTCATGATCTCAGGGTCATGAGATCAAGCCCTGCGTTGGGCTCTGTGCTTGTGGAGTCTGCTTGAGATTCTCTTCCTTTGCCTCTGCTCCTTCCCCCACTCAGCGCACTCTCTCTTCTCTCTCTAAATAAATAAATACAATCTTAAAAAAAAAAATGTGGTTAATTGCATACTGATTTTTTCTTTTGCACATTCCAAATTATTTTCTCTGTATTTTATTATAGGCATGTATTGCAAGAAATTGTTATCCTTCTCCCCTGAATTATTATAATTTCCCAAAGTCTTGTTGTACTTCAGTGAATGAAGTGATCTGCCATGGGATTCCAGACAGACGGCCCTTGCAAGAAGGTGATATTGTTAATGGTAAGAAATATGTAAGTGTGACTTTTGTCCCCATCAGTGAAGCAACAACAAGGTTTTGGGCATCTTACAGTGACTTGCGTCTTGTTTACTTGGTTCCTATCTTTAACTTATCCTTTTTTTGTATTTAAAATTTAAAAGAAATCTTAAATCTATGGAAACATTTTTTATGATTTTAAGATACTGCTTTTAAGATACTTCTAGTATATGTTTGGTACAGCATGAATTTCTTTAATGCCCGTTATCGAATGTGATTGGTAAATTGGTGAAAAATGTCAGCGAAATGTGGAAGTAATGTTAATTCAAGTGGGATTTTTCCCCCCTTTTCCTTTTCGTCCACTGATGATTTTGAAGAGCTCAGGGCAGGCTTTCTTACACATGAGGAGAAGTTTTTAGTAATATCTGAGGAGAAGTTTTTAGTAATATCTGAATATCTGAAGACCCTAAGAAAAAAGCTAAAATCCTACAGAAGTGCCTTCCTTGATGTAAGAAGTTCAGAAGGTGGCTTTAAGGGCCACTGTGTTAAGCTGTCTTGCAAGTGTAGAGGAAGGAGCTGCCAGGATTTCCCTCTGTGATTAAAAGAAATATCGACGAAGAAGGCATCCCTAGATGGTATTTTTAATATTGATGAACTCGGTCTCTTTAGTCATCAGATACCTTCAAAGGCTTACATATCAGATGGGGAAGCATGAGCCCAAGTGGTAAAGGCTGCCAGGAGTGCACTGCCCGCAATGCTGGCTGGGAGGGATAGTGGACACAATGGACGCCTCTTGTTCCGGTTAGAACAGTCAGGGTGTCTGTTTATGAAGTGCCATAGGTGTCGAGTGGTCTGCCCAACCCTGTTTTTCATACAAACCCTGTTATTTTTATTACATGCATAATGCGTGTGGTTTTTCAGGAATGTATGTGTTGTGCTAGTCAACACACTATATTGTGATATTGTAGGTTGGTTGAAAATTCATGGTTTAAAAATCCTAATTTAATGTATATATTCAGTGTATTGTATAGTAGTAGTCTGTCCTCTTAAATATGGGGACAATGGGAGGGATGAATATTCACAAATAAGGGGAAGACAGATGAGTTTTTGAGAAACAAATGTAGAATAGTGTAAGTTTTTCTATTTACGGATGTGCTAGGAGGAGGAGAAAACTTTTCGAAGATGGTAAGTGAAAGCAGTGTTTTCTGTTTAATGTCAAAATGTAGCATAGTCGTCTGTTTAATGCTATTAATGTGGCTTATTGATCCTGCGTGAATGTGTCCTCAGTACATGTCTTCTGCCACACGTGATCTGATTGGTGCTGTACGTATAAAAGTCCACCATCTGGCTTGGGCTGCGCGACCAGGCACTCTTCTCCACAGTGCCTTTAGTTGCAGTACAGGCAAGGAGTGTCTTCCGGGAAGTCACTTGGTATCTCTTCGTGTCTGCTTTGAGAATGCAGAAATTGTCTTGCTCATGAAACTGCTTGACACTGTCATGTTGGAGAAGTGACTTCTATTTTGAAATAAAAACTGTTGTGGTCTTTATACTTGTACATTGTTTTGCAGTGGACATCACTCTTTATCGCAATGGTTATCACGGGGACTTGAATGAGACGTTTTTTGTTGGAGAGGTGGATGAGGGAGCGCGGAAACTGGTGCAGACCACGTATGAGTGCCTGATGCAAGCCATCGACGCAGGTCAGTGTCCATGCTGCGCACTCGCCACAGCAGCTGTACGTTCGGGGGCCTCACCCGGCTCTTGATTGCATTCCTTGTCCCACTGGCTCTGCCTCTCCCCTAACCTGACTTAGCTTGGGATTGTAGCAGGAATGATTGACAAGTGATTTGGGCATCCTTTGATGAGGTGGACCAGATGATTGTTATCATCCTTTACCTCTTCTGGATTGATCTGCCTTTTCTTTGGCTGATAAATGAGGAGAAATGTGTATTATACGTATAGCATATGATAAATGTATAGGAATGTATAGTTCTTGAGTGCAGCTTTCTTTCTACTTGTTAATTCTTTCATAAGTATTATGTTCTCATAAAAAAACAAGATGCTAGATTATAAGAAAAATGAATGATCTTCCTTTATACTTAGCTTTTTCCTTTTTATATCTTTGTTCTTTTTCTACTTTTAACGTTTAGGCTTTTTCTCTTTTTCTATTTTTATTATTATTTTTTAAAGATTTTATTATTTATTTATTTGACAGAGGGAGACACAGCAGGAGAGGGAACACAAGCAGGGGGAGTGGGAGAGGGAGAAGCAGGCTTCCCGCCGACTGGGAGCCCGATGCGGGGCTCGATCCCAGTACCCTGGGATCATGACCTGAGCCGAAGGCAGACGCTTAACAACTGAGCCACCCAGGCACCCCGTAGGCTTTTTCTACTTTTAACATTTAGTTTTTTTCTCCCCTGTGTATTAACAGACAGACACACCATATATACCTATATGTGTGTGTTTACTTAGGTTAAATGGTGTTAAAGTATTGGTAAATATTATGTAATTTAATACTTTCTCAGTAGAATCTTTATGATTTTTCCAAATTAGCATATGTATCTGCATGCATAGATCTACTACTCCCTTCTTTTAATGGCTCTATATTATATTCCACAGTATAAAAACTTCTACAGTTCTTCCCCTACTGGAATTTGGTGTTTTCCAAATGTCTTGCTTATTGTAGTGAATAACAACTTTTTTTTTTTTTGGTGAATTTTTTTTTTTTTTTTTTTTTATAAAAAATATTTTTTTTTTGGTTAATTTTTTTTTTTTTTTTTTTTGGTGAATAATACCTTTGAGTAGAGATATATTTCTTTTGGATTTTACTCAGGCTGTCTTTGTCCATACAAACAGCTCATACAGATATTTTTTTTGTTGATACTGTCTTAGGAGGCGCGAGAAGGAATGGTTTGTTGCGAATGCTAGCAGACTGTTTAAAAGGACAGTTTGAGTGCAAACAACATATTCAGTTGAAACTCACAACATTTTAGCTCTATTGTTTAGTATATTATTTGTACCCGCCGCCCCCTTCCTGCACAATAAACCTGATATATCATCAACAAAGTATTGGACATGACCAGGTTCTTTGGGAAACACATAGTTCTCTCTAATGACATAGATCTGTTATTTTTATCTATTTTAACATGCATGGAAGATGGTGAAATTTTTACTGATAAAGTTGGAGGAATGAAAAATGAAAACGTGATATTCTCATGTATCAGTGTATGAGATTTCTTTTTACTTATTGTTCATTGTGGATTATTTAAAAACTAATATTCTTTAGTGTTTAATTTCTCATTTGGGGAAGTTATAGTTTAAAATAACTCTTAGGGTTTCTGCCAGGTAATGTCTTCAATGTTTATGTCCTTTTTGCTTTTCTGTGAGTTGATTGAAATAACCAGATAGCGAAAGTGTTGTTTTACAAAGGCACAGGAATAAAACTTGCCAAGAAACTATCAGAAACCAGTCTTCGTTAACAGTAGCCAGGAAGGAACAAAAGTTGCTTAATCTCTGGAAAGTGCTATTAATACCTTTGTGTGTATCATTCTTGCCCCTTATTTTCTATTAACTTGGCGACTCAGTGTGGTGCGGCACAGTAGAGAGCTTCACTGTTGTTGAAATTCTCCTTCTAGAATAGGGCTTCTCAGCGTTTACATTATTGGCATTTTGAGTCTGGGAATTCTTTGTTGTGGAGCCTGTCCTTTGCATTGTAGGATGCTTAGCTACGTTCCTGGTCTTTACCCGCTAGATGCCAGTTGCACTCCTACTTGTGACAACCAGAAACATCTCCAGATTTTAATGAGGTGCATCCTTGGTATGAGAACTGCCTCGGGTTTGAGAATTAGGGAGGAATCTCCTCTCTTCTACTCTCTCATTATTTTTGAACAGGGATTTTCTTTGTTGTATATTGTACAAACTGGGGTTAAAATTTTGCTTTCCTCCCCCATGACTGGGGCTGATGGGAAGTCTTGGATGGGAATGCAAGGAAATCATTATGAAAGTCAGCATGGTTCCTCAAAATTATTAACATCCCACCCCCCAAAAAAGTCAAGCTAGAATATATAGTTAAGAGCAAGTATATATTAATTGAAATGATTCCTGGAGCTATCTCCCCAGAGATTTGCTTGGCTGGCGGAGATACGTTGTACCTGAACCTCAGGTTGGAAATCAGGTGGGCAGAGTAGGAGACTGTAGGGAGTCTGAAGACCCCCAGAACCATGGCTAGGTTCCCCAGGAGTCTGGCAGGGCCCAGCTCCTGGGGTCTCTGTGAGGAGAGCCATACCAACGAGAACCACTTTGTTTGTTTTAGTTTTTATTGAAACAGTGGTAAAAGTCATAAAAATTAAGCAGGGCAGGAATATATAGTAAGAAGTATCTTTCTTTTTTTTTTAAAGATTATATTTATTAGAGACCGTGCACACAAGTAAGGGGATGGGGCAGAAGCAGAGGAAGAAGCAGACTCGCCGCTGAGCAGGGAGCCCAGTGTGGGGCTTGATCCCAGAACTGTGAGACCATGACCTGAGCCAGAGGCAGAAGCTTAACAGACTGAGCCACCCAGGCGCTCAAGAAGTATCTTTCTGTACCCTATCTCCAGGACTGTGTTCACAGGCAACTCTGAATAATTTTAGGATCACTTTTATGGGGATAAAGAAGCCCAGGGGAAGTAATTCTTTGAGAAGTTGATCAGACTGAAACTGAGGACAAGTCAAGTTACTTTCTGGACATTCCTTTTCCTCCCGGTGCTCTCTCCTCTCCTTACCTCTTCTCACTTTAAAACACTAGCACACTTGGGGCCTCTGGGTGGCTCGGTCCGTTAAGCGTCCAGCTCTTGATTTTGGCTCAGGTCATGACCTCAGGGTAAATGGGATCAAGTCCCGCATCAGGCTCTGCACTGGGTGTGGAGCCTGCTTTAAGATTCTCTGTCTCCCTTTGTCCTCCTCCCTCCCCCCCGCACCGTGCATGCTCTCTCTCTCTCTCTTTCTCTCTCTCTGTCTTTCCCCAAAAAAAGGAGTAGTACCTTGACATTAGAGAAGGAGAGGAAGAGATGCGTGTTTTCCATTCTTTTGTTCATTCAGAAAACCAAAGGAACGTCTCCCCAACCCCTTCGTACTGCACATGTGTCTTTTTCTACACCGAAGGATGGAATACAGGTGCTACTGGTTTGAATCTCAGCTTTGCCATTTACTGGCAGTACAGCATCTCTTGTCCCTTGGTTTCCTCATCTGAAAGTTTCGTACATCTCTGTTTACGTGGCGGCATATAATGGAGGCATGCAAAGCATTTAGAAAGGTTCCTGGCACTTAGATAGTAAATGTTAGTTATTATTACTTTGTCATGACTCTTTTTTTTTCCTTTCAGTGAAACCTGGTGTTCGATACAGAGAATTGGGAAACATTATTCAGAAGCATGCCCAAGCGAATGGGTTTTCAGTTGTTCGAAGCTATTGTGGGCATGGAATCCATAAGCTTTTTCATACAGCCCCCAATGTACCCCATTATGCCAGTAAGTACTATCCAAAGATTTGGTTTTTGCTAGCCATTTATTCAACTAATATTTATTCAAACATTTAACAGGACCTACTATTTTGTACTTATTAATCTATAAGCTGTTATAAATGGACTGTCAAAATGTATATTTGCTCATACACAATACACATTCATATTTTGCTCATGTAACAGTCCAAAATGTGTGTTTGGTGACTGTTGGGGGTGGTCTTAGGGCAGTTATACTGTGACCCAGGTCCTGTCATCTTCATCCTATACCTTTCAAGGTCACTTTGGGTTACTCTTCTAACCTGTAGATACTGGGGAGGTTGGGAAGAAGCATGAAGGGGTATGTTTGGGAGGTTTTAATGAACCAGCCTGGAATTGGCATAAATCACTTAACATTGACTTTTCATTGGCAGGAGTGCAGTCATATGGCTACACTAACCGCGGAGGAGGTTGGGAAATATAATCTAGCTGAGTAATCAGAAGAAAAGTAAACTGGTTTTGGTGAACAGCTAATAGCCTCTGCCACGGGTCTAGCTGTCACTATTCTGATTCCTTAAGTGAAATTGGTTTGGTTTGGTTTGATTTTGTAGTGTATGTCAGATACTGTACTATTTGTTGGTATAAATACAGGGGAATAGAGGACCTTTCCTCAAGTTGAGTGGTGTTTGATAGAATAACGAAGGAAGTGTGGGACAATTAATGTTTTCCAGACACCTTTTCTCTTGGAGAGCTAGGTTGTGCAGGAATAAGTCTGCTGTTTAGTGCTCAAAAGGAAAGCTGTCCACACTAAGTCACCTAAGAAGGAATTTAACATGTATGTATGAGTTATTGCTATGTAGACACTTACATAGCTTTTTGTGCTTCAGTTTCCCCATCTTGAACAATAATAGGGAATGGCACCTCTCCGAGAAGTGTTACTAGGAGTGAGAGAGAGAACACATGGAGAGCACTTAATGTTAACTTTTAGAATAATGATGATGATGATATACATTATTTCATTTGATCTCACCACTCTGAATAATTTCTTAGCCTTATTTATTTATTTGTTTATTTATTTATTAAGTTGCACTGGGTGTGGAGCCTACTGCGGGCTTGAACTCACCACCCTGAGATCAAGACCTGAGCTGAGATCAAGAGTCAGATGCTTAACTGACTGAGCTACCCAGGCGCCCCTTTAGCCCTATTTTAAAAAGCAGATTGTGAAGAAAGAAAGAGAGAAAAAAAGATAGATAGATTCTGTGCTTAGGGAAGTACTTTATTTACTCAGGTTCACACAGACTAGTAAATAAATTCTAGGGCTAGGATTGGTACCTGGGTTCTGTCTTTCTAAAGGCAGTCTTTATTTCTGTACTTTGTGCTGCCTAGTGAGGACTGGAGCAGTTGGGTGCAGGTCCTGTGGGAGAAATATGGAATGGTTGAAATTTTGGTTTGGTGGAGAAGATGAGGAAGAACATTCCAGGAAGAAGATATCAAGAGTAAATGCTTCAAGTTGAGACTGAATAGAGACATGATAAGCTTGGGCTGAGTATTTTGTGTTAAAAACTAGCAGTAGGCAGTTATAGGACCAAGGATATTTGACTTCATTTGTAGGGATTTGCAGAAACATTTTTGAGCAGAAGAATGACAAGGTGAAGTTGCTATTTCAGTAAGACAGGTTTGGCAGTGGTGTCTAGAACGGATTGCAGGTGTGAGGGAGTCAGGCTAGCCAGCCCAATGCACAGTTGCTGCAGTTGAGGTGTGAGCTGGAAAATCCTAGGTGTCAGTAGTGGTGAAGAAAAGGGAAATGAGTGAGAAGCCTCTCAGTGGGAGAAGCTGGAGAAGTAGTTTAGAGCACAGCATTTGATCTATATCAACAAACATTTATTAGCAGACCACAAGGTTCTTATTTAAGCTGTGAACTGTGCTTGAAATAAAAATTAGCAACAGAAAATAAGTTACTAACTCAGTTCCTTCCTGGTAGGCCCTGTAACCACCCAATGTGCATTCCATTAACAGATTGGAAGTAGCTAGTCCGGTTGTAGTGATAAACGTGTATGTTTGTGTATGTGTGTGTAAAAAGAGTGTGTGCAGGGGAGGGGGTGAAAAAAGTCCCTTTACTTACTGAATTGACAACTCAGGTTTAGATATGGGTTATAAAAACAGAGACTGAAGAAGATAGAATTTATGGGAGAAGGGGATATGGGTCCATGATGATAGTGTCCATAAAACAAAACCATTTCATTAGGAATAAAAAATGATTCTGGAAAAAGAAGCGAGGACCAGGTATATACTTATTTCATAAATTTGAGACATTTATGAAAAGTCCAGTGTAAATTGGGTTTATGTAAATTAAAATATGTTGTGAACACTTTAGGGAAGTGTGAAAGGAAACTGCCCCGAGTCTATGTACATAGACCTTTTGAAATGTAAATGATCCTAGCTTTGGCTTGTCAACCCATATTCCTAACCCACTAAAGGTGGAACTAGGAAACTGTGTAACGTCCCTCCACCCCTTCTGTGTAAGAGAAGTCCTTGTTAGCTTAGAGTGATTGCCTTTTATTTCAGTCATCATGGTTGGGAAGTGAAGATAATACCCTATATTTAGAATGTATTTTACAATAATTCTTTGAGGTAGATGATAGAGCAGGTACAAATTTTTTAAAAAGTACTTAGCATAGAATCTGCAGTCGTGTAGTCAGTCAGATAAGGTATATTTGCTGAGTGAGGTATGTTGACAAACTGAAACCATGAGTCAGGTTGAGTGGGAGTTGTAACTTTTCTAGAATAATGAGTACTCTGCATCAGCACTGTCCGCTTGTAATGTATTATGAGGCACATATGTAATTTAAAAATTTCTTGTGGTCATATTAAAAAAGTAAAAAGAAAGAGGTGAACTAATTTTAATGGTATATTTTATTTAATGCATTGCATTCACAATGGCAGCATTTCAACATTTAGTCAATGTAAAAATGATTGAGGTGTATTACATACTTTGAGTTTGACTCATTTTTTACACTCGGAGCCCATACCGTTCTGACTGGCTCTTTGCGAGTGCTCAGTGGCTCGGTGCGGCTGGTGCTGCAGTACTGGGACAGCTCGGCTCCACAGTCCTTTATCCTTTTTTTTTTTTTTTTTAAAGATTTTATTTATTTATTCATGAGAGACAGAGAAGCAGAGGGAGAAGCAGGCTCCCCGCGGAGCAGGGAGCCCAATGCGGGACTCGATCCCAGGACCCTGGGATCATGACCTGAGCCCAAGGCAGACGCTTAACGACTGAGCCACCCAGGCGCCCCCTTTATCCTTTTTCTTTCTGTGACACCACACTGACACTCTCGACATTAAGAAATATATATATATCCTCAAAAAAAAAATACATCCTCAGGGAATATGACCAGTTCTTTATATGTAGTAAGTTGCAGGTCACTGGGAAAGAAAGTTCATGGGATTAGCAATAGAAAGTCAAAATTGTGTTTTGCCTCTCAGATTTTATGACAGTTTACAAACTCCAGATTTTAGAATCTGCAGGGAGTGTATTTTGGCAATACTGAAGATAGTGGCGAGCAGCAGGATAGCTGTTCACAGGGAAAGATGTGCAGGTAGAAACACGTGGGTGAGATGAGACCATACTCAGGAAGAAGGGTGTTTAGTAGATGCAACCTCTGGACACGTGTCCTTCTTTACCAAAGTCACCATCATGAAGAGCAGCCTGAGAGCCAGTCTCTTTGCCATCTGGTGGTCAGGCAGAGCAAATGCACTCACTTGTTTACTGATGCTCACATCTGTTCTTGTGTTTTAATTTGAACTTTAACCTGGTTCTCCATTTTTGTCTGAGATGTCTCCAAAGGTCCGTCCCTCTTTTTACCTTTTGGCCTTTTTTGGAGGATGGCGGGTCTGGATACTTGAATTCATAGTTGTGTTTTTCTTGATGGTCCTGAAAAATACGCTCATATTCGTGAACAGTGTGTACTCTTACCAGTGAGCTGTTCAACAGTACACTCTTGATTTTTTGCTGTGTTTTGAGAATTTTATTTTCTTTAATTTCAGAAAATAAAGCAGTTGGAGTGATGAAGGCGGGCCATGTATTTACAATTGAGCCAATGATTTGTGAAGGTGAGAAAAAGGGATGCTGTCCTGTTCTTTAATTGAATTTTTATTTATTTTTGGCTACTTATCAGATTAGTAGTCTGCTCTGTTTATTTTCTTTTTGGTTCATATCCACTTCTTGTCCCATCTCAAACTCGATTCAGTATCATATGGAGAACTGAGAATCGTATGGGTTGGCAAGAAAGCAATACTTTCTACCTGGTAATTCTGCTGTCAGTAGATGTTCAAGGACTTGAATCCTGGTCCCTTTCCATAAAAGACGCTGTCAAAGGGGGCATTGTTAACAGTCCTGAGCCTCCATTATGTGTAGCTTGCTTGGCAGGGGCCTGGGAGGGGAAGGAAGAAGTAGAGCCACTCACTTTGAGGCAGACATGGGTATATGATTTAATTCTCCACAGCTTGGGAGGTGTTGGTGCTGTCCCCATTACATAGAAGAGCAGCCTTATCCTTGAAGAAGTAACCGGACTAAAGTCACTGAGCTAGTTACGTAGCTAGTGACAGAGTTTGTCAGACTCTAACCTCAGGAGCTGTTCTGCCTCTTCAGGTCGTGTGCTCAGGTTTTCCTGTGAAAGCACAGCCCAGACACATTTAGTGCTGGCAGATTTGTGCCCTCACTGTCACTGGTCCCCGTGGCAGGCTTGTGGCAGTGATGATTAGGACTTCTCACCCAGATGCGCACGTGTTCTCTTCACCTTTCTTCTCAGCCAGTTCTCTGCTGGGATTACGGGATGCAGCAAGGCGGTGGTAGTGGGGCCGGTGTGTCCTGGGGCCCCACTGAAGGGTACCTCCTTTCTGGATCCTTCCAGTCTTTTTTATAATCTGATCTTGGGAGTGACGTCCCATTACTTCTGCCAGATTGCAGTGACTTAGGAGCGAGTCACTAAATCCAGCCCACAGGCTGCTTTATAACATGATCCTTTGCTGCCTTTTCTGTAAAATGGAGATGACAGTCTTGAACCTGTCACCTCCCCAGGGCTGCTGTAAGAATCGAGATGATTTATAGTAGCACAAAATACCTGGTGTACTTTAGAGGGCTGGACAAATGTAAGGTGGTGTTTTAGTCATACTCCTGGAATACAAATAAAGTTCTGATCATGTGGAACCAATTGCAAGGGCAGTGCATATATTAGCAGAGAAAGGCCAGAAGCTGAGTGGAAAGTGTTTTGATTATATACCTATTTTCATTAATTGGTACCTGGTTGGTGAGACATGATGTAGTATTTCCAGGTATAAGCAAATAACTTTCTAAGGAGCCTGGTCAGATAATCATCAAATTATAATGCATATACTTCAGCGTAGCTCAGTGAGGTTAAATCCTACCTCTGGAGTGGAAAGTTTCAAATCCAAAGAGGAATTTGAATTTTCTCAGAATAATATCCAGGTATGTTTGACTTGACATTAGTAAAGAACCTGTTTGAAGCAGATCACAGTAAAGTCAGAGAAGTATTATATCTTAAAATCCAGTTGTGAAAGGTTACTCATTACATCGAAAAATATCCAGTCACTCGTCTTTAGATGTTTGACAAAGCATGAGTTAACGTTCTTCAAGCTACCTCACATTTTTCTTTTTAGGCTGGGATTTAGTATTGCAAAAGTAGGTTACTTCACTGCAGAGTTTATGTTCTAGGATTTTTCTGAGTCAGACCTAATCTTTGATAAAGATTACTTAGAATGAAGAATGTTTTGATTTTTTTGACATCTAATTTGGAGACAAGAAAGTAAGTCTCAAAACATAGTTTTATAGCAGTATCCAGAATTGTAGAACTTTCTCATTTTGCTTCCCTCTCCCCTCCCCCGCTCTCCTCCCTCTGTCTCTCTCTCTCTCTCTCTCTCTCTCTCTCTCTCTCTACTTCTTTCATTGTCCTAGGGCTGTTTTCACTGTCCCTTTGTTAAATTTCTCTAGTCTCAGCCCCTCCCCAACCTATTTTGCTTCATTGTAATTTCTTAACTTCCCTCACCAATCCGTTTCTTTCTCTAAGCCCCTTCTGGTTACAGGCGTGTGTGGTCCACAGAAATTGCACAGTATAATCTGTTCTCACCATCTGTGTGCCTGACATTTAAAGATAATAATCAGGAATTAAATGCTGTAATAAAAGTGTAAAAAGATTATTTCCTTCACAATACACATTGGTTGTAGTTTAGTCAGATTTGTGCCAAAGTTATACCAGGAGAGCTAAATTCATTAATTTAGTTCTTAACTCATAGTTCTGTAATGAGTAGTATCCAATATGTTTTCTAAAATGAAACCCAGTGCCTTTATTTTGGAAATACCATCTTGATTTTGATATTTGGGAGGTATAAAAAATGTGAAAATACAACACACCTGAGGAAATTTAAAATACCGTCATTACTTCATTGGACTAAAGACCAAAATGAAGTTGGAAAGACTAAAACAGTTGAAGTATAAATAGGAATCTTTTATTATTACTATTATTATCATTATTATTACTGAAGTATAATTGACATACAATGTTATATTAGTTTCAGGTGTCCAATAAACATACTGACTGGACAGTATTGTATCAGTGCTCATCATGATAAGTATAGTCACCATCTGTCAACATACAGCATTACAATATTATTGATTATATTCCCCAGGCTGTACTACTTTCATCTCTGTGATTTACTTATTTTATAACTGGAAGTTTGTACCTCTTAATTCCCATTATATTACACACACACACACACACACAGCCCGCCATGTATCTCCCCTCTGGTAACCACCAGTTTGTTCTCTGTATTTAAGAGTCTGTTTGATTATTCATTTGTTTTGTTTTTTGTTTTTCACATATAAGTGAAATCATAGGCTTTTTTTCTTTCTCTGTCTGATTTATTTCACCTACCATAATACCCTCTAGGTCTATCCATGTTGTGGCATATGGCACGATCTCATCCTTTTTCATGGCTATGTGGCATTCCATTGTGTATGTATACCGTACCCTCTCATCCATTCATCTATCAGTGGACACTTGGATTGCTTCCATATCTTGGCTACATGCTGCAATAAATGTGGGGAGGTATATATCTTTTTGAATTAGTGTTTTTGTTTCTTTGGGTAAATACCTAATAGTGGAATTACTCTATTGTTTGGTAATTCTATTTTTAATTTTTTGAGGAACCTACACACTGTTTTTCACAGAGGGTGTGCCAGTTTGTATTCCTACTAACAGTCCCTGTGGGTTCCCTTTTCTCTATTTCCTCACCAACGCGTGTTGTCTTTTTGATTTTAGCCATTCTGACAGGTGTGAGGTGATACCTCATTGTGGTTTTGATTTGCATTTCCCTGATTATTAGTGATGCTGAGCATCTTTCCATGTGTTTGTTGTCTATTTGTATGTCTTTGGAAAAATATCTATTCATGTCTTCTGCCCGTTTTTAATTGGATTATTTGTGTGGGGAGGGATTTGGTGTTGAGGTGTATACATTCTTTATGTATTTTGGATATCAACCCCTTATTGGATATATCATTTGCAAATATCTTCTCCCATTCATTAGGCTACTTTTCTGTTTTGTTGATGGTGTCTTATGCTGTGCAAAAGCTTTTTATTTTGGTGTAGCTCCAATAGTTTATTTATTTTTTCAAGATTTATCTATTTATTTGAGAAGAGGGGCAGGGGGAGGAGCTGAGGGAGAAAGAAAATCTCAAGCAGACTCCACGCTCAGCACGGAGCCCAAGGCAGGGCCCAGTCTCACCACCCAAGATCATGACCTGAGCCAAAACCACGATTTGGACGCTTACCCGGCTGAGCCACCCAGAGACCCCTAATACTTTATTTTTGCTTTTGTTTCCCTTGCCCGAGGAGACAGATTCATAAATATGTTGATGAGGCTGATGTCCAGGGATTACTGCCTATGTTTTCTTTAAGGAGTTCCATCGTTTCAGGTCTTACATTCAAGTCTTTAATTTATTTTGAGTTTATTTTTATGTGTGGTGGTAAGAACATGGTCCAGTTTCATTCTTTTGCATGTATCTGTCCACCGTTTGTAAATAGGAGTGTTCATAGTGAATTTTCTAATTGTTTCTGTGATATCCAAGGATGTAGGAGTACATGCAAATAGACTTACCTAGAGAGTTTGTTTAGAAAACTGAGCGGTAGAATTAAGAAACTATTCTTGTTTGTTTGTTTAAGGCGGGTGGCAGGATGAAACCTGGCCAGATGGTTGGACTGCGGTGACGAGAGATGGAAAGCGATCTGCGCAGTTCGAGCATACCCTGCTGGTCACGGACACTGGCTGTGAAATCCTGACGCGGCGACTCGACAGCACGCGGCCTCACTTCATGTCCCAATTTTAATTTCTCCCGAGATGGCACATCTCGATAATACCTTCTGGCTGTACTATGCATTTTATAGGGAGTACAGAATGGAAGAGGAAATTTTTATTACTTGTTTTGTTTTGACTATAGATAAGGAAGGACTACAGCATTGGATGTGTGTCCTCCAGAACTTGTCTTGGGTCTGAAAAAGCTGAGAAGAATAAAGGAGACATTCTCACCTCTTTTCATTGCTCCCCTCTCCCTCCAGAAATCTCTGCACCCCTGTTTTCTCACTTGGCCTTTGAGCACTTTTTACTTAAACCTGCTTCTAGTTGCTTTTATCACTGCCACAACTGGGCCAGCAAGAGCCGGCTGCTCTCCAGGTGAATGTGGAAGATGAGAATCCTTGAAACTTTAGCAACATACATTGTTCCAGATTTTTTTTATTATATATGTATGGAAATATATATGTATACATTTTAAATTCCATGTATGTGATTACCGAACACTAAATGACCTGGGTTTTTGTTGATTCTGCTCTGACAGGGTTATATGCTGTCCTAAATGGACCCATAGTTTGCAGTGATTTATTTCGCAGTTGGGAATTGGCCTCCCTCCTTCCCCATGCTGATTATTTACCCTTGTAATTGTGTGTAAGGAAGCACTCGGTCAGTGAGACTTTCTCTCCAATGTGGACTCTGTCAGTGAATGGATGTGGCAACAGTCACTTTGGAAAAGGGTTGTCAGGTTTTTAAAAATCTAGTTTATGGCAAAAATAGCCATGCTTCACATGGTAACTGGCTGTCACAGAGCATGAGAATTTTGTAATACGTTGCTATTTCAGACCTCCGTTTGGTCGAAATGGGAGGGAGAAAGCTCCCTTTCTTCCCCTCTGTTGTATTTCAAGGGCACACCTTGGAGATATTCAGAGAAGGGTGAAGGTTGCACTGTGGAGGTTGATGGGAAGAGACAGTTCTGAAATCTCTTTAGCAGCGAGCAGAGTAAGTCTGGTGGGCTCTTAGCTTCTGACATTTAGTAAACCTGGTAGTGATGAATAAAGGAACTTCTTTCAAGACTGGACTGTTTCCTTGCAGTAGAGATGCAGCTGTCCATGGTGTGTTGAAAACACACTTTACCTTTACATGGTTGGGAACCTCATTAGAAATGACCTCAGCTGCCCAGTACCTGTGTTCCTTTCAGTAGTTGATTCCAAATGGGAGTGTATCCAGTGAACACATATCAGATCGAAGCTACTGTCATTGGAGTGTACTTGATTACTGGGTATCTGGTAACTTTCTTCTAACATAATTTGATACCACTGACATGTTAATACGAGAACATCTTTCCCAGAGTGCCTCAGACCTTTATTGCTTTAAAAGAATTATGATAATGTTTTCATTACTTTTATTATTTTAATGATTTAGTGAAGTGACTGAATCTGGTATAGACTTTTGGGGGTATGTGTGTGAAGTTTTTTATCAAACTGTAATATTTGTGAATGGAATGCCTTGCAATATGAATGTTAATATAATGTGTTAAAGGGAGATTAAAAGTTTGAATGATTATCCTGTGTGTAGTCATTAACTTTGCTGCATTTGTTTGGGATTTCAGAGGGCAGTGGTGGGGAATAGGGTGGCTGATTTCATCATCTCAAATAAACTCATGACCATTGGAGTAAAAAGAGTTTTTTTGAGTTTAATAACTCCGTAAAAATTCCAGTACTGTTTGGTTCAGCAGGGTCCATCAGCATTTGAGAGGCAACCGTGTTTGTGAGAGCTAATTTTAAGATAGAATGCTAATTTTAAGATAGAATTAGGGGAGCATTTTATGGACTGATCGTGGAATTAAGAGTGAGGGCTTCTTTGGTATCATTAGAAAATAAGCTCAAGGGGAAAAAAACTCTTAATGGGGTAGTTTTTTTGTAAAAAGATAAACCAACACATTGGTGATGATGCTTTTTTCGGTTTGGGAGATTTCAAAACAATATGGGCTCTAGTCTAATTGTAAATATCTAATTTCAGATGTTTATTAGATTTAGATGAAAACATCAAGTTGTATCATTCTGCCAACTTTTCAAAATAAGTCAGTATATTAAGTTTTCATTTTTTGTATTAACTTAAAATAATACATATATTTTTTCCTGCTACTCCATCCCCCTTGGGATTATAATTTAGAAGCATGGAAACATGTTTGCCTTTTATCTTCGTTTTATGTCTTTTGCTGATAAAATGGATTAAGGTGCATTAGAACCCACTCACTGACACTTCATTTTTTTTTCACTGACACTTTTATATCACTTGCCACAGGTCAAAATTAATAGGAGGAGGGTTAGGAATTTGCCATCTTAGCTTGATTCCTTTGTTCTGTAACCACTTCTGGGTCTTTCTGTTTGGTGAAAATTGAAGGCCTGGTGCTTCACTTGGGGAAGGCCCCCCAAATCACCCTCATGGTATGTTAGCTGTTTCTTCTTAAAAAATTATTTTTACTTCCAACTTTTTATTCTGAAAATTTTCAGATTTACAGAAAAGTCTAAATATAGTACAACGAAATAATCCTAAATCCTTTTCCTTTTTTTTAAAAAATATTTATTTGACAGAGACAGAGCGAGAGAGGAACACAAGCAGGGGGAGTGGGAGAGGGAGAAGCAGACTTCCCGCGGAACAGGGAGCCCGATGTGGGGCTCGATCCCAGGACCCTGGGACCATGACCTGAGCCGAAGGCAGACGCTTAACGACTGAGCCACCCAAGCGCCCCCGTAAATCCTTTTCCTGTGTTCAGCACCTGCTCTTTTGCTGCATCTCTCTTGAGGCACTTTCCTTTTGAAAGCAGTGGCACCACACTTCACTCATTACTATTGAACCCTGTCTGTTACACCATAAGCACATTTCCTACCTGATCGTGATACAGTTACTGCACCCAAGGAATTTAACATTGATACAGAATTATCTAATGTATAGTACACATCCGTGAATCTCCATTTTTCCCAAATGTTCTTTAAAGCTTTTCTTCTTTTGTAAAATCCAGGATCCAAACTCGTAGCATTTGTTTATCCTGTATCTGTAGTCTTTATTCTAGAACAAGCCTACCTTTTTTTTCAATTTTTATTATTTATTTTGAGAGAGAACTCATGCACGCATGGGGGCGGAGAGGGGCAGAGGGAAACTCAAACTCCATGCTGAGTGCAGAGTCTGACTCGGGGCTCGATCTCAGGACCCTGAGATCATGAGCCGAAATCAAGAGTCGGATGCTTGACCGACTGAGCCACCCAGGCGCCCCCAAAAAGTCTACCTTTTTTGATGTTTTATGAAATTGACACTGAAGAAGCAAGCCAGTTAGCTTGTATAATTCTGTATTTCTCTGTTTCTCATGAGTAGGTTTAAGATAAGTATTTGGCAGAAGAGTCCATTGATGGTACGTGGTGTGTCTCATTCATGGTGTCACATCACATCAGGAGACAGTGTTATTGTCACATTGCCAGTATAAGTTTGGTCACTTGCCCTGTCAGATCTTTCCATTTTAAGAATATCTTTTCTTAAGCAAATAATCTGGGAGGAGATACCTGGAAACCATTTTGGTATCCTGTTCACTCCATGGTTTTGACATTCATCGATAATCCTTGCCAGGGTCCATTATTTTATGACATTCAAGTTGACTTCAAGTTGAGATTTTCTAAGTTTAGCATTTCATCTACATTTATTAGCTGGCACTCTTTTACAAAGAAGCATTTTTTCCCCCATTCTACCCACTGTTTTTGAGTATCCATGTGAGCTCATCAATTCTTAAAAATTCTATTTAATTACTGTACTTGTTCCAAATTTGGCCAGCAGAAGCACCTTTCAGCTCATTCATGTGTCATTTTGACCTGTGCCTATCGGCCTTTGTGCACTTTCTTGCTTTTTGCCGTAAGCAAGATGTAGGTTTACCACCTAGTTTTCCTGTCCCACAGTGGGACGGGCTGTTCCTCCAAGGAGTCCTAGTTTCTTTTCCTGGGGAAAGGTATTTGGAAATCATCTGGGTAATACTGGGTGTCATGGTTTCCAGTCACCTTCAGGGAGCAGAGCCAGGAAGCGCATTTTTTATAAATCCTGAGTTCATTCTGATACTTTCAAATTAACACTAATCTTCCTCACCTTTTCCTGTTTCCTGTTTCATATTTGTATCTGCTTTAAACCATGGTGAGAACTTTGGTTCTGAATAACAATATTTACTTATTTGCTTGATTCTACAGGACATGTAAAATTTAGAATTACTATATCAAAATCACTAACAACAATGAACGTAAGTGCAAAATTTGTGATTTTTATTTTTGGGACACGACTCACTGTGGGAGCCCAGAGTATTGGTTTAAAAATTACACCAAGTAATTTTGTTCCTACTGTATTAGAAATTTCATAAACTGTGAGCTACTTTTTAACAATGGATACAATGAATGTTGGGGGCAAAACATACAGTAGGAGCGGGGAGGATATTTTAGTGGTCTGGGAGTTAGAAATATGGAACTGTTGGAGAGAATGTGATAAGATTCCATCTACATTTGGTGTTTGACTTCTACCAAGCTCTGTAGCTACAAGAGGAGCAAATTACACCACTGTGTAATGTGGATGTGTGGCCCATTTTCCAGTAGAGAAGAGCACCCGGACTTAAATGCTTTAGGAACAAATTGTTTCACAATGTAGGCTACATTATGCTAATATCCTAAAGGTTTTTAATGTGTTGTTTCATCTTAAAAATGAACATGCAAGGAAAGTTTAGCTTAGCAGCCTAGGTTCCGTGCATGGGAATTCCCTGGCTCTGCCGTGTTTGAACTCCGAGGAGCAAGCAGTCTTTGGTGGCAGCCTCCCTCTTTACCTCTTCTTCCTTTTGGTGCTAATTATGAAAAAGAAGAATAGTGGTTTGTATTTGGTGATTTTGAGAAAAAGGAAGCAGGAATAAGGTGCCCTTGGCTACCTGTTACCATCTGCTTTTTATTTTGGGGACTGTGGATGAGCAAAAACAAAACTGTCAGTCTACTGCGATTCTGTGGTTATATTTAAAAATGTGTTAACACTGGTGTATATCTTACTCCAATGTGCCAAACAGTAAGTGGAACACTTGAGGAAGGGCTTCCTGGAAAGTTACCAGTAATACGTTTGTTACAGCTCAAAGTATTTTAAAAAATTTTTTATGGATGCTTAATCTTTTTACCATTGTAAAGCCTTTAGGAGAGTAATTGCTTACATCTCCTGGGTGCTTAGCCCTTTTACTGTTACCCCCGCCACCTCATCCCACTCCCAAGAACAAACATGCTAACACTTTCCAAAACCCGTAGGTACATCTGTACTTTGGTGTCACCAAGAAGGGCACAAAACCAACAATCAGGACCCCAGGGCTCTGATTTCTCTAATTTTTTACTTGGTTGCATGACTTAAGACAAATCACCATACTTCTGTGTGGAGACCTCCTATTTGTGGAATGATATCATAACTTAGGAACTGTTTTATTCTATGGATAATGTGACTATAAAACAAATTTGCATTATTTCAGTAGTTGGGTCAGGGGACAACAGAAAACTCAGGCTAGAATTTTTAAAACTTCGAGGTCCCAATCCGCAGCTTCCGCCGCCGCCGGTGGTTGGGTCGTCGCTGCCCTTGGTCGTGGGGTCGTTTTTGGCATCAAGGCCGCAGCACTCAGGATGAACGTAATTCAGATTGTTCGTGACCACTGGGTACATATACTTGTGCCCATGGGGTTTGTCCTTGATGTTATCTAGACAGAAAGAATGATGAAAAGCTGACTGCCTTCCGGAACAAAAGTTTGTTGTTTAAAAGGGAATTGAGACCCAATGAAGAAGTCACCTGGAAGTAAAGGCCCCCATGACTGAATTACAGAGTGTTCATATTTTAAAAATTAGGAGAGAAATAACACATTCGTTATTTAAAAAAAAATAATAAAAAACTTCATTAGTAAATCTGAGCCCTGAGTGATTCTGAGGAAACAAAATAGCCAAGGATAAGAACTTTTAGTGTGAAGATGTGTATTAGAGAAAGAGCAGTAGATATTTTAAAGCACATTTTCACTGTTTATCTTGCTTCATATAGCCTGGTTTTGGGAATCAAGAACATTTGAGTCCATTTTAAACTGGAGGTGGTTCCATGGTGGATTAGCACTCCTTTCTTGAAAAGAACATTTGCAAAATTTATCTCATCACAAGGAATTCTGGTATGATGTCCACTTTGATAAAAACCAGTCTGCTTGAAAGGCATCCCATCCGCTTTGTGCCCATAAAGAAAAATTCCAGCAAAGGAATTTGTATAATGGAGAACTTTGTATATCCCTGTTCACTTTGTAATTGTTTCCTTAAAGACACAATTCCCTTAGTTCTATGCATTTATCTAAATCTCTCTTGAAATATAATGTTTTCCAAATGTGTTTGTGGTGTACTTTTTCTAAAGGGTATTTGCTGACAAAGAATCTGATCGTGCATATTAACTGAAACATTATTGGCTGAATCCAAAGTTGGTTTTTTTCCTGGGTCATAAAGTGACTCTAGGCCCAAAGTACTGTCAGTTACTTTAGGACTTTGATCACCATCTTAATTGACAGATTGGTAGCCAAGCAGAAAATGTTCTGAAGCATTCTGTGCATGGGAAATATGTTCCCCCATCCCCAGATCAACAAACGTTTTGAGAATTACCAGCTATGTATAATTTTGCATTCAAATGGGATAAATGGAAATAGTATTATGTTTTTTGGAGCATTTTTTGTTTGGTTTAAGTTGCAGACACATGAGCTGGTTCCCTGTGACAGAGTTTTGGATATAATGCAGTTTTCCCCTGCCTCCATCTCCCACAACCTCATCATTCTATATGTTCATACTTTATAGATTGGTTCTCTGCATGTAATAAAGAACTTGTTCCAAGTCAGACATAGTCTGTATATGGACTATCTTACTCCAGTGAACATCAGTAGGGTTAAATAGAATAGCACACCATGCTGAAAATGGATATGCAAGCAAGATTTGAAAATGTTAGCTAGGTAGAGGAAGAATTTTCAGTAAAATGGATGCTTAGTTTGTTTGTTTTTGCTTTTTTTTTTGAGAGAAACTGTGAGCATGAGTGGGGGGAGGGGCAGAGGGAGAGAATCTCAAGCAGACCCCCCTCTGAATGTGGAGCCCGATGCAGGGCCAGTCCCATGACCCATAAGATCACAACTTGAGCCGAAACCAAGAGTTGGACATTTAACCGACTGAGCACCCAGGAGCTGCCAAAGTTAGTTCTTAATACAGTACTTAAAAATACATTTTACTAGCTTTCATGAAATACACAATGGGTTAGCCATTTGTGTTAAAATTATGTATCTGTCCAAGAAAGCAGTTTAAGATACTTAAAAAAAATTCCCAGCAATACTTCTAAAGCGGTAGACTCCTAATTTCGGACAAGATTTGCTGACGTACACAGTGAGTGGGTTTTAGCCGTTTGATCTATACCTTCTTCCAAAACCTATTTTGCCTAGCATTATACAGAACATCCTAGATGCCATCTAAGAGGCTGTATTAAAAGGATCTTGAAAAGGCTTTATAGTCCCATGATCCAATAATCTTTGTAATAAGGATCTTACAAACTTGATTGCTTCTACTAGTTCTTTGAAAAGAGACAATTGTGCTTTCAGCCAGGAAATGCTCATACTTGTTAAACCGAATTAGCTGGCTCAAGAGTATGTACTTAACTGTGACAGAAATGAGAAGTAAACTCCCTAATTGGCCAGCTACAAGAATTGGAGTTTTTATATTTTAAAATAGCTTTACTTTCTTACATTGGTGAACATTAAAATGCCATCTCATTTGTGTATACCCTCATTATATGAGAAGAAAAGTAATGGGGATAAAAACTTTTTAAAGAATTACTAGCTCTCCATTATTATCCCACATGTCCGTTTTCTTAGTGCAATTGCTCAAGGTAATAATATACTTTGTTCCTGGAACGCTAGGCTAAATCAAACCTGATTAAAAGCCTATTTCTTATAGCTTCGGTAGAAGCTAGTTTTAATTTCTTCTTCCAGTTTTCTCAGGGCAATAGTTTGGGGCCATTTGGGCCCCTAGTGCAACTCCTGCCCTCTAGGTAAAATGAAAAACTAGTTGCACTACCTGGCCCTACACCAAAGATCCAAAAAGGAGAGGTCCTGACCACAATTGCCACTTTTCTACTTTTCAGTCAACTAAATAATGCTCAGAAACACCACCTTTTTATAGGAGCAATTAAGCCACATCGATCAAAAATATTAAAATAGGGGCGCCTGGGTGGCTGTCATTAAGCATCTGCCTTCGGCTCAGGTCATGATCCCAGGGTCCTGCGATCGAGCCCTGCTTTGGGCTCCCTGCTCCGCGGAAGGCTTGCCTCTCCCTCTCCCCCTGCTTGTGTTCCCTCTCTGTGTCTCTAATAAATAAAATCTTTAAAAAAAGTATTAAAACAATAAAAAACACATGGCTTCAATTCAACCAAGAGATCTATGTGCATGGCACATGCAAGGTGCTGATACAGTCTGCAATATGCTTTGTGTAATTTTAAAGGATATGTATAAATGGTATTAACATGCATTGAAAATTCTGGGAAGATATATAAACTTAACAGCAGTCAACTTTTTATTGTGGGAGGGGAGTGCTGCTCTTCTTTCTTATGTAATTTTCTCTCAGATATGTTTTGGTTTTTTTTTTTCCAGTATCAATGGATTACCTGGATGGGAAGACTATGCATCATTTTTGCTTCTTTATATTGCTCAGAAAACGTAAATGTTACTTAAGAGCACCACGAAGACTGATTTGACTATAATAAAACTAAATATAAAATACATTAAAGATATAAAACTGATGAAGGATTGACATCTATAATAACTCCTCTAAAAAGTACTTGGAAAAAGATAACTAATCCAATAGAAAAAGGAGCAACGGATGTGAATGGATACTTCACAAAAAAGGAAATACAAATGTACAATAGTACCTTAGTAACTGAGGGGAATGCCAGCTAAACTAATATCATTTCACGCCCATCTCATTTGCAAAAGTTTTCAACCATTTTGAGGAACAATCTGGCAATTTCTGAAGTCAAGATGTGCTTATTCTATTGACTCTTGAACAACGCAAGTGTTAGGGCCACTGACCTTCCACGCATTTGAAAATCCACGTATTACTTCTGACTCCCCCAAAACTTTACAAACAGCTTACTTTTCATTGGAAGCCTTAAGAGAACAGTTGATTAACACATTTTTTATATATGTATTATAAACAGTATTCTTACAACAAAGTAAGCTAGAGAGAAAATGTTGAGAAAATACATTTGCAATACCATAATGTAAAAAATCCATGTGTAAGTGGATCTGTGCAGTTCAAACCCATGTTGTTCAAGGGTCAGCTATATATCCTAAGTAACACAATGAACAAGATGTACAATGTTTCACCAGTGTTAGCAGTACAGAAACAGCTCTGGAAGCTGCTTTATGCCATCATTTGGACAGCAGATAAGTTATTTCATATAACTGAATACTGTTGCACAGTATTAAAATTAGTGAATGAGAGCATCACATGGATTCGTCACACAATAATGAGTAAAAAATGAAAGCTGCAGAATGAGACAGTATCAGGTTTTCAATACCAAAGACTAGAGGGTTAAGGGATATGTACGGTAAAAGTGTAACAATATGCATGAGCGTGAAAAACACCAAATTCTGGGTGGTGAGGAAAAGGATGTGGACAGATAGTTCATAAAAAACCTCTGGAGAGGAAAGGCAATGTGTCCAGAAGTGGTAAACATTAAGATTTGAAAAAGTGCCTGGGAACTTGGAAATTCAGTATGTATTTTTTTTTACATACTTTTGTAAGAGTTCATAGAAGCCGCCACCAACCCACATACACCTTCTTATGCCCAGAAGGTAGTTTCGTCAACGAAGTTTAGCGCCCAGGGTGGGCCAGATGCCGCACTGGGAACTGGGAGAGTGAGTCTAAACAAGGCATGATATCTGTCCTAAAGAATGTAATCTCACAGGGGCTGACTTGGGTTCTGAGTAACTTTGCCCCTGATGGTGAGGATTATCTGTTTTTAGTAAGTGGGCCAGCGACTCTTAAAAGCTAAGCAAAAATTACTGAGGATGGAAGAAGGCAAGGTCAGATACTCACCACTGCCCTGTTTCCTCTAGCTTTCCTGTAAAGAATGAAAATTATGGGGACAGGAACCATGAGAACGAATTCAGCATAAAACAGAGATGACAACGTCTACACATACACAGAAATTACTTTTATTATGTTAGGATATTCCTTAATGAGTTGGCAATTATACATGTGAAGGAGAGTTCAGAAAACAGATTTAGGACTGTATTAGCCTTGTCCTTGATTAGAGATTTATGAATTATACAAAAAATATTATTGCCTAGAGTAGGTTACTCTATCTAGAAGTAGTAGTAGAGAAGGTCTAGAAGGTCTAGAATGTCTAAGAGGCTGTGAACTTGGAAGATCTCCTGGCTTGTCTGGCTGTTCCAGCTGGACCACAAGACCTCGGAACAAGGATGAACAGGTTTTCTCTGTTGAATTTAAAGCTTTACAACAGTTCGAATGCTGTAAGAGAAGGAAGCAATAAACAGGTTTTAATGGATATCTTTTAAGACCACTAAAACTATCTTTTTTTTTACCCTTCCTACATAAACCCTAAATCATTACTACATTTTATAATATAGAGCCAAAGAGGAAGCTTACCTCTTCCCTGAATGCATCAGTTCAAAGGCTTCGTTAATTTGGTCAAAAGACAGATTATGAGTCACAAATTCATCAACCTTTATCTTTTTGGACATATATTCAGACACCAACTTCGGGACACTTTCCACACTCTTCCATCCTAAAAGAAATCATACATCTATTAATTCTCCCAAAAATCTTTACAGTATGCTTATTACTTAGTGGGTGACAGACATTTAAGAGAATAAATTTTATCATGAATTAAAAAGGAATGAAGAACTCCAAAATCAGCAGAGAGGAGGAAGAATTTAATGTATGTCTTTAGTTAAGAAAACAGTAAATGCCTTCTGAGTATTTTCCTTTTTCTGTATTAAGATTTACTAAAATCTCATTAAGTTTTTAGCAAACTGAGACAAAATTTTAAACTATCTAGCACAGAACTCTGGAAGTCTTACACCAAACTTATTTAGGTCCGTAACAGAAAGATTTCTGTAATCATGAAATTCAAGGAAGAATAAAACTGATGTGATACATGACTTTATTCCTTTGGTTTTAAACTTAACAATGAAATTAGGGATAGCAATGCACCCTAGAAAACTGTGAAACTGAAAACAGTG
Source organism: Callorhinus ursinus (assembly GCF_003265705.2). Classification (NCBI taxonomy): domain Eukaryota; kingdom Metazoa; phylum Chordata; class Mammalia; order Carnivora; family Otariidae; genus Callorhinus; species Callorhinus ursinus. The sequence continues at coordinate 81,279,685 of NW_027397066.1, forward strand.
GGAAATTTTTAGCTACTTAAGATTTTATTTTATTTTTTAAAGATTTTATTTATTTATTTGACAGAGAGAGACACAGCGAGAGAGGGAACACAAGCAGGGGGAGTGGGAGAGGGAGAAGCAGGCCTCCCGCTGAGCAGGGAGCCCGATGCGGGGCTCCGTCCCAGGACCCTGGGATCATGACCTGAGCCGAAGGCAGACGCTTAACCACTGAGCCACCCAGGAGCCCTAGCTACTTAAGATTTTAAACAAAATCAGGTCCTTCAGTCTTTCACTTATATTGAAAGACATAATAAATCGACAAAGAAGCCTTTCCACCTTTTAAACTAGGGATACCTTGTAGCTCATTTCAAACCTCTTTTGAGCCTTTTCCAAACCTCCCTCCTTCTATCTTCTACCAATTATTCTTCCCCTAAAAATTGTGGGGCTTTTTCTTTCTTTTTTTTTTTAAAAGATTTATTTGACAGAGAGACACAGAGAGAGAGTGAACACAAGCAGGGGGCAGTGTGAGAGGGAGAAGCAGGCTTCCCGCTGAGCAGGGAGCCCGATGCGGGGCTCAATCCCAGGACCCTGGGATCATGACCCGAGCCGAAGGCAGATGCTTAACTGACTGAGCCACCCAGGTGCCCCTTTTCCTTTTTTTAAAAAAGAATTATATTTATATAATATTGATTGTAGGCTCCATGCCCAACATGGGGCTTGAACACACAACCCCAAGATCAAGTCACATGCTCTACCCACTAAGCCAGCCAGGCACCCCTTTCTTTCTCCTTTAAATCTCCTGGTAACTGAGACAAGTACAGCCACCACTATTCTCTAGACCAAAACTTCTATTTCCATCTATGGGTCATATTTTAACAACACCCATTGGGCCCTAATGCTCCAGCTTATTTCCCAACCAGCATGAGCTGGGAGGACGAGGCTCCCGTGAGAGGTTAGGATCAAACCCCCTGGCTCAGTCTCCCAGGCTCAGAATGCCCTTTCCAATATAGTTAAGGACCTGGGAGGATGTGTGGCCTTAAAAGTCTATTCTAAGATACTCAGGTGAAGCATACATCTAGTTGGAAAGGCAAGTTTAGTCAGCTTTACATTTCTTTTTTAATAGAAATTTTTTTTTTTTTAAGATTTTATTATTTGAGAGAGAGAGAGAGCTCACTCACCTGAGTCGGGAGAGGGGCAGAGGTAGAGAGAAAGAGAATCTGCAAGCAGACTGAGCTGAGCCCGATGTAGGGCTTTATCTCACAACCCTGAGATCATGACCTGACCTGACACCAAGAGTCAGACACTTAACGGACTGCACCATGAAGGCGCCCCTTGACATTTTTTTATGCTGAATTCTATAGTATAAAGACAGAAAACTTTGGCTAAACCCCTCATACTTTCCTGATCTTTTCCTCTGGCCTTCAAAAAAGTGGACATAATATGAGGATGGGGATCTTAAGAGACTCTTTGTTAAATACAGATTAAAAACTCATGCAATGTGATTTTTCCCCCTAAGAGGATGGTGAGAATATAAATGTATATATATACATATAGGTGTGTGTATCTATAGATATATATATTTAAAAACCTATAAAAACGTTAGATTTCATTCATTCATAATTGTTGGGATATAAAAGCATGATTTGTGCTTCCTAGCTGAGCAACCACGGAAAAGATGGAAATGATTTTTCAGCAATCCACCAGTAGTTAGGCAACCCCAACCAACCGTGTACTTTTTAGGATCACAAAAGGGAAAAATGATCAGTCTGGCAGCTTTTCAATTCTGTTATAAGGTTTGGTCTAATACGGTATTTTCAGTTTAAGACTTTGTATTGGTTACTGCTGAAGTCAGTACTATGTAGACAGAGGTACAATCACATCCAGTGAAAACTACACTTGGGAAAAATGAGGAGAAATGCCAATAACCCATTTAAGTCCACAACATAGCAATGTGGCTGACACTGTTGTTTGTGTACCCTGGAGCCACCTTCTCACTCCTGCCCTACCCCCAACTATTTCCTCATCAACAGGATACTGATTTTTGTGTGTGTAAAAAGGGATCTCATGCTTCAGAGGAAGTTGAGCATCAACCTAGCCCCAGAGGTGAATAGTGATTGAATAGAAAACCCTCTTATTAAAATAACTATGCAACAACTTATGATGAGAAGGTAGTCCATGAAAATTCTTGTTAAATCAGCCTGGGATGAAAATTCTGCCAATGGAAATAACAAAAGAGAAAATGTGCTCACGCACTGAATTACCTCCAAAGGCAGTGCCTTTCCACACGCGGCCTGTTACCAGCTGAAATGGGCGAGTGGCGATTTCTTCACCCGAAGCAGCTACCCCGACTATGACGCTGACGCCCCAGCCTTTGTGGCAGGCCTCCAGCGCGGCTCTCTGCAGACAGGGGCAGGATCGAATCACACAGGTCAGTGCATTCTGCTGAGAATATCAGCAAAGTAGCTTTGGGAGGAAAGAGTGGTGGCACAGAGCTTCTAAAAAAATCACACAAAGTGATCACACTGACTATTTGGTAAATGTAATTTCATTCAATGGTTTTTTAAAAAAAATTATTAACCTGGCTAAATATTAACACAAAATGAAAGAATTTAAGGCTTTTATTTGCTGTCTAGCTTTTTTTTTTTTTAAAGATTTTATTTATGTATTTGACACAGAGACAGAGCACAAACTGGGGGCAGGGGAGCGGCAGGCACAGGGAGAAGCAGGCTCCCTGCTGAGCACGGAGCCCGACATTGGGGCTCGATCCCAGGACCTTGGGATCATGACCTGAGCCGGAGGCAGACGCTTAACCTACTGAGCCACCCAGGCGCCCCTTGATGTCTAGTTTTTCAAATAAATTCTAGTTCAAAATTCTAAGGACTTTAATAAAGGAAGCAGGTGGAGAACAGTAATACTCCTGCTGAGCATCTACTCTGTGTCAAGGAGGTATCATTACTGTCTGCATTTTACACAAGAGGAAACTGAGCTTTAGAGAAGTTGTTGCTCCAGGTTAGTAAAGTGGATGTATAGCTAACCCCTGAACAACACACAGGGGTTGGGGCGCCCACCCCCCGTGCGGTCGAAAATTCACATATAACTATTGATTCCCCCAAAATTTAACCAACAGCCTACTATTGACTGGAAGCCTTACCAATACTATAAATAGTCAATTAACACATATTTTGTGTATGTATTACATGCTCTATTCTTACAATAAAGCTAGAGAAAGAAAAAAAAATGAAGAAAAAAACACTTACCATGACTTTCACGTTACCAATACACTCGAAGGAATAGTCCACCCCCCCATCAGTCATTTCAATGAGCACTTCCTGGATGGGTTTATTGAAGTCCTGGGGGTTAATACATTCAGAGGCTCCAAACTCCATGGCCCTTGCAAATGTATCTTTATTGATGTCCACACCAATGATCCGAGATGCACCAGCCACCTTACAGCCCATGACAGCCGCCAGTCCAACTCCTCCTAGGCCAAAGATGGCACAAGTAGAGCCAGGCTCCACCTAACAGGAAAGACAGTCTATTAGGTACTCATTGCACAAGTGTCAAGGAAATCACTAGGTTTCTTACACACCGGGCCAAGTTCACTATTCTAGCAAAGCTCTGTTGTATCAAATCAGAAGGCAGAAGCTAAAATCCAGGCCAATCTCTTACCTTGGCAGTGTTCACAACAGCACCATAACCAGTTGAAATGCCACAACCCAGAAGGCAGACTTTATCCAAAGGTGCTAAAGGATCGATTTTAGCAACAGAGATATCAGCCACAACTGTATATTCAGAAAATGTGCTGGTTCCCATGTAATGTAAAATTGTCTTTCCTTTGCAAGTAAATCTGCTAGTACCATCTGGCATTAATCCTTTCCCCTGAGTAACTCTAAAGAAAATAAAAAAGGAAAAAGGCAGGGTAAATCAGGTTTCCCAAAATGCACAGGAAAAAGAAATCAATTTTAAATATGACAGATAGACAGAAAAGTGTACTAAGACCCAAAGTCTAATTTCTTTTTTTTTTTTTTTTTTTTTAAAGATTTATTTTAGGGGGTGCCTGGGTGGCTCAACTGGTTAACGACTGCCTTCGGTTCAGGTCATGATCCCGGGGTCCCAGATCGTGTCCCACATCAGGCTCCCTGCTCAGTGGGGATTCTACTTCTCCCTCTGACCCCCTCCCCTCTCATGCTCTCTCTCTCAAATAAAAAAAAAAAAAAATTATTTTAGAGAGATAGACAGCACGCGCACGCTCCAGAGAGACCATGTGCACACATGAGCGAGAGGGGCAGAGGGAGAGGAAGAACTCAAGCAGACTCCGTGCTTAGCACGGAGCCCAATGTGGGGCTCATCTCACGACCCTGAGATCATGACCTGAGCTGAAAACAAGAGTTGGGACACTTAACCAACCGCGTCACCCCAGGCAACCTCCAAAGTCTAATTTTTTTTTTTTTTTTTTTTAAAGATTTTATTTATTTGAGAGAGAATGGAGAGAGCACACATGAGAGGCGGGAGGGTCAGAGGGAGAAGCAGACTCCCTACTGAGCAGGGAGCCCGATGTGGGACTCAATCCTGGGACTCCAGGATCATGACCTGAGCCGAAGGCAGTCGCCCAACCAACTGAGCCACCCAGGCGCCCCCCAAAGTCTAATTTCTAATGTATTAATAATTTAGCATCTTTCAAGAAACAGTCAACAAAACCAAAAGACAACCGACAGAATGGGAGAAAATATTTGTAAATGATGTATCAGATAAAGGGCTAGTATCCAAAATCTATAAAGAACTTATCAAACTCAACACCCAAAGAACAAATAATCCAATCAAGAAATGGGCAAAAGACAGGAACAGACATTTTTCCAAAGAAGACATCCAAATGGCCAACAGACACATGAAAAAGTGCTCAACATCGCTCGGCATCAGGGAAATCCAAATCAAAACCTCAATGAGATACCACCCCACACCAGTCAGAATGGCTAAAATTAACAAGTCAGGAAACGACAGATGTTGGCGGGGATGCAGAGAAAGGGGAACCCTCCTACACTGTTGGTGGGAATGCAAGCGGGTGCAACCACCCTGGAAGATAGTATGGAGGTTCCTCAAAAAGTTGAAAATAGAGCTACCCTACAGTCCAGCAATTGCACTACTGGGTATTTACCCCAAAGATACAAATGTAGGGATCCGAAGGGGTACGCGCACCCCAATGTTTATAGCAGCAATGTCCACAATAGCCAAACTGTGGAAAGAGCCAAGATGTCCACCGACAGAAGAATGGATAAAGAAGATGTGGTATATATACACAATGGAATATTATGCAGCCATCAAAAGGAATGAGATCTTGACATTTGCAACAATGTGGATGGAACTGGAGGGTGTTATGCTGAGCGAAATAAGTCAATCAGAGAAAGACATGTATCATATGACCTCACTGATATGAGGAATTCTTAATCTCAGGAAACAAACTGAGGGTTGCTGGAGTGGTGGGGGTGTGGGAGGGATGGGGTGGCTGGGTGATAGACATTGGGGAGGGTATGTGCTATGGTGAGCGCTGTGGATTGTGCAAGACTGTTGAATCACAGATCTGTACCTCTGAAACAAATAATGCAATATATGTTAAGAAAAAAGAAGAAGAAGATAGCAGGAGGGGAAGAATGAAGGGGAGTAAATCAGAGGGGGAGACAAACCAGGAGAGACGATGGACTCTGAAAAACAAACTGAGGGTTCTAGAGCGGAGGGGGTGGGGGGATGGGTTAGCCTGGTGATGGGTATTAAAGAGGGCACGTTCTGCGTGGAGCACTGGGTGTTATGCACAAACAATGAATCATGGAACACTACATCAAAAACTAATGATGTAATGTATGCTGATTAACATAACAATAAAAAATAAAAAAAAATATAACATCTTTCGGCAATGCCTTATTAGGGAAACTTAAGAAAGACTTCTACCCTTACGTAACTTTTCCAACATTCAATATCTTTCTGGATCTTACTGTTGGGTATTGAAATAAATTTTACAGATACAACTTATGGATCAGATGAAAATAATTTTAAAATTCCATCATAAAACTGTGAGCAAATATAACTTCTGAAAGCACAGAGCCAAAACCAGAATCTTCCCAAGCAGAGATTATGAACAATTATGCAGATCCGGTGATGAAAATAGGTAGCCACACTGGCTAATTTAGATCTTTCAGGAGGCTTTTTTTTTTTTTCAAAACAGTCCTCAAGGATTCAAGTTATCTTTTCTTTCTCTTTGTTTTTTGCCTGTGTAGTTGGTAACACTAATGAAGGATAAAGAAAAAAAACCTCACAAAGGCAACCAGTATGATAAATGGTATCGAAAATTATTTTTGACATTCTAAATAGATAGGTAACGTAATGTCCTGCTTAGGAGTACAGGCCCTAAAGTCAAACATAGTTGGGTTCAAATCCCATGTGATCTTGGGCCAGTTAACTAACCTCTGTGCCTTAGTTTCCTTACTAGAAAATGGAGAGACACAATAATATCTTCCTTATAGATTGCTATAAAAACCAAATGTTATATAAGGCATTAACATTGTGCCTGGCACAGGGTGCTTTATATTTGTTATTTTTAGTAAAAACAACACACTATAATTTGATGTACATTCTTACGCTAATCTTTTGGAATACACAGAATAGACAAATACACAGATGAAAAGAAAATGGATTGCCTTTAGACTCAAGAGTAAATACACTTCCTTTCAGAGAAAAATATGACCAGAAACAAAAAACTATGTGACAAAGCTCTACCACAAATAACTTAAACCTTCAAGAGAGGAACTTAAGTTTGTTTAGCCTTCCTTAATGTAAGAAATCACTTCTGTCCCAGAGGACTTTCTTGAACAAAAGGTGACATGGGATACATTTTATGCTCTGAAAGAACTTGTCCCTTGAAAATGCTACAGCCAGCCACAAAAAGCCCATTACCATTATTATACTTGATAGGTCCCAAGCTTTTAAACAGTGTTGAAATTACCTTTCAAAACAAAATTTATTTTGGTTCTAGCTTTGCCAAAACTAACTGGACTTATGTTATAAAGTAAATGGAATCTTGTTTCCCAAAAATATAAACTAATTTTGTCAATGGCACTAGAAAACAAATGTAAGAACACGTGGATTTTCCATATGTGACTCAATCTTCTAGGTCATGGATCCAATTCCAATGTGTGTGTGGGGGTGTGTTCCCTCACACACAACACTGAACAATTCTTGGACACCAGCAGGGTGTCTGAGAATTCAACTCAATTCTAACACCAACTACCTGGAGAGAGCCATCAGGTTCCACAGGTTAAGGGCTCAGTCCTACAAGACTGCCCCCTACCCTCCACTTCAGAAGCCAGCTACAAGCTCCAGGCTGTTAATCAGTGTTTTTTTGTTTTTTTTTTTAATTTTATTTGACAGAGAAAGAGAGCGCGTGCACGTGCGCATACAAGTTGGGGGAGGGGCAGAGGGCGAGGCAGAGAATCTCAAGCAGACTCGGCGCTGAGTGCAGATCCTGCCACAGCGCTTGACCTGAGCTGAAACCAAGGGTAGGAAGCTCAACTGACTGAGCCACCCAGGTGCCCCAAGTTACCTATGCTTCTGACCCAGAGGCTAGAGATCAGAGGTTCCAAAGACTTCCTCCTTAGGTTCTTTTAATTCCTCAGAGCAGCTCATAGAACTCATGGAAACACTTATATTATTAAAGGATATGATAAAGAATATGAATCAACAGCCAGGTGAAGAGAGGCATAGGAGGTATGGGGAAAAGCTGAGGAGCTACCACAGGCTCTACAGGTAAGTCACTCTCCCCAATCTCCATGTGTTCAATAGCCCCAAAACTCTCTGAACTCAGTCCTTTTGGGGTTTTATGGAAGCTTAATTATAATTATGATTGACTGTCATTGGCCACTGACTGATTCAACCTCAAGAGCCCCTTTTCCCTTACCAAAGGCCAGGCCATCCACAGGTTTCCTAATGGTTTTCCAAAAGTCATCTTCACTAATGAAACAAAGACACCTTTATAGCCCACATCACAGGAAATTCCAAGGGTTTTAGTAGCTATGAGCCAGAAACCATGGCAGAACACCAAATACATATGAGAAATATAAATTTGGTCATCTAAATGAAATCACAGTATTACACTCAGCAATTCCAATCCTAGGAAAATACCCAAGAGAAAGTAGTGCATATATTCACTAAAAGATATACCCAAGAATGTTCACGGCGGCATGAATCATGACAGCCCCAAACATTTAAGGAGCAACTTTAGTGTCCATCAACAGGGGAATGGATGAATAGAGATGAAGGAATGAAATGTGGCACAGCAACAAAAGAACTGATGCACGGAGCAACTTGGATACATCTCACAGACATTATGAACGAAAGAAGCCAGACAAAAGGGCACATAGTATGTGATTCTATTTATATGGAGTCTTGTAGCAAAAGAAATCAGAACAGTGGTTCCCTTTGAGGGAGGCAGGTAGTGACGTGGAAGGGATACGAATGACTGTAGGGTGCTGGGAAGGTTCTCTATCTAACCGTTAGGTGAGTATATACATAACAATTCGTGGAGCATACACTTAAGATTTCTAGACTAAGTACTTTATTACATATGTTCTACCTCAGTAAGAAGAGTAAAAAAAGGGGAACACAAGGAGATCTTAAATTGCCTGTATTAAGGTAAGTGCTGCTACCTTACTACAATAAAATAACCACCTTTTCTGTGTCAAGGGGTTATGTTATCTCTTGTTATCTTCCTAGGAACCTTATGAGTTTTATTACTTGGATTTCACAGACAATAAAATGGCTCATAAAAATGATTTCATTTGATTCTGTAAGCATGTCCCTCCTTAATTTCTATTTTGGCAAATTTAGCCCAGTGTTATGGAAGGAGAATGGGTTCAGAAAATTCTGTTTTATCTAATAGTTGATATTGGGTAAATCACTTAATCTGAGTCTTAATTTTCTCATCTATGAAAATGGGGGTACCAGTGATAATGAGGCTGCCATAAAGCTGAAATGAAATAATTCATGTAGAATATTCTGGATAGACTGCCACAGAATTACTTACTATTTTAAGAATAAAATAACAAAGATACTAACCTTATCTTCTGGCAAAGGTTTGTTTTAGGGTTTAGACAAAATTTGCATTCTCCACACTGTGGGATGTAAAGTGGGATGACAGTATCACCTGGGAGACAAATGCAAAGACATTACCCTGAATAGGGAGCATCTGCTTCTAAATGGATACATCAGCCCCTGCAAACTTCCACACCTGTCAACTCATGTGGCTTTACAAAGTTAACAACTTCAACTTAGAACTTTACCTACATAACGTCATTCACACACTGACTATACAAGAAATACAAGTTTTCAAAATTTTAATTGAAACGAAGCTCTTAAAATTGTAACTGGAAAACAAGGTCATGGGCTTCAAAATACTGACTCACTGATGAATCTTTAAAAATTCTTGTTTAACTGGTCAAAACTGGCTTTGGAAATAAATACTTTCAGATGAACAGTAGTCTGCAAAATCCAAAAGGAAAAAACCTCTCAAATATTTGTGCTTCCCAGATAAGGAATAAAATCATTGACAAATGACTCAGATGATAACTTGTTCACGAAGAAACAATGTATCGCTTAATGGAAATGTAATTTCCTTGTAGAAGTAAGTTGAAATTATGAAATTAAGTGGTTCAAATATCCTCCTTACCTGCCTTCAGCTTAGTAACTCCTTCGCCAACACTTTCCACAATTCCAGCACCTTCATGTCCCAGGATCACTGGAAAACTCCCTTCAGGATCAGCCCCACTGAGGGTATAGGCATCGGTGTGGCAAACTGCAGTAGCAATAATCTAGCAGGATATTAAAGGGCGTGTAAGTGTGTTTGCATGCAATTCAGAGTGAGATATAGGTCAAAGGCAAGGCATTTTTAATACCCTATTTCACTGATTCTAAGATACATTTCTTTGATATTTTAACCTCTTTAAAATCAACACATGCTTATAATCTGTGGCATCTTAACAATTAGAATTGACAGTTTTTAGTGATCCATAAAAGTGATGGTGTGTTTATATGCAAAGGAAATGGTACATCTATCTCCTTTCCAGTGCAGGCTAGCAAGAGCAGGTAAACACGGTGATTTTATGGGCACTGTGCCTCCAGGTGTGGAGAGGAACCACTGAAAGCACAGAAAAGAAATCCCGGAGGGATACCTGGGCGGCTAAGTTGGTTAAGTGTCTGCCTTCGGCTCAGGTCATGATCCCAGGGTCTTGGGATCGAGCCCTGCATTGGGCTCCCTGCTCAGCGGGGAGTCTGCTTCTCTCCCTCTGCCACTCCCCTGCTTGTGCTCTCTCTCAAATAAATAAAATCTTAAAAAAAAGAAATTGTGGAGTGTTTATATTTATGCTTCTTTGTTTCTCACCCATATACCTGCTATTTGTTAGTAGTTTCCCATACAGCTCATCTTAGTACATCCCAGGACACAGTTTCTTTTTCAGTGGCAAAATCACAATCAGGTTAATTTCTGAACTTAGAGAAAAATGTATTAACTGTATAAGATTTCAGATTCCTGGGTCCGGGTTGAAAAGGATTTTGAAAAGTTATTTGGCTGTGGGCTCCTACACTTATGATTCCTGGGAGCACGAGTGTTTGGAGGTGGGATGGGGAAAGTATACTCTAATTCACAGCAAAAAAAAGCTTACCTTTTCTAGAATGTTAGTTTTATTCAATGGTCACTACTTTAAAGTATTACCTTTACATCAAAACAACAGAGTAGAACGCTAACAATATCCAGGTGGCTGCCTTGTGCAATATCCCTCTGTCCACAGGTAACTAACTTCCTTTCTCTGCCACAGCAGAGGTTGAGCAGGACTAGACTGATGGCTCCCCTGAACCAAGGCCTTGCCTGCAAGTTTCAGTACATTTTAAAGCTCTCTAAGCAAGTGGAGTTCACTTGCTTGTTGCTCCAGTCAAATCAGGAGCCTCTTCCCAAATCTTATTTGAAACTGCCTCTAATGAGACTGAAGACCAATTCTACTTTTGTTTCTAATGTGTCATCATTCGTTTTAAGTCATGGGATCAGGAGAAAGGAGAGCATCTTACAAATTCATCTTAAACACAGGCTATGGAAGATAAATTGCAATACTCCAGTGATCCGTGGGGAAAGCTGCTGAGCTCAACATCAAAGCTAAAAAGACGGAGAGGAGTGCTGCAAAAGTGAAGGGGGTAAAATAAGAGAAGGATGTTGTGATTCTAAGGTTGGATGAGTTTCAATACCTTCTCCTTGACACTGGCCTTTGGGGTTTATCCTCAGAGGATTCATCTACCCAGAGACCTAATTGTAAGTCTTCTCTTCCAGTGCCTTAGATGTGTCATTACCTTAATTCGAACCTCATGAGCCTTTGGGGGTGCCACCTCCACCTCCTCTATACAGAGAGGCTTCCCTGCCTCCCAGGCAACTGCAGCCTTGCACTTGATAACCTGAAATGGGGACAAAAGAGAGCAAGTTGTTTATCCTCTTGCACTAATAATGAACTCCTTATTAATTTAGATCCTGACGAATGCTAATCTTAGAAAGTAGATCACACAATCACAAAAAACTCTACACCCCAAAGTGATATGGAGAACTGTTTTGCATGTTTTTAGAGTTCATATAAATAATGTTCACTAAAAGAATTTAATTGAGATGACCACATGGTCAGATATGAAAGCCTCTTTTGGTTAAGAAGTTTTATTAATCAAGTATTTAATGGCCTTCTACAATGCATAAGCAGGAGCATATCAAGAATACAGATTCCAGGGGCGCCTGGGTGGCTCAGTCGTTAAGCGTCTGCCTTCGGCTCAGGTCATGATCCCAGGGTCCTGGGATCGAGCCCCACATCGGGCTCCCTGCTCAGCAGGGAGCCTGCTTCTCCCTCTCCCACTCCCTCTGCTTGTGTTCCCTCTCTCGCTGTGTCTCCCTCTGTCAAATAAATAAATAAAATCTTTAAAAAAAATACAGATTCCAGGGGCATCTGGGTGGTTCAGTGGGTTAAGTGCCTGCCTGCGGCATGGGTCATCATCTCAGGCTCCTGGGACTGAGCCCCATGTTGGGGTCCCTGCTCAGCAGGGAGTCTGCTTGTCCCTCTCCCTTTGCCCCTCATCCCTGCTCACGCTCTCTCCCCCTTGCTCTGCTCTCTAATAAATAAATAAAATCTTTAAAAAAAAAAAAAAAGAATACAGGTTCCAAGACAATCAGATTCAGTAAGGTCTGGCACAGGATCCAAGGAATCTGAATGCTTAACATATACCCTAGAGTATTTCTAAATTACGCACAGTAAGAGATTAACAATAATAAAATAGAACAATTATATTCTAAGTTATGTGAATATGGTCTCTCTCTCAAAATATCTTATCGTACTGCATGCAGTCATCCTTCTTGTGATGATGTGAGATGACGACGTGAAGTGAGTGACATAGGCATTGTGATGTAGCGTTAGGCTACTATTGACCTTCTGATAATGGGTCAGAAGGACGATCACCTGCTTCTGGACTGTAGTTGACCTTGGGTAATTGAAACAGCAGATAAGGTGGGGGGGAGGGGACTACTGTATAATGGATTAAATTTTTATCCAATTTCAATGTGGCAACTAGAAAAATAAAAATTATATATGGGACTTGTATTATATTTCTATAGCATAGCACTGCCTTAGAAATTCTAGTCAGTACACTCCTCCTTTACCAGAGAATCAGGTGTAATGAGAAGAGTTAAAAATTTTTTAATTGAAATATAGTTAACACTGAATATTATATTAGCTTCAGGTGTACAACCTGGTGATTTGATGTTTATATACATAAGGAAATGATCACCACGGGTAGGTCTAGTTATCATCTGTCACCATACAGTTATTACAATATTTTATTGACTTTATTCCTAATGCTGTACATTTCCATGACATCTTTATAAGTGGAAGTTTGAACCTCTTAATCTCCTTCACCTATTTTACCCCCCCCACCCCCACAAGGAAGTTTGATTAGTTCACATAATGCTTATAAATTGTGTTGACAGAATAAAGGTTGCAAACTGCTGGGTTTATAGGAGACAAACTTGAAAGTCAACAATTCCAATAACTAAGATAAAGGGAGAGGCATAAAGTGCTCCTGCACTAAGTGGAGAAAGAGAGTTAAATTTGGTTGGTGGGTTTGAAAAAACTTCATTTTTAACTAGGATACCAAAGGATGAGAAAGAGTTACAAATAATGATAAAACACCTACAATTACAAAAAGCTATCGTGAGAAGTAAATGAAAATGAACATAAAGTCCCTAATACAGTCCTTGGCATTGTGTAGCTTTGCAAAAACAAATCAATATTTATTAGCAGAACAGAGTGGAGGAAAAGGAGAGCTGAACTATATACAGAGATGAGTGGCTTGTGTCAACTGGTGAGGCTGGAAATTACTGCTTTTAAAATTAAAGTGTAAATATTAAATCTGATGGTGAAAAAATTCAGACATTGCATTAGAATCTGTTTTCAATGCAATGTACCATAAATCTCAAAACAAAGTCCCAAAGGTCAAATTCAGAATAGTCATGGATCCTAGAGAACTTAAGCAACATGAATAAATAATTCATCTATAATCTAAGCTTTTATGCCCCTTCCCCTCATTTCAGGAATGTTTGAAAGATTAACCTCTTCTTTCAATGACAATTCTAAGCAAAACAAAGCTCTGCCCTAGATCCACAGGCAAAGGTCCTATTTCAACATCTGAACTATCACAGGATTATAATTTTTCACCTTCTCCGAATAAAGGCACTTAGTAATAAGGAAAACTTGCCAATTTGTTAGGTCTAAAAGATCTAGAGTTCACCATTTCTTCTCAACCTCAACATTTAAGGTCCTAAATCCTTCTAGAAAATTTCTAAAGTTTGCAAAACATTAAAACACTAAATAACTTTAAACTGATTATTCATATATTTCTGCCTTTCTTTATTGTCTGATGTATATTTCAGGAACCTGGAATAGTTCCTCGCACAGGGACGGACCTGGACCGGAATCCTGGCTATCTTAAAAGTGACCACTAAGCACGCCAAACCTCTAAAGCCTCAATTTTTGGTCTGTAAAATGGAGACAATACCTCATAGAAGCGTCACGGGAAGATTAAAAGGATATAAACTTCTGGTGCCTTAAATGCTCAGAAATGTTACTACTGAAAGGGACCTACGGGTCTTCCCAAATACATTCTTTGGTGTCCCCATAATTGTTCAATTATGAATTACAACCATGAAACACAGCAACCTTAAGCGTTAGGAGCGCGGGTTCTGTTACGTGCAAGAATGACCCCAGGCAAGTTATTTTAGCATACGCAAAGCACTAGCGCTCCTAAACCACTTCTAGCAGGAAACCGCTCCCCCCCCGCCCCCACTCTCCGGTTCTCCCCACCCCCACCTCACTCCGCTGCCCCAGAAGCAGCAAAACCTTTTCAAGTGAAGAACCGAAACAAAGATTCTTTCCCTTCCTTCCCGCAGAGCAGCTCGCCCAAGGTACCGTTTCGGATCCGGCAGCTCATGCCTGTCTACGCGCCGAGCCCCGCGAGCCCCGCGCAGTTAGCGGCCCAGTTCCATCCTACGCTTTCCCTCTGTTCCCTCCTTCCTTGGAGTAGGTCGCCCAGCACCGCCAGGCCTACCTGCACAGCCATGGCCTCCGACTCGGTCAGCGAATAGCGAACATCCGGGGTGGGACCCACCGTGCTGGGCATGGGGGCGGGGAGAGCGCCTGGCGCAGGGGGCGTGGCATGGGCGGGGAGTGCTCCTGGCGCGGTCCCGCCTCCGCCTGCACGAGGGCGAAGCGTGAACGCGGGGTTTGCTGGGCGGGCTGTGGGCGCGAGGGGCGGGGCCTGAGCTTGGCGCGGCCGGCGCTCTAGCGCGCGACCAGGTGGTTTCGGCTCTGAAGTCAGAGGGGTTTCGGCGAGGCTGTCAGTCTAGATGTGAAACGTCTGTGTCCAGAGGGGGTTTTCCCCTGTTAACTCTAGCCCAGGCAGCGTAGATAGGCTTATGAAGGAGAGCTATGGAAGGCGAGGAACCAGGAATTTAACTGGAAGCACGTGAGAAACAGGACTGCACCATTTTGTGCTCTTTCTACAGGCTTCGTGTGCGCTGCGTCTTGAGATCACAACATGAGTAAGATCTAGCCCTTCAAATGACTGCAATGAGGGGGAAACTGAGCTGTGAGAAGAGTGGTAAAGGGGACACAAGGAGGTACCCATTCGGGAAACTTCCCCGGCTCTATTCCCGCTGTTCTTGAAGGGTGAATAGGAGTTTTGGCGTTGGGTAGAACACGGGGAGGGGCACGAGTGAGTGCCAAACCTCCAGAACGTGGACTTGTTTGATGTGCTGTGGTTTAGGAGTGGCCATTGTGGAGAAAGAGGGATGAAGGAGTATTTGCCAGTTTACTCTTAAACTCTGTTGTTAACGCCGAATTTTATTAAAAAAGCTCTACCAGACCACTCTCTTCCTCTGCTTCACGGTCTTTTTCATGGCTCTTTTTGCTCAGTATGTATCTTAAGTGCCGATGATCTAAAAAAATTCTGTCCAACGACTTTCCCTTCATTCCACTCTCTCATTTATTTTTTATTATATATATATTTAAAGGTTTTTATTATATATATATTTAAAGGTTTTTATTTATTTGAGAGTGAGAGAGAGATTACGAGCAGGGGGGGAGGGTCAGGGAGAAGCAGACTCCCTGCTGAGTAGGGATCCTGAAATGGGACTCAGTCGCAGGAATGTGGGATCATGACCTGGTTGGAAGGCACACGCTTAACCGACTGAGCCACCCAGGCGCCCTCCACTCTTCTCATTTACACCAAGGCTTTTAACTGCTTTTTATATAGGGACAGCTTCTAGATTATGACTAAGGATGGCTGTGGTGAACTCTAGGCTTGGGCATACAACTGACTACGAGACATCTATGTGTCTCCATTAGGATATCTCACAGTTATCTCAGAGTCAACTTATTCAAAACTCGTAATCTTTTTTCCTCAATTTTCCTTCTGTTTGTGTGGGGCACCACCATCTATCTATCTATCTATCTATCTTTCTTTCTTTCTTGACTTTATTTATTTATTTTTGGAAGAGAGAAAGAGAGAAAGAGCACAACCTGGGGGAGGGGCAGAGGGAGAAGTAGACTCCCTGCGTCTGACTGGATCCCAGGACCCTGGGATCATGACCTGAGCCAAAGACACACATTTAACTGACTCTGCCACCAGGCACCCCCACCTTCTTGCCCCAAGTCAGAAACCTGGAAGTCGCAACTTCTCCCTAACCCTCAGCGCCTGCATTCAATCTGTCACCAAACCCTAAATACCTCTCATATCTTGTGCCTCTTCTCTACCCCGATCCATCCCTCTTCCCCTTTCCTCCCCCTCCGCCACCACTGCTGCTGCCTTAGTTTGGGCTGTCATCATGTCTTAACAGAGTTTCTGAAAAAGCCTCCCATCTGATGTCTTTGCCAGGTCCCTGAATCTAATGCACTTCTAACTAATGCCCCCTTAGTGAACTTTCTGAAACATAAATCAATTAATGCCATTTTCTTTCACCTTTAATAGTTTTTGAATAAGTGGATTAGAAGGAAATAAATGTCATTCTACTATTTAAAAGTCTTCAAAGGCTGAGAAAGGTATAAAATCCAAACTCTAGCTGGGCCAGTCAGGTTCTGCATAACATGATTCCTCCTTATCTCTACATCCTTATTTTCTGCTATTCCACCACACAAGTCTCATTCCAATCTTATGGAACATTTGCATTTTCTTAAAGAACTGTTCTCTTTCTTGATTCCAGGCCTTTGTATATAATAGAACTTTTGCTTGGAATGCAGTAAGCAATTTTCTAGTGAAAGAAAGCTTTTAGCAAAGAGTTAATGTTCTTCCCTATTGTAGATGTATTGCTTATCTTCTGGGAAGAAGCATTTGCATTTTTGTGATACCTTCCTAGTTTGCTAGTTTTCAGTCTCATATGTAAGGAGATTGATTGAAAGTTGTCAGTCCATCCTAACAACAAGTAAAAAGCTGAACAAACTGAGAAATCAAAAACTCTTCTTAGATCTGTCAGAGAATTGAGATCATGGGGTAAACCAATGACCCCAGAATTGGAGAGTTAAACAAATAATAGAGAATCACAACTTACTGGAGCAAAAACCCACTTCTGGGGAAACCAGTATTGGTATTGGAAAATGTGAAGTGTAATTGATGACTTGCTAGAGGCTTAGTGTGGGTAAGTCTTAGAGTTAACTCCAGAGAGATCTGGTCTTGGAGGGGGGGGGGGTCCTCACACTTTTGTGACTTCAGGGGGTATGTGGGGGCTTGGCTTGTAAATGGGCTGTCAGAATTGGAATAGGGTCTTGGGCAAGCTGCTCAGTGGGAAGGAAGTGAAGGAAGTTTTGTTTTGGCTCCTTACTTGAACCTGATGGAAATGAAAAGACAACAAAATTTGTGGCATGTAGTGAAAGTGGTGCTTATAGGAAAATTTATAGCTTTGGATGTATATATTGGAAAAGAAGAAAGATAAAAATTAATTTCCTAACCTTCTCTATTAGGAAAGTAGTAAAAGAAGAACATATTAAGTCCAAAGTAAGCAGAAGAAAATAAATAATAAAATTTAGAGTAGAAATCAATGAAATTGGGAAACTGAAATCAGTTGAGAAACTCAGCAAAACCAAGAGCAGGGTCTTTGAATAGATTAATGAAATTGATAAGCCTCTAGCCAGGCTAGTTATGAAAAAAAGAGAGGAGCACAGATTACATCAGAAATGAAAAAGGGACATCACTACAGATATCATGGACATCCAGAGGATAATAAAGTAATACTGTGAACAACTGTATGCACAAAAAATTGATAACCTAGATCAAATGGACAATTCTTTAAAAGACACAATCTGTTTAAAACTCACACAAGAATAAATAGGTTATTTGAATAGGCTTATATCTATTAAAGAAATTGAATTGGTAATTAATAACATTTCAAAACAGAGAGCACCAAGCTCAGATGGGTTCACTGGTGAATTCTACCAACTATTTAAGGGAAAAATTATGCAATTATCTACAATCTTTTTCAGAAGATAGAAGCAG
Source organism: Callorhinus ursinus (assembly GCF_003265705.2). Taxonomy (NCBI): domain Eukaryota; kingdom Metazoa; phylum Chordata; class Mammalia; order Carnivora; family Otariidae; genus Callorhinus; species Callorhinus ursinus. The sequence continues at coordinate 81,297,763 of NW_027397066.1, forward strand.
AGGAAGATAGATATTTACTAATTAATTCTGTGAGGCCAGCATTACCCTGATACCAAATTTAGACAAAGTCATTATAAGAAAAGAAAACTACAGACCAGTATCTCATAAACCTAGTGCAAACATTCTCAACAAAATATTATCAGATTGGATCCAACAACTTATAAGAAGAGATATGGCATGACCAAGTGGGATTTATTTGAGGTATGCAAAGCTGGTTCAACATTGGAAAATCAATTAACATAATCTGTCATATCAACAGGCTAAAGAAGAAAAATCATGGTCCTATCAATAGATGCAGAAAAAAGCATCTGATAAAATCCAACACCTACTCATGATAAAAAAAAACTCAGGAAACTAGGAATAGAAGAGAACTTCCTCAGCTTAGTAAAGAACATCTACAACACAGCTACAAGTAACAATGTAATTAATGAAGAGAAACCAAAAGTTATCTTGCTAAGATCAGGCACAAGGCAAGGACGTCCTCTCTCACCACTCCTTTTCAGTATCACACTGGAAGTCCTAGCTAATGCAGTAAGACAAGAAAATAAAATAAAATGTATAGTGATTGACAAGGAAGAAATAAAACTATCTTGTTCACAATTGACATAATTGCCTATGTAGAAAATATGAAAGAATCCACATTAAGCTCCTAGAACTGATAAGTGATTATAGCAAGTTTGTAGGGTACAAAGTAATATGCAAAAGTTAATTACTTTCCTACATACCAGCGATGAACAAGTGGAATTTGAAATTAAAAACACAATACCATTTATATTTGCTTGTGAAAAAATGAAATACTTAGGTACAAGCCTAACAAAATATGTACACAATATGGGGAAAACTGCAAAACTCTGTTGAAAGTGATCAAATAAGAACTAAATAAATGAAGAGATATCCCACATTCATGGAAAGAAAGACTTGATATTGTCAATATGTCCGTTCTTTCCTACTTGATCTATAGATTCAACATAATCCCAGTCAAAATTCCAGCAAATTATTTTGTAGATATCAACAGACTGACTTTAAAATTTATATGGAGAGGCAAAAAAGCCAGAATAAGTCAACGCAGTATTGAAGGAGAAGAGCAAAGTTGGAGGACTGACACTATCCAACTTCAACACTTACTATAAAGCTATAATAATTGAGACAGTGGGGTATCAGCAAAAAGTAGACAAATAGATCAATAGAACAGAATAGAGTCCACAAATAGATGCACGTGAATATAGTGAATGATCTTTAACAATATAGCAAAGAAAATATATACAATACAGAAAATAGTCTTTTAAAAAATGGTGCCAGAACAACTAGATATACACTGCAAAAAAATGAATCTAGATACAGACCTTCATGCCTCATGGAAATTAACTCAAAATAGATCATAGACCTGAAAGTAAATGCAAAACTATAAAACTCTTAGAAGATAACATAGGAGAAAATCTAGATCACCTTAGGTATGGCAGTGATTTTTAAATATAATACCAAAGGTATGATCGATCCATAAAAGGAATAATTGATAAGCTGGACTTCATTGAAATAAACATGCTCCAGAAGTGTCAAGAGAATGGGAAAAGCCACAGACTGGGAGAAAATATTTGCAAGGTATGTTTGATAAAGGATGGTCTTCCAAAATATACAAAGAACTCTTAAAGCTCACCAATAAAAAAACTAATAACCCAACTTAAAAATGGACAAAAGATTTGAACAAATTCCTTATCAAAGAAGATGTATGTATGGCGAGCAAGTATGAAAAGATATTCAACATCATATGTCATTAGGGAATTGCAAATTAAGATAATAAGATACTACTGCACAACTGGCCAAAATCCAAAACAGAACACCAAATGCAATAGGAACTGTCATTCACTGTGGGTGGGGATGCAAAATGATATGTCCACTTTGGAAGACAGTTTGAAAGTTTCTTATAAAACTGAACATATTCTTACCATACTATCCAGCAATCATGTTCCTTGATATTTACCCAAATGAGTTGAAACTTTATGTCTGCACAAATTTTATAGCAGCTTTGTTCATAATTGCTAAAACTTAGAAGCAACTGAATATCCTTTAGTAGGTAAATGGATGAATCATCTAGATAGTATAATATTGTCAAGTGCTGAAAAAGAATGAACTATCAAGCTCTGTAAAGACTTGGAGGAATCTTTAATGCATATTACTAAATGAAAGAAGCCAATCTGAAAAGGCTATGTACTATATAATTCCAACAATATAACTTTCTGAAACAGACAAAGCTATGGAGAAAGTAAAAAAAAAAAAAAAATCAGTGGTTGCTGGGGTTGGGGGGAGGTGGGGATGAGTAGGTGAAATAGAGAAGATTTTTAAGGCAATGATATTATTCTGTATGATACTGTAATGTTAGATACATCATTATACATTTGTCAACATCCATGGAATGTATAACACCAAAAGTGAACCCTAACGTAGAGTCTGGACTTTGGGTGATAATGATGTGTCAGTGTTTATTAATTGTAGCAAATGTACCAGTATTGTGGGACATGTTGATAGTGGGGCAGGTTGTTTCTAATTGTGGATGCAGCAGGTATGTGGAAACTCTGTTCAGTTTTGCTGTGAACCCTAAAACTTCTAAAAGTAAAGTATATTAAAATATAGGCAGGAGTTACAAGTAGATGTGGAAGTCATATCTACTTTGTATGAGAAGGAAAAATTGATTCAGGGTGAAATCAGAGGCCCTCACTTTCATTAGGGAATTTGCTAGTGTGGACTAGATTAGAAATAACCTGACCAGGTAGGAGATACAGGTGATATTTTCCAAATACAGAGCACAAAATGGGGATAGCAAGCAAAAGAGAGAAGTAATGGGGAGCATCAACCTGTAGGCATCATTTAGTTAAATTCTTGATCTGTCTACCTTGCTCTCTTTCATCTAGCAGAAGAGAGTAAACAATGAGTTATACTGCTAACTTGTACTTAATTCTGATTCTCAAGAAAAAAGTTCATCTTATTTTGAACTGAAGAACTCATTAGGTGAAAATGACCCATCATTTTAGACTTTATAACAAGTAAGTAAGTGTATTATAGTCAAGCGGATTTCAAAAAATGGAAGCATATTTCATAGAGCTCGCAAGAAAAATAGTACTGAACGAATTGAAAGAAGAGTTCATGAAACCCATAAATATTTTCTGCATTTTAAGGGGAACTGTTTTTCCCCCCAGTTCTAGTTGACATTGCTTTGTACATACTCCATTTGAGAGGCAGAGACAGCCCGTGCTATAGACCCCATGAATTGGAACAGGAAACTGTCTGAATTGAAGGAAGTCTCAGATGAGTTGACCTGAGGGAACCAGAAGTCACTGGTACTAATTCTGATAAATTGAAGGTTCCAAAGTTACCCAACAAACCCTATCTCTTGGGAAACACATATACACGTAGCGTACAGAGAAGATGGATATCTAGTTTGCAGTGCAGCTACAGATCTGAATTATGTTGTGCATGTTTTCCTTTTTTTTTTTTTTTTAAAGATTTTCTTATTCATTTGAGAGAGAGAGAGAGAAAGAGAGAGCACAAGCAGGGGGAAAGGCAGAGAGAGAGAGGGAGAATCAGACTCCCCACTGAGCTGGGAGCCTGACATGGGGCTTGATCCATGACCTGGAGATCATGACCTGAGCCGAAGGCAGACGCTCAACCATCTGAGCCACCCAGGTGCCCTGTTGTGCAATTTTTCTTGTTACTTTTCAAGACCAACACATATCACAGAATCAGGAGGTCAGAGACTTAGGTGGCTCTGTGATCCCAAAGAAGTAAATTTTCTTTGTATTTTTTGTAGGTAATCATATATTAGAAGTTATTCCTTATTGTAAATAATCTGAGTTTATCTTTTCCAGACAGGAACTCTGGAGACTCTGGAACTCTGGAGATTCTGGAAAACCTTGACAGGCTGGAGAAGTATAAGGTATAATTTCATGATTACGTTGTAATAGGAAATTAAAATGGCACTTTTCATATTGTCTCAGTTTTGACTAAGAACTCTAAGGCTAAACAATATAGGTACCAAAATTACCCCCACATTGGAAGACAAGGTACTTTATGTAGGACATGCTAAGACACGGACAGTTTCTTCTGCCAGCATTAGCTCATCTCTTGTTTCTGAGCTCTGTAAGGGATGGCAAAGACTTCACGAGGAAGGGCAGAAATAATTGGGAGGGAGGATTTCGTTGGAGAGAGTTGTCAGTGTGCTGTATATTCTGGTGAGGGTGATGGAAGCACTTCCTTCTCATCTGAAGTCAAGAGAAGAAAACCACTCAAAAAGCTTGAAATGTGTTTTCTGGATCCTGAACGACTCAAGGTCTGGTATCTGAAATAATTAAAAAATGTCAGGCTAGAGGCTGGCTAGAGCAGTCTGGTGGCAGAATGAAGTAAAGCAGAGTTTAGTGGAGTCAGACACACAGGTGTGTTTTCCCATGGACCAAATGTGGAGCCTGCAAAGGGATACAGTTGTAGATAATCGTAAAAGAAACTTCACCAAAGAAATCCACCTGGAGAGGGTAGGTGGCCCTGATGGAAGTCAGGGGCTGAAGGCAAAGTCTTAGTTGGCTCGTTGTGTAAAGAATCCAACCTGTAAAGGAATTGTAGGTAGGAGGTCCCCAGTGGGGTGGAGGGTTCTTTGTGAAACCCACAGAAATTCCCCACTCAAGAAGGAATCCAGTATCTGAAAGGTGCTACACCCAAAGAGTACCAATATCAGATTGTAACAGTAGTTACTGGTCATGTAGAATACAGTCTTTTCTTCCAAATTTCCCCTCCCTTCGAGTCTGGATAATGGAGGGGCTTGAGCAGTAGCTAGCAAGTGGTGGGAGTGATGGAGCATGAACAGGAGAAGAAGCAAACTCCTCATTCCTTCCCCATTGCAGATTTAATTTCCTGGGGCATCAGTGGCAACCAAGCCAGTGATGATGTGATGTCCTGTGTCCAAGGGTGGTATTGTGGTTCAGTCTGTAGCATCTGGAGCCCTATGCAGATCAGTTCTGCTGCATAGGCTTGGATATGAATTTCAAACTGTGTATCTCTGAAAGTGTTTTCTAGTCCTCTTGATAATATTGTGACCTACCCAGTAGCTTTTAAATAAGTTCCGTATCGTTTTAAATTAGCCAGAATTGATTTCTGTGACTTGCGATGAAATCAGTCAAAAACAGTATTAGGAATTTTGCAAGAAAACAGACCATCAGTGGGTTAATCTGGGATTAATTATCTGACCTGGTTGAGGCTGAAAGCAGTGAAAATTCAGTTGATTCTAAGGAGTAGAGCATCTCTAGGTGTGCAGGGATGGATGAAACAGTTAATTAAAAAGTCAACTCTGATTTTCTGGAATGAAGTGAGTAAGTATTGGAGGCAAAGCCTTGGAGACTATTCAGTTTTTGCCATAAAAGAGTATTAAAATGCATGAGTCATTCAAAGCCAGAAGGGGTAGATGGTTGCTTCTAAAAGTGCTGGACAGTTTTTAGAGTACAGGTCCTTTACCTCTTTGGTTAGGTTTATTCCTAGGTATCTTATGGTTTTTGGTGCAGTTGTAAATGGGATCAGTTCTTTAATTTCTCTTTCTTCTGTCTCATTGTTAGTGTATAGAAATGCAACTGATTTCTGTGCATTGATTTTATATCCTGCCACTTTGCTGAATTCCTGAATGAGTTCTAGCATTTTCGGGATGGAGTCTTTTGGGTTTTCCACATAAAGTATCATGTCATCTGTGAAGAGAGAGAGTTTGACTTCTTTGCCAATTTGAATGCCTTTTTTTTCTTTTTGTTGTCTGATTGCTGAAGCTAGGACTTCTAGTACTATCATATGGTTTCACTCATATGTGGAATATAAGAAACAGTGCAGAGGATCATAGGGGAAGGGAGGGGAGACTGGGAAGAAATCAGGGAGGGAGAAAAACCATGAGAGACTCTTAATTATAGGAAAAACTGAGGGTTGCTGGAGGGGAGGAGAATGGGGGAATGGGGTAACTGCGTGATGGGCCTTAAGGAGGGCACATGATGTGATGAGCACTGGGTGTTATACACAACTGATGAATTACTCAACTCTACATCTGGAACTAATGAGGTACTATATGTTGGCTTATTGATTTTTAAATAACAAAAGAAAAAATAAAAGTGCTGGACAATTTAATGAAAGAGAATGGTAAATTCTGGTTGCTCTCTGATGTCAGGGCTCTAGTTTAACTGCTCTGCTATTCTCTTGTTTTTCCCCCCATGGTTGTAAGATGGCTGCTACAGTTCCAGCCTCTCGTGTCCTCATATGACAACATCCAAAGGTAGAAAGGAAAAGATCTTTTTTTTACCCTTCCTTTTTTTTAAAATTAGGGGAGAAATCACTCCCCAAAGCCCTCTAACAGACGTCCCCATATGTCTCACCAGAATAGAGTCATGTGTCTATCCCAAATCAGTCACTAGCAAAGGAGAATGGGATTAGACCATTCATAGCTTAACTCTTGGGGCTGAAGGAGACTCCCACCTTCCCTGAGCTGATTATTGCCTGTTTCTTGAATGAAATTGGGTTTCTTTTTGTAAGGGAGAAGTGAGGAGTGGCTAATGAGTCAGCAGCCAGTGTGGGCATCATCATCTTTGGGCAGCTCTCACCTAGGGTGACCTAAAATCTGCCAGCTTTGAGTGGAACGTAGAGTAAGAGAAGTCCAGCTGATCTAGACTGCTGTGAGAACAACCCTGATGCTTTCCTTTTATGGACTCAATGTTTTTGTGTTTTTTTTTTTAATATTTTATTCATTCACTTGAAACACAGAGATACAGAGGAGCATGAGCAGGGGGAGAGGCAGAGGGAGAGGGAGAAGCAGGCTCCCCGCTGAGCCAGGAGCCTGATATGGGGCTCGATCCCAGAACCCTGGGATCATGACCTGAGCTGAAGGCAGACGCTTAACCATCTGAGCCACCCAGGCACCCCTGGACTCAATATTTTTTAAGTGTCTGTGGCAGGATGTTGTATGGAGCCTAGACAAGCTCCAGTAGTAGATCTATGGTGGAGAACCTAGCATTTTAGAGCAAAGTCTTGCTCTCTTCAGTCCTGCTTATGATTGAAAATGTCTAACTAAGACATGCTAGGTGATCATGCTTTCTGTGTTTCTCACCATGAACTGAGTATTATTGGATCAACAGAATTATAAGCCTGGACATGCCCCAGGAGGATAGCATTATCAAGTGGAACTGTGTATACAGGACTGGATGCAAGCAGATCCTGAAGGCCCAGTAAATTGCCTGAGCAATTGACTCACATTCCTACTGCACTTCTACTTCTGTATGATCAGTTTATAGAGGAGGAGGATTTCAGCTTTGTTGACAGTGCTCTGTACAATATTCTGGCAGTTGGTAGAGAGGCAGATAGGAATACAGAACTTCAAGAATTATGTATATCTCTTTGTTTTTTTATTTTTTAAGAAATATTTATTTATTTGAGAGAGAGCAAGAGAGCATGAGTGGGGGGAGGGGCAGAGGGAGAGGGAGAAGCAGACGCCCCACTGAGCAGGGAGCACGATGTGGGGCTCGATCCCAGGACCCTGAGATCGTGACCTGAGCCGAAGGCAGATGCTTAACTGACCGAGCCACCCAGGTGCGCCTATGTATATCTCTTTGAGTCTTCTTTGACAAGAATGAAATGGCCTGAGGTATGGATCTACATTGATTAATAGGCAGTAATTAGTGATTTGGTCAGATGGCCAGGGACTTTGAAGGAATGAGGTTATAAGATTGGTAATAAGTCTGGAGAAGAGATATGTGGCTGGACCTTTTGTACGGAGCACTGTATGTGAGAAAATATATGTCCGCCAAGTTCTTTCTTAGTGGGCTTATACATGTTGTGCCCATAGATGTGAGCATAGGCTCAACAGCATAAATATTCCTTTCCAAGCGTGTTCTGGCTCTGCCACAGCTGAGTGTTCAGACTGTTAGACATGGTTAGACAGCAATGTCTAACCACCCTGGATCCCCAATATGGTATAATACCTAAGGGGGACTAGGCAGCCATTCTGTGACAGATTGATTACATTGGATTCTTTTCACTATGCAGGGGGCAGAAATTTGTTCTCACTGGGATCAACCCTTATTCCAAACCTATAATTTTTTCCCTATCTATTATTTTTCTACTTGTATCATCACCCATGGATTTATTAATATAAATGAAACATAGATTCAGACTCTCAGATTAAAAAGAAAGTAAATATAGCAAAGGCATACGCTTTCAGTTACTCCATTATTTTGGAATAATTAATAATTTCACCTTGTGCATGCAGAAGAAAAGGAAAGTGCTAAGGATTCTCTTTTAATTTGGCGGAAAAATTTGAAGACTGTGTAGAAATACAGAGATATCAATTACAATATTATTACCAAGTCAAAATCTTGGCTATAAGATGAGCAGAATTGCAGATTCCTCTTGGAAGTTATTTTCACAGGACAAGGCGACACTTTCTAAAGTCTTTGGAGTCATATAATATATTTTGGTTCAAGTAACATTAAATTAACTGAGAATGGATTTCTTTTTAACAAAAAACAGAAGACATTCTAGTAATAGTTGTGAATATTCACACATCTCCATATTGAGGAGAACCAGTAGATATTTTTGGAAACCTTTTAAATTTATTAATTTTTTTCAGACAAAATTGAGTTTAAAAGAGTTTTAATTTCAGTATAGTTAACATACAGTGTTATATCGGTTTCAAGTGTACAATATAGTGATTCAGCAGCTGCATATATTACTCACTGCTCATCAAGGTAAGTGTACTCTTAATCCCCTTCACTTATTTCACCCATTTCCCCCCCCCCACCTCTCCTCTGGTTGGTTTCCCATCGGTTTGTTCTCTATAGTTCAGAGTTGGTTTTTTGGTTTGTCTCTTTTGGAAACCTTTTTAATTTAATACCTTATCAAACCAGGTTTTTATTTTATTTATTTTTTTTAAGTATATATATTTTTTAAAGATTTTATTTATTTATTTGAGAGAGAGAAAGAATGAGAGATAGAAAGCACGAGAGGGAAGAGGGTCAGAGAGAGAAGCAGACTCCCTGCTGAGCAAGGAGCCCGATGTGGGACTCGATCCCGGGACTCCAGGATCATGACCCGAGCCGAAGGCAGTCGCTTAACCAACTGAGCCACCCAGGCGCCCTCAAACCAGGTTTTTAAAAGTAGCTTATGATGCAGAATTTTATTTTATTTTTTACATATCTGCAGGAAGGGATATCTCTTTCATCTCTTTCTCAAACTCCTTTGGTTAATTATAAACATTTTTATTTTTAAGGTCAGGTTCTGAAATTTTATTAGCTACATTGTAAGTGGGCCTATAAAACAAGTTTATTGGCAGAAAGGATAAAAAATGTTATTTAGTAGCAATAAATAAATAGGATATAATTTTCTATATTATTAAATGCCTATTTACTCATAATTTCCTTCTAAAAAGACCTTGAAACATCGGAGAAGACAAATGGTCTATCTTTGGGTTAAAGTGATAGAATAAGAGCATTCTGGTTAGTAGTATTCCAGAGAGGAAATATTTAGGAATTTTATACACCTCAATATTTGTCAATGGTGGAGCTGGCTGACTAAAGAATATATAAATACGGATTGCATTTACTGGTCTGTGGTTCACACTGCATGTGGAGTATTGACTCTAAGTATATTTAGAGATATTCAATTAGGAAAAAAGTGGACATGGTGGTATGGGAGACAGGATTATTCCAGCTGTCTTCAGCTACCACAGGAACTAACCTTTGTGACGCTCCAGAGGACAGAACTAGGGAGGCAGACTTTAGTTTTAACCATAAGGAAAAAGTTGGCCTGTGAGGGTGCTTAATCTAGGGTTGACTGACCACCTGTCAGGCATATTTTAAAAAGTGATTTATTTATTTAATTTGGAATTGGGAAATATCCATCTTTCTTTCTTTTAAAGATTTTATTTATTTATTTGACAGAGAGAGAGAGAGCGAGAGCAGGAATACAAGCAGGGGGAGTGGGAGAGGGAGAAGCAGGCTTCCTGCCAAGCAGGGAGCCCAATGTAGGACTCGATCCCAGAACCCTGGGATCATGACCTGAGCCGAAGGCAAACGCTTAATGACTGAGCCACCCAGGCTCCCAATATCCATCTTTCTTGACCCAACTTTTTATTTTGAAAAGTTTTGCAATTTCAGAATTTGAAAAACAGGATAATGCATACCTCTATGTTTCTCACCTAGATTACAAATTAATATTTTTTGGTCAAATTCTCTCTCTCTCTCTCTCTCTCCCTCTCCTCTCTCTCTCTCTCTCTCTCTCTCTCTCTCTCTCTCTCTCACACACACACACACACACACTTTTTTTAAGATTTTATTTATTTAACAGAGACACAGCGAGAGAGGGAACACAAGCAGGGGGAGTGGGAGAGGGAGAAACAGGCTTCCCATGGAGCAGGGAGCCCAATGTGGGGATCAATCCCAGGACTCTGGGATCATGACCTGAGCCGAAGGCAGATGCTCAACGACTGAGCCACCCAGACGCCCCCCGCCCCCCCCTTTTTGATGAACCATTTGAAAAGAAGTTTCAACTCTCATGAAATTTACCCCTAAATTCTTCAGCAAGTATCTCCTAATAGGGACATTATCCTACATGTTACCATCCATTCTTTTTTTTTTTTTTTTAAGATTTTATTTATTTGACAGAGACAGCGAGAGAGGGAACACAAGCAGGGGGAGTGGGAGAGGGAGAAGCAGGCTTCCCGCGGAGCAGGGAGCCCGATGAGGGACTCGATCCCAGGACCCTGGGATCATGACCTGAGCCAAAGGGAGACACTCAACGACTGAGCCACCCAGCTGCCCCAACCATCCATTCTTAAGATCATGTTCAGCTTGAAGTTTCTGTGAACCTTCAAGATTTTTCTTACTTGCTTATGAGAGGGTCTTTTCCCTGTAACACAGGATTTATTCTATGAGGTTAATAAATTCTGCCCTGTCTACCTGATAGAGCACATTGCTGGAGGGCCTATCTGCAAGGCACTCAAAGAATATGAAAAATGGCCTTGCTCTCAAAGTTTATGGTCCAGTCAAAATTCTGGAGAATCATATGGAATAATGCACATGAAAGTACTTTTTAAAATGTCAACTGTGATGTAAATGAAACTTATTCTCTCCCTGAATTTTTTTTTTTTTTTCAAGAAAATAGAATCTGGGTAGATGGGAAAAATGTTTTAAAGAACACCAGAGGGCGCTGTAGTAGCATTTAGAAAACAATGACCAGCTAAAATGTTTGAAGAGACTGGGACTATACCTTAAAACTGCATTTTTCTTGTCCCAAGAATATACCGTGATTGTATTGCCTTCTAAATTCATCCTATTAACTGACATTCTTAAAGTTTTGTAATAATTTCAGGCTGAAAAAGCACACACACAAAGAATAGACCTGAATATCTACTATGTTAGAGAATCCAAACCTTTAAAATAATTCTTTTTCCCTTTGGAGGGATCAAATTCCATTCCAGTTTTGTTTCAGTAACTTGATACCCTAGAAATACTGTGATTTGTGTGTTGCCCCTAGTATTTTAAAAAGTGACATTTAAAATTGAAGAGTGAATGTGAGAGCCCTTAGGAGAAACAGATAATTGTCAGTAGCTTGCAGATTTATTTTTATGTCTTTAAAGTGCAATTTTTAGGGGCACCTGGGTGGCGTCCTACTCTTGATTTCAGCTCAGGGCAGGAGCCTCCGGGTCCTGGGATTGAGCCCTGTGTCAGGCTCCCCATTCAGTGGGGAGTCTGCTTGTCTCCCTCTCCCTCTACCCCTCTTCCTGCCCACACTCTCTCTGTCTCTGTCTCTCAAATAAATAAATAAATCTTTAAAAAAAATAAAGTGCAATTTTTAAATGGAACTTTTCTGCACATTGCCAAATGCATTACTGGTGCATGATTTTGGTTTCTGGGGTATCATATAGATTCAGCATTCATTTCTCATTTTAAGAAAGATGTTTGGGTGATTTAGGCATTAGGTGTACATTTTGAAGAATTATATTGTAATTACATATACTAGGAGTTTCAGCTGGGTGCATGGATGAGAAAAAAGGTCTCCGCTGCCAAAGGAATGATCAGAGTTAAGCTTTAAACCTCATACACGTCATTCTGGGTTTTCACTGATTCTATAAGTAATTTTAACAGCATTATGGAGAATAATGAAGTTTTTTGTTTGTTTGTTTTTTTCCAAGTCACATAACCAAACTTGGAAAATTAGAAGATGGACAGAGGTAGGGGTCACTGACTTGCAGGAGGGATTGCAGAGATAGAGGGAAAGAGAGAGAGAGAGGGGGAGAAACTACTGCATCACAACTTGGCATAAAAATTAATCCTCATAATGACCATTCTGAGTTCTTAGGATTGGGTTTATGAATCTGTCTTTAGGAAAAAAAGGGGCATGTAGAAAATGTTTTGGAAAAACATCATTCAAAAGAAATATTCTAAAATAAACCGGATACTTGTGAGGATAAATTTGTCGAGTGTCATGTGTTTATTGAGTATGTCTAACAGAGGGATGTATTCAAAGACTGTTCTGCCTTCAAGAAGGTTACAGACATACCCTTGAAAAACTAACAATGGAAGGGGCATGTTTAAGATTTCGATAAAGACACTAAGAGTCAAAGAAGATCAGGGAAGGGAAACAGCTCTGTGGCTGTCCACAGCTGAAAAGGAGTTGGGTCTCAAGCGAGGCTGGGGAAAGACTGAGGAGTGGAGGCTGAGAGGACGAGGAGACAGAACACAGCTGATACAGGGAACAGTGTGGGAAAGGAGAGCCCCTGTTGGGTGCATCCTACCTCCCCCAGTGCCAACAAAGCATTTACAGACAGATGAACTGGCTTCCATTTCTAACGAAAGAGAATCTGCAGTAAGCGGGAATGCAAGTTTCCACTTGGAGGTATTATCACCCTCCTCTGCCAAAGCTTCGGAGAAATTTATCCTCTCTCAGAGTTCAATATGTAGTAAACGTTTAAAAATAAAACTAGGGGGTTTCAGGAATTATGCTAAGCTGATAACTAGTGTTTGTTACAACGATCCAAATTATCATCTCTTACCCTTAAACTGTCCATTGTGGCATCTATGAGGATAATTGTTTGAAAGCACTCATTTTGCTTTTCATATAAATCTTTTTTATTTTTAGTTTTTTTCCCCTCCTTTCCCACTAAAGCCTATATAAATCTAATTGTCTGTTACATCTTGTAACTTTTTACTTACTGCGTTACTTTATAATAGGTACTTTGCTCTCTGTCACTTTTAATTGACTCTAAAAAATACTTAGTGCTAATTACGGATTGTTAAACTCTAAAGCTCTAAACATTATGTGTTGTCATGATTATCAAAGGTGAAAAGGGCAATTAATAAAGATGGAAATTTGAGAGTATGGGTGTGTTTTTTCTTTTAAAAAATCTTCATTTTTTATATATCTGTACTCATTTATATAGCTTCTGATATCCCACTGCTTGTGATTATAGTTCATAGTGGTAAAGCAGGGCTAAGAGAAAAGAAAATACCAGATATTAAAAAGGAAATTATTTAGCAGTTTATTAAAGAAGATTAGCTTGTAGCTTATTGAAACCCAGAAATTATGTAATAGCATTTTATATATGTGACATATTTTAAAGACATATGTATCTTATGTACACATATATAATAGTAATTTTTTTCTAGTAAAAATGATTATATTATGGAAAATTTTAAGCATAAACAAAAGTAGAGAGAACAGTGTAATGAAACCCCATATGTTTATTACCCAACCTAAAAAATTATAAACAAATAGCCAATCTAGCTTTACTTATTACTCTTCATTCCCCGCCCCCACTTCTCCAGAACTAGTTTTAAACAATTCTCATCGTGTAATTCTATTCATAAACACATCAGTTATCATTATTACTAAACAGGAAATATTAATATATTTAAAAACGCTGTGATGTTTATAACTATTTGATGTTAAGATGTTAAGTATAAATAGTTGTTTAAATTCATGGCAATCCTTGGTTCATTGTTACAGGTTATAAAGTAACAAGAAGGGTTCAGATTCAGTCAGGTAGTATTCCAGTTTGTTCCTGGTGTCTTCAGAAGGTCAGGACTATTCGAATGCTGTTAATAATAAGACAATAGTCAGCATAATTTTTATGGTAAATTTAACCAAAACCCACAAATAATTTTTGTATTTTTTTTCAGCATCTGGTTTAATCTTTCTTTATAGGCATCTGTAAAGAAAAGAAATTAGCACATTATCCCTAATTTCTTTTATCTTGACATTCATGGAATTAATAATACTTTGTATATGATGCTAGGAAGCTGGGAAAAGTTGGGGACCCTCACGTGACCCTGGGTGAGGTCTGTGCTGCGTAATGGTTCTATAGAGTAAACATGCTAAGGTTGTAGTGGGGTCTTCATCTTGGAAGAGTCACTGTTTGGTGTGTTGGGATGATGCTTTCTGAGAACCTAAATATTCTTACTCCTGGATAATTCCTTCAACACGTAGAAGCAAAGAAGGGGGTAAGCCTCAAGAACAGAGACTTCCTTATGTTCCACCTTGCTGCTGGAGCTGTGGAATCCCTAGCATTAGCAGGTTGCCATTCATGATGTTTTCTTCACCCAGAGACAGGAACTACATCTGTCTGCCTGTGGAGAGAGAATCTCTGTGTCCTTTCCTCACCATGAGTTGGGGGTCACTGCACCTTAAAAGACCACCTGGGTGTTGTACTCTCCCTACTTCCTTGCTTCTATACCCATATGCTAAGTCCCATCTTCTGCCTTCTCCACTGTCACCTTTCCATCGGTGTGGGCAGTAGTGTGGTCTTCCCAGTGAGCCAGAGGGGAAGTAGGAGGCCTCATTCAGGTATCTAGCCCTCAGCCTTCCATTCTTCCACTGATTATCAGGCCTACTTTAGGAGTATGGGAGACTTGCCCAGCTGTTAACAAAGTAATTCACCATTTTCCATTTAGCTGCCACTTAGCATTCCTTGTGGATATTTTCCATAACTGAGAACTCTAGGGGAAAAGGGGTGGTGGTGGAGGAGATAAGAGGGTCTAAGGCCCCAAACTCCAACCTAACTCCTGATATAAGGGCTGCTCCTTATGGGGATATTGAGATTGTGCAAGATATTGCAGAGCTTATATACTGAGTTATTTTGTGTAGCTTAAATAATGTTTCTTTTTTCGTTTTCTTTTTATTGAACTTCTTTTTGATACGTTGCACCTAGTGTGTTTGCAGATTACAGAGTTCATGTCCCCCTCCCCCCCCGTTTTGTGGTATCTTCTCTTTTTGTTGCTTATTTGGTCCTGCATCTCCTCTGTGAAACTGTTCCTGGTGTTTTTCCTTTTGCTTCTATTGACCAAGCTGTGCTTGATCATTTTAACCAAAATCATTGATCCTAGTGACTCCTGCTCCTCAATTGCTACAGATCCCCCAGTTGGGACATTTCTATAAATTAGTTCTCAGGGTCTGTGCCAGAGGAGCACAATATAACTAAAATTGTGGATCGGAATGTTATCTTATAGGAGACCTGAGACAAAGCAAGAGAGCGTTGGGTCATCCTTTAGGTTTCTTTAAATGAGCCACTCCTCACATATCCATGGTTTTCACCTGGTTCTGATCATGAAGGGCCTGGAGTGGGCATTCTTTTGTTAATTGTAGAACATAATGATGCGAGACCCAGGGCTATATTGCACCAAAGTGACCTGACATTATACTGTGGAAACCTTTCTTTCTAGGGGGCAGCCCCAACTGAGTTAACAGTTGTTTGTGAAAGGGAAAATATGTATCAGTTTATATCACCACTCTATGTTGGGATAGTGTATGGCAGTGTATATTATGGAAATAGAGTAGGAAGCTTTTCTTTTTTCCGGAGGCCACTATTTAATCATTTAAGCACGTTTAGGATGTGTGATGATGTGGAAAATGTCAGAAAAGACAAACTGGTTAGTTCTTATAATCACATAGAGTCATCATAAAGGTTTTTCGTACCACTTATTCCTCTGTTAATTTACCTTTTGCCTTGGTTCATCAGGTCAAATGCCTCATTGATTTTGTCAAAAGGCAGGGTATGAGTCACCAGTATATCCAGATCAAATTTCTTATTCTTGTAGTCAGTAACCAGCTTTGGGATAGAATCGATGCTTTTCCAACCTGTAATTTGACCAAAATGCCAAGTAAAGACATGGTATTTGGCAGTAGTTTAATCAGTTTGTTGAATGAATGAAATCACTAGGTAAGATTTGGGTTGCTTCAAATGGATTATCCCTCCCATCTTTAATTTTCTACACTTTTATTTATTTAAAAGTTTTTCTTAATAAGAAATGTTAAAATTAGTTCCTATTTCTAGATAAGGAATTATCTCAGTTTGGTCAAAGTTTACCTTTTGTTCCTCTGTGTTGGTTCATTTTAATGCAAATTGAATTTCAGTTTGCAGATTGCAGTTATCCATATATAGAAACTGTTTACTTTCAAATAATTCCTAGAATAACTTTTGTGCAGTCTCTAGATGTGTTATTAGGCACTCAATATTTAAACAATTTTCCTTTCCATTCAATAATCCTCTTTATAAGAATTTGCATACCACTATGGAGAAAATTAAAAGAGAAAAAAAACTGACCACCAAAGCATGTTCCATTTATGGTACGGCCCATTATTAGCTCCACTGGAGATACCATCAATCCTCTCATTTCAGAGTCTACTCCAATGAAAGTACATGATCCCCAGCCTACTATTGTACTGTCCAGGGCTGCTCTCTGGAAGGTCAAACAGAAAGGGTTAACTGAATAAGTAGAAAAAGTAGAACATGAACTCTAGTGTAGGTATGTACAATGCTTTAGGGAAAATTTATACAACTCTGCATATAAGAGTACTCAAGCTAAGGAGGTTATGGTATTGTTGATTGATACTTGAAGCGCCACTGTTCAGTTTCAGATAGACCATTCATTAAAAATTTGAACTTCATCCAAAAAGATATTACAAAGAAGCAGAACCTATTATTTCCTTCTGTTTAATACCATAGTTATGCTGAACCTGGAGTGTATATCATTGCATACCAAGAAAAAAACATGTGTGAAATTAGGAAAGAACTCTAGAAGATAAATATTATACATTCTAATCAAGTTCTCGGTGATCTGCCGTGGGTATGTACTAAAAGATTTGCAGTTTCAGAGGCATAAAAACATAATCCTTGAAGTCGTGAAGAGAGGATGAGTACGTATTTACTAGAACCTAGGAAATGAGGTACACACTGTAAACTTAGTATATCTCAATGTAGGATAAATAAAGTGCTATTTTAAAACAGAGAGCAGCACAGTTAAACAGAATCCGACATAGGCTCCTGCTCATAAAACATTTCATCTGCTTCTCTAGGTCCCTCAGCTCTCGGAGTTCAGTAGAGTATGTAACTACTTCTGGGACATGGGCTCTGGGCAGGTGACGTGTGGTATTTTGTAGACGGAACAGAAAAGCCACTGTGAACCCTGCCGGCTGTGAGCTCTCCTGCTCTAACACCCAAGATCGCCTCCTGTTGCCACCATGAAGCAGAGAAGGTGCACTTGATTGAGCCTTGGTTGCTGAGTCGCTGCATGGAAGGTGGTGACCCAGGGGAGTTGCACTGATCTTCCCATGAGAGAGAAAAGCATATTACGTTAACCTGCTGCAAGTTTGGGGTTAATACAAAAATGCCCAGGATTGAAAACGTAAAGAAATTTGAGAAAGACACAAACTTGCGGATGGCCATTCCACAAGAAGCTGTATGGTAAGTAGATGAACACTTAAATTTTCTGAGACTAATCTTAAAGAAGGAAAGTGTAAACTTTGTTTTAGATCCTTTGCCATAGTCAGCGCTCAACTTAATTCTGACTTGTTGGGGCAATTTTTACGAGTCTCAGTAGGAAGTACAGCTTTTTTCATTACTGATCACTGTATAAAAGAAGGAATTTCTTTATTTCTTTGTTTATTTGAGAGAGCAAGAGTGAGAGAGCACAGTGGGGGTGGGGGGAACAGCAGAGGGAGAGGAAGAAGCAGGCTCCCTGCGGAGCAGGGAGCCCAACACGGGACTCCGTCTCGGGACCCTGAGATCATGACACGAGCCAAAGGCAGATGCTTAACTGACTGAGCCACCCAAGCACCTCTAAAAGAAGAAGCAATTTGAAGTATAGTAAATTCTCCACCTTTTCTTTGTCTGTCTGTCTTACTAGCGATGGTAGATGCAGTGACCTAGAACTTTTAGAATGTGTTTTGAAGTTTTTATTTGAATAAATGTTTATTTATTGTTTTGAGAATTCGTAACATTCCTAATAGCAACTCTTCTACATATGCACTTTTTATATGGCAGAAATATTTTTGTTTATGCTGTATAGAGAGATCATGGAGAGGGGAAAATTCATAGATCTTACTTGTTACCTATAGGTAGCTATTTACATTGACTCCTATTTTCTATTTTAGTTTTAAAATATTTTTCCTTTTTTTTTTTTTTTTTTTTTTTTTAAGATTTATCCATCTATTTGAGAGTGAGAGAGAGAGAGAGCGTATGTGGGGGAGGAGGAGGGTCAGAGGGAGAGAGAATCCCGAGCACACTTCTGAATGCAGAGCCCAATGCGGGGCTCTATCCCATGACCCCAAGATCATGACCCAAGCTGAAATTGAGAGTCTGATGCCCAACTGACTAAGCCACTCAGGCACCTCTCT
Source organism: Callorhinus ursinus (assembly GCF_003265705.2). NCBI lineage: Eukaryota > Metazoa > Chordata > Mammalia > Carnivora > Otariidae > Callorhinus > Callorhinus ursinus. The sequence continues at coordinate 81,316,435 of NW_027397066.1, forward strand.
GTTTGCCTTTTCTGCATTTTTGGAGTTTTGCTTCAAGCAAGGAATTCATCTCCCTAATGATGACTTAGTTAAAAATGGGTATTATATGCAAGTACAAGGTTTTATTTAGAAGCTTCTGATAACTTTTGATGAGGATTACTTTTACTTCTCAAAACTTTGTAATATTTCCATTATTGTAACTTTCTGATTGTTCTGTTGGATTCTTTGGGCTGCTTTAGAGAATTAGTGGTCATTGAACTCAAGTTCACGTGCATTACTGGAATCTCCTCTACACCTGAGAAATTTAGCTTTTCTTAGTTATGGAAACTTGGTGGATGGGTAGGTAGCTGATCTTTTTGTGATTAAAGAAATCCATCTATTCTTATTTGGATTATCTGGTATAATTCTGTTCCACAATTTAAATAATAATAGAACCTGCCAAGTTTTAGATCAAGTGGTTCTTAACTTGAGTAACTTATAAAAATTATTGGTATGTGGGCCCTAGACTCATGAGAATATCCTGGAGTATGGTCCATTCATTGGTACTAAACAATGACAATAACAACTCCCCAGGCATTTCTAAAGTGTAGCCAGTGTTGAGAATCTCTGTACTGGAAAAATAAGGTCAATAGGCTGAATTTCAATGTTTGAAAAAAATTTGAGCTGTGGAAAGTAGAGGAATGGATGTAGCACGTTGTAAGTTGCAGATGCCAAGGATAATTTAAAAAGAGGGTCTTGAAGCATGGAACACGGGAGCAGTGCAGGATGAGGAGCCCTTAATGCATACATTTTCAGTAATAGCTAACATTTATTGAGTGCTTATTACCTGCCAAATTGTCCTTTAAGCAGTTAGATTATTGCAATGAAACCATTCTGAGAGGAGAGTCGCAGGAAGGGAGACTGATGCTTTCAGCAGCTCCTCCCCAACTTCATTCTCTTCTGCAGAATACATCAGTTGGGTAAGAACCAAGGGGAAGAACTGTACAAAGCCTGCTACTGGGAGGTTGAAGTACAGAATTCTATTTTTTATAACCTCCGTAGAGGAGGGTTTTGGGAGCCATGTTGAGTGAAGTCGTAAATAAAAGGGCATAATGCCATAGATTACTCCACAGATCTCACTCATGAAATAAGAATCCATAGGCAGATAATTAGTTGATAAATTGGTCATCTCATAAAACAAAACAAAACTCTACTTAGTGTCTTTGAGCAAATACGCATCAAGTGAACATTCACTGGAGAGAGAGACTGGGCAGTCTGTCAAACTAACTTTTCCATGTGTTGTCTGTGTGGTTGGCTCTTTACTCCACTTTCTCGAGTAAGAATAAACAGGGCTGACTTTGTGGGTCTCCAACTGGTGCAGTTGCTTAGGGCCCCTGTACCTAGAAAGACCTGCAAATTATGTAGCTTGTCCTGAGAGAAGAAATCTGAGTGATACCAAATTGTAGTGTTTAGGAAAAAAGATCTGCCTTTTAATTTTGCAGTGTGTGTGTGTGTGTGTGTGTGTGTGTTTAATATATTGAATATATTGAAAATTTCAGATTTATGATGTGGACCTAATTTTGCAGCCCGTTTATTGAGATCTGATGGACAGAACTGGATTGTTTGTAGATCGCTAACCATTCGTGTCTCTGCTTTTAAGTGGGAGTGGAATACCTCCAGCTGTTAGGGGTGACATATGTCAGCCTGTCTTCCTCCCTCCTCTAAGTCTGCCTTTTCTGTTTTTTTCTTTCTCATTTCTCATAGGCACAGTTCTTCTAAATTTTCATTTCTAAGTTTTCTCCTTTTGCTGAATTTCATGTGGAAGGACATACAGAAATGTTAACAACCTACTAAGTAAATATTAATATTTATTAGTTAAATATTAATACATTCAGTCTAATATTAATATATATATAAATTAAATACACATATAAGTATATTAATATTAAACAAAATAACTATCTCAATATAAACATATTGCCAATGTTTTTTAATGTTACTAAATATAATTTATTATATACTTTTATAAAAAATAGACATACCATGGTTTCAGGTCCACCTGCACAGTCAAGGGCAAAATCCACACCTCCATTGGTCATTTCAATGATGACCTCCTGGATGGGTTTATCTAGGTTTCGAGGATTGAGGCAGTCAGTGGCTCCAAGGGCTTTGGCCTTTGTAAACTTCTCACTATTGATGTCAATAGCTATGATTCTGGAAGCTCCTGCTACTTTACAACCCATTATAGCCGAAAGACCAACACCTCCTAGGCCAAAGACGGCACAAGTAGAACCAGGGGTGACCTGCAGGCAGCAAAATTATAAATTAACTTTTAAAGGAATTGGCCTCACTTTTTTTTTTTTTTTAAAGAAAGAGAGTGAGGTGGAGGCAGGAACATGTAAATGAAAGACTGCCTGTCATAAAACTAAATGATATAGCTAATGGGGGAAATCTGCCAGTATGAAAATGGCTGGGTCACTGGCTAAATATGGAGAATCATTTGAATGCCATTAGAATTACCAGCTCATCAGAAACAAACCCAAGTGAAAATAATCTGCTTGTTTTCCACTTCCCTTTACTGTTATCAGAACAGAATTTTATCTTATTTTTTATTATTTTTTAAAGATTTATTTATTTATTTGAGAGAGCGAGAATGAGAGAGAGAACATGAGAGGGGGGAGGGTCAGAGGGAGAAGCAGGCTCCCCGCTGAGCAGGGAGCCTGACGTGGGACTCGATCCCGGGACTCCGGGATCGTGACCTGAGCCGCAGGCAGTCGCTTAACCAACTGAGCCACCCAGGCGCCCCAGAACAGAATTTTAAAATCCACACATTTTAAAGGGTTGTTTTCCTTTTTCAATAGATCATAATTAATTTATATTTTTAATAGGCCTTATTTGGTTGTATTAGTGTTATATCGTTGGTTTTGAATGAGTGCTGTTTCTCTAAATGTGAATTAATTCACATCCCAAATCATCAGTTAACTTAAATAGAATAAAATCCAGATTTCTCTGCATCAGATTGAAGGGTTTTTAGGGCAACCAGCTAACTTCCAGCTTCATCTCCGTGGTAGTCCCATTGCTGTGGTCACTCTGCACTGTCGTGGCTTCCTTTCCTCATCCTCAGTTCATGCTGTTTCCTCAGCCTGATGCACTTCTCACCTTATTTCCTCTAAATAAAATGTGGACTCTACTTCTAGGCCTAACTTAAATGACACTGTCCCCATGAAACTTCTCTTGATTCTTCAATCAGGAATTAGTGCCCACCTTTTTGCTTTTTCTGTATTGTTATTTATAATCTGCCTTGGTTGATTGATTTTGTATTTGTGTGTTTCTTCAAAAGATTGTAAGTTCTTTGAAGGCATATTTTCTTCCACACTGCTATTAAGTCTTCTGTAGGTTGGGTCTTTAATAAATGTTTGTTGCATTGAATTAAATAAAAACTGAATGTACAAGATAATAGGGAAAGTTGCTGTAACTGTAATGTTATTCTGACAGTGTATAATGGTAAAAAAATACTACACAGAGAGATGCTTAAGTGCTTAAGTAATATTTTCTAATGATGATGGGAAACTGTTAGAATTAAAGCATAAACAAAGGGAAAGAGGAATCTGCCTAAGGGAAGTACTGATACGTTCTAAATTGGAGACAAAACTATTAAGGAAGAGAGAGACTGTATATCTCTTACTTTATTTTATGCATGATATCAGGCATGCATACACTGACTTGCTACTCAGGGCAAAATAAAACATTTTTTACAAATATTCAGAATATTGTTCTATATATACAATGTGCTATTTAATATTGTGGCATGTGTTCAGTATAGTTCCAAATATATTTTTCTACAGACTGTGTTCAAAAGTTTGCCTGTGTCACTGAGAGTAGAAAGGCATTTTTCTCATCGAGGCAATGTTGTACACAGTAGTTGTACATAGCTCACAACAGTATAATTGGAATACACTGTATTAATTATGTTAAAACAACTAGATGGCTATGTGTAAAAGTGCCTTTGATTGCAGTAGTGGGGGGGAGGGTCACTATAAAGTACCCCTCTCCCCATTTGAGAATTAGGACTATACATAGTGGTTGATTATCTATTTATAGACAACACTGTTACGGGACATTTTCATGCTTCCAAAGATCTCTGTGAAATATGATTAATTTGTCAGTAAAGGACACGAGCAGATTAAAAAGAATTAGGAGTCCTGGTGATGCTGGGCTCAGGTCTCCCAATAATTACACAAAGTTGTTTCATTACTTTTCTTCCCAGAAGTAAATTAAACTTTATTAAAGCTCTTGCCTTTTGGCTAGAATTACTGATACTTCTTCTCTTAACTTGTTCCTATCAGATTCATTTCTCTTTTCTTCCCTAAGCATCCTATGAAGTGGTTTAAGTGTTCCTCAACAGTGAGAAGAACAGGACCTAGAAATTTACATCAACTTTGAATGGATTTTAAAGAAAACTGTAGCTGAGTCTCTAGTGTTAATATTCCTGAAGAAAGACTAGAGTAGGAGAAGGTGATAGTCTGCATGGAGTCCAGGAAAGGGGGAGGTGGCCCAAAGAGCAATAATTCTTCCAGTGCTATCTAGAGGAGAATATGCCTTGACTGCCAAGGTTACATCTGCTTTTAACTCCACTCAGTTAACGATACCCTTCCTCTAGCAGCCTTCAGATTGTAGTCTGACTTCCCATACAATTTTTAATTTTTAATATACTGATAGCCAAGAGTAGCATTCCTGTCTGCTTGACTAATTCTCAGTGGGAAGTCTTATCTTGATATTCTGGCTATCAGATCAGCTTTTTATTTTGGTTAGGGTGAGTTTATTTCCTTGACACTTGAACAATTCCAGGTAACCTGATTAAAAGGAGTATTTGGATTTTTAAGCTGAGGATCAAGCCTTATCAAGATGTTTTAAGGGTTGCATAAGAGCCTGGCTTCATACATTCATTCACTGAAAAATTATCCAGTTCCTACTGTGTGCCAGGCACAGGGCTAGGCTCTGGAGATATCACAATGAACAAGAGAGAGTTCTTGCCCTCAAGGAGCAAATAGTCTAAAAGGAAGGAGAAATAAATGGGAAATTTCTCCAGAGTATGATAAGAAGGAAGACAGGGATAAACACAAATATTTTGGGGGAAACTGGGAGGGACACCCAATGCATGCCTAAGAGGCTGGAGGGTTTCTGATAGGAAGTAACCAAAAAAAAAAAAATGGAGTCAGCCAGAAGATGTGGGGGAGCATCCCAGGCAGTGTTGGTGGGAGCCAGGCATGGAAAACCCAGGGTCACAGTGATTGGAGCCCGGATACTCAAGGTCAGGCCTTGGGGAACGATGAGCCTGTGAAGGGAGAGTTAGGGACAAACACTAGCCTGCTGACGGAAAAGTGGAGTAATGAAAGGGGAATGAAATCTTCACATTTGTTGTTTAGAAAGACCACTCTGGTTGCATTTTGCAGTTTGAACTCAAGGGATGAAGACTCATGAGAAAGAGATTTAAATAACGGGGTTGTTTGAGGCATCCAAGTGATACTGACATCTGTCCAGTTCTCACTGAACAGTTTTGTGAAAGCTTCTGAATTCTAACATGGGCTTCCAGGGATGCATCTTGCCACCCTCAGGGCTGCCACCTGAGACACACTCCCTTGGAGCCACCAAGGGACAGGATGAGAAGCAGAGATGAATTACCAGTTGGAGGAAGAGAAATCTGCAGGATCAGGGAGAAAGCAGGGGTGACCATATGGAGATGGGGGTCTCTGTAGTTTCTGTTGCCTCTTGACTGGGTCTGCTGTCCCAGGGTGAGCATTCATATTTAGGGCACATATTTAAGCATGCTGTGTTTAAGGTAGGGGTGGTCTGTAATCTAACATATTAGTATAGGAAAAGAAATTAACATGAACGGGGTGCCAACGATAGGCCAGCTGTTGAGCCAGATGTCTTACATATGTAATATGATTTAATTAGCCCCATAACTATTTGTAGTAGATGTTTATTGCAGAGAGTAGGAGTGGAGAGGTTAAATAACTTGCCTAACACCACAGAGGTAATAAATGACAGAGCTAGGGCTTGAAGAGTAACTAGCTGCTTTACCACCCTGTGTCCTAGGAAAATTCTATTTTATGCAACCTGGTGATGAACCACTTTTACCTTAGCATTGTTGATTGCAGCTCCATAGCCAGTTGAAAACCCACATCCAAACAGACAAACTCTCTCTAAATTTGCATCATCATCGATTTTGGCAAGATTTATATCCGACACTACGGTGTACTGAGTGAAGGTACTGGTCCCCATGAAATGGTAAATTGGTTTTCCTTTGCAGGTAAACCTGCTGGTTTTGTCTTCCATTAGTTCTTGATCAACAAGAGGATTTTTCACTAGACTAGAAAATTAAAAAAAGAAGATGCAAAAAAGAGAACGTAAGTGGGCCACTGATTACACTCCTGAAAAAAAAATGTTAGGCATTATATTTTTGTTATAACCATTTTATGAGATAGAAAAATTGAGACAATTACTTGAGACTTTACACCTAAATATATAGTCAGAAATAGTCCAAAGATGATAATAAACTTTTTATTGAATACTTTTTATGTGCCAGAAACTCTCTTAGGGGGTTTGTATGTATTAATTCTTAAAAAAAATTTATTATGGAAAACTCAACTGTATATAAAAGTAGAAAGACTGGCTTGTTGAATGTCCGTGCAACCATATCCCAGCTTCAGCAGTTACCATCTGAGGGCTGATCTTCTGGCGTCTTTAACCCCCCAATGCCCACCTCCAGCATTGACCCTCCCCTAGCACCTGCCCTCCCCCATGGGATGGTTTTGAAGTAAACCTCACACATTACTATTTTCATTTGTAAATATTTTAGTATGTATCTCAAAAAGATAGATTCTTTTAGGTTGACATACTGCATTTCGTTGATATCTGTGTTAAGTCTCTTAAATGATAGGTTCTCACCTCCCTCCTTGTTTTTTTCCTTTGCAATTTGTCTGTTGAAGAAACAGTCATTTGTCCTGTATAGTTTTCCTCATTCTGAATTTTTCTAATTACATTTCTGTAATTGGATTTAATACATTTTTCCATCCTGTATTTCCTCTAAACTAGTATTTTCAATCTAACTGGTTGATTTAATTTAGGTTTTATATTTTTGTAGGAATATTTCAAAGATGGTGTTGTGTATCTTCATCTGGAGACACATAATGCCTTAGTCTCTCTCTTTTTATGATGTTAGAATTGATGGTCATTGCCAAAATCTATTATTTCATTAAAAGTTTGTAAAAGGGTGTATTAATTCTTTAAATATCTACAACAACCCTGCGAAGTAAGCATTATTATTATTCCCATTTTATAGATGAGGAAATTGAGGCACAGTATTAGATGTAAGAGTAATACAATTTAGCTTCTGAAATAACTAGCTTCATTTGGCATTAAGGACAAATAGATTTTTCTGTATGTAGTCTCATTAAAGAATAAGGTGATAAAGGTTTTGGACTCTGGAGTCAGACTGTCTATGTTCAAAATCTAGCTCTAGGACTTTTATCTGTGGGCCTTGGAATAAATTACTGCACCTCATTTCATTCCTCTCTCATTTCCTATAGAAGTAGCTACTATTTTGAGTTTGGCATTTATCATTCCAGTGATATATTTATACCTTTACTACATACACATGTAACCATAAACTATACTGTATATGGTATTTTTTTTTTTTTAAGATTTATTTATTTGAGAGAGAGAGAGCAGTGCCAGTGGGGAGAGGGAGAAGGAGAGAAGCAGACTCCCCACTGGGGGCAGAGCCTGATGCAGGGTTCGATCTCACTACTCTGAGATTAGGAGCTGAGCTGAAATTAGGAGTCAGAGGCTTAATGGACTGAGCCTCCCAGGTGCCCCTGTATATTGTACTGTTTTGTATATGATATCTTACTAAATGTATTTGTCAGCAGCTTGCTTCATTCCCTTAACATTATGTATGTGAGATTATTCTATGTTGTTATATGTAGATCAAGTTTAACCCTTTTCATTGTTGCATAGTTTTCCACTGTGTTACTATATAGCAATGTTAATCCATTGTCTTATTGGTGGTCGTTGGGCTATTTTTACTTGCTGTTATAAACAATGTTGCAGTGAACATTTTAGCATATGTTTCTTTGGGTAGTTTGGCAACAATTTCCTGTATACACCTAGGACTAGGATTGGTAGGTAGAAACTTCATCCAAGTATTGCCAATGTACTTCCCCAAATATTTATACCAATTTATAGTCTTACTAGCCGGCGTATAGAGCTTACCTGAGTTTTTTACAGAAATTTGTGAGTGGACTCAGACAGAACTTGCATTTTCTACATTGAGGCATGTAGAGTGGAATTACTTTGTCACCTGGAAAGAAAGGCCGTATGTTGGATGGTGCCTAAGATACAGCTTGTAAAAAGTTTCTACCAGATGAATCAGTAGAAAACACCATTCTTTATGATACACATTTTATGTTCAGCAGAAAGTATAGACAGCTGTAGTATTTTGTTACTTTACAAGATCGCTGATTCCCCCAAGTATTGCATATACTGTCTTTTTAACTTTTTCCTTTTTTTTTGGCTGCTGGGCAGTCAAGCAACAAATCTGCATTGATACCACTAGCTACGGAGTCCTGTCTGAGCTCTGCTGTCATTGCAACTCTCTGCATCATGACTTTTTTTTTTTTTCATTTCTAAACATCCAGTATTGAACAGAACATCCTTATATAATAGGAGAGGTGGACAACAATGTGCTGGATATGGAGATTAAACTTTATGTCATTGCCATGTGTCACCATTTAGTTCACTCTCACATTTTTTTTTTTAAGATTTTATTTATTTATTTGACAGAGAGAGACACAGTGAAAGAGGGAACACAAGCAGGGGGAGTGGGAGAGGGAGGAGCAGGGAGCCTGATGCAGGGCTTGATCCCAGGACTCTGGGATCATGACCTGAGCCAAAGGCAGACGCTTAATGGCTGAGCCACCCAGGTGCCCCTCACTCTCACATTCTATGTTTTTCTGCCTTTTACTCAATTTCAATTTAATAATGGCTTCTATCCTCTGATGACCATTTAGTATGTGCTAGGCACCCTTCTAACTGCTTACCCATACTCTCTCACTTAATTCTCAGACAGTCCTTTGAAATGGATACCTTTTCTCCCCAGTTTAGGAAATGGAAATCTGAGCTGTGTCACAGAAAAGTGACTTCACTGGTGGAGGACACATCCAGTAAGTGGCAGAGCTGGGACTGCATCGGCCAGACTCATTGATGGATGCAGAACTTATGGGAGCGGTTTGTTTCTCCGATCTTGTTTGGGAATGGAATCTAAAATATTTCTAGGTTTGGAGCATTCTCATTGAAGGTGGAAAGAATGATATGGGTCATCCTACATGACAAGTGAGTATTAGGTAGCCCATATTCTAGTATTTTGTGAATATGTTATAAAATGTGAAGTAAATGATTTCAGCCATTGCCATGCTCCATTTACATACTATTTTTATGTTACAGAGTTTCAAAAAGACACATTAAGCTAACATTGACATATATTTCTCAAGCTAACTCCTAAGTCCTCATTTTGTAAATTCTTTATGATATTAAATTATTTTGGTTTTATTTAGAAGAGGTTGTTACACATTTTCCATTTGTGCCCCACCTTGTGGCTTCGCTTCACAGCACAGTTTCTCAATGCTATATGTAAATAAAGTGACCATATTTTCCAGATTTTATTGGTTCTGATTTCACATATTCTGTCCCCTTGTTAGACTGTGATAGATTGTATGGCTCACTTAGTTTGTCTTTGGAACAGATGGTTCCCCTGTATAAATAGAGATCAATTATAGCATGCAAAGCCAGGACTCTCTATCAGTTCTTGAAATATTCTGACATTTCCATTTAATTGGAATCAGGAAAGAACATACCTGGTTTGAAGTTGGTCACTCCTGGCCCAACACTTTCCACAATTCCTGCACCCTCATGGCCAAGGATCACTGGGAGAAGGGCCTCTTTAAATTTAGGATTGATAAGATGGGCATCAGTATGGCACAGGGCAGTGGCAATTATCTACAAGGCAACCACAGACTTGAGGCCTGTTTCTGTCATATCATTGGGGTTGTTAGGAGGGCAGTTTTTTAGGCCCAGTGTCACCTTGAAACTTTACAACATTCTTAGGGCTCAATAAAAGAAATACATTTTGGAAAAAAAAACAATTAAAAATATCAGCATATATTCTTTTCTTCTAAGCCTTTGTTTTCTTTCATTGCCACTGGAAAATCATACAAAGAGATGGAATTGGCAGGTAGTGTCTCCAGGAGAGGAGAAATCAAAGGTAATAGGGAAAAGTTGAACAGAATCTTCTAGGAAGAGGGAATGGAGGGAACACAGGTTTCTAGGGCTTGTGCAAATTTTGTTGAAGTGATATGAAATGAAATATAATACAATTTTTATAATTCAAAGAGCTATCAGATAAAGGATTGTCTCAGTTACTAACATACCCCTTACTCTTCAGGATTCTGCTTGTGAGGATATCCTATTCATTCTCATGTATCGACCTGTCCTGTAGTGGTCCTAGGGAAAATACAAGCCAGGCCGGCTGTGGGGAAAATGGAGAAGTTCTGCTGACTTCCGATCTGTGATCACGGTCTCCTCAGTGTGGTGTCTTTCCCTCGCGCACCCACACTTCTCCCCCCACCCACCCCCACCGTGGGCCCCCAGGCCTCTTCTACTGCCCCAGGCAGCCCTTCAGGTCTTTCCTCTCCCTTGTTTTGAGCCAAATTTTTTATCTTCCTTTTAATAACACTTAATAACTGACAACTGGAAAACAAAAAGAAAACCTAACTAATTCTCATCTGAAGTGAATTCCTTCATCTAATTCTTAGGGCTAATGACTAATATAAAGATATAAAAATAAATGTTAAGCCTGTTATCAGTAACAAGTGATAATTAGTAATTTACCCCTCCTGGGATAATGCCTGTTTTTATCTGGGCCTAAAAATGTAGTTTTGCCATAGGTAAAACTTCAGGTACTCTCAGTTATGCCATGCAGGCTTGACCTGAAGAAGCCAAGTCTGCACTTAGTGCCTCGTCTGTACCGGCTAGGAAAAGTCCCCACTTACCTGCACGCGAACTTCATGAGCCTTGGGGGGAGCTACTTCAACCTCTTCTATGCAAAGGGGCTTGCCTGTTTCCCAGGCAATGGCTGCCTTGCATTTAATAACCTGAGAAAGAGGGAGGGGGGAGATTAATTATATAATTAACAGATAATTATATAAACTAGAATTAATTAAAATTATATTTAAACATTTAAATTTAAGTAACATTGAAGGAAAGTAGAAAGAAACAAATCTATAATCCTCTATTCTAATGCTACTATTTTTGCTTTTGGTATGGTTTTCCCAGTCTTTGACACATGAATATATAATTTTTGATAGTTATGCAATTTTGAATTATATTTTTAAATATCATGAGTCTTATTGCAGATGCAATATATATTAATTAAGGGACGTTTCAAAATACAAATAAGAATAAAAGAAACAAAATCCACCTGTAATTTTATCACTCATTCTATGATTTTGACATAAATTTTTTCAGTATCCCTATATGGGATCTTTTGTATGTAATACTTTGTAAAATACTTCTTCTACTTATTAATATACTATAAATATTTTCCATATTCTTCTCTAGCTTTATTTCTAACAGATGCAAATTCTGTTTTGTTGTCATAGCATAGGTACTCAAGTCTCTCTTTTTTTGGCCTTTATAAGTAATATTTAATTGAACACTCTTGGTAGTAAGCATTTTGGCAAATCCACAGTAATTTCCTTAAATTCCTAGCATGAGTTGACTCAAATCTTTTAGATCAGCTTTAATAAATTGCTGCTTTCTGAGAGTAATCCTGAAGGAAGTTTGATTTAGTAAATTTATAAAGAGACAAAAAAACCAAGAATCAAATAAAGAAACGGTATATTTGCTTACTTTGCCCTTGGTGCCCATTTTCCTTTGGCAAACTAGCCTTGGAAGTTTCTTTCCGATCTAAGAAGCTCTTCCACATCTGTCCAGGTGCTCTGTGTCCTGTGATAATCTGTCTTTGAATAAATACCATTTCTGCCCTTTATTATCCAATCACTTTCCTGTTTGTTGCTTTCATACGTAGCTCTACCCGGATCTCACGTCATTTGTGCTGTGCTATCCTGTTTCAGCTGCCAACTGCCTCTGCTCCCAGCTCTTATTTGAAGAAGATGTTTACTTTTTTCCCTTTTATTGCAAAATATAAGATAATAGAGAAGAGTTCATCAAACTTACACAGATGAGTTAACATATAAGGGACATTTCTACTGCCCCAGAATCCTTCCTGTACCCAGCCTTCTCCTTTACAAGCCTACTAATCATTTCCTTATGATTTATGGTTCTCTATACAGTATAGTTTAGTTTTACCTATTAAAACCTTTATATGAAGGAATCATAGTGTATGTGTTCTTTTGTCGTTTTTTTTCCTCTCAGCTCCAATTTGTGAGATTCATCCACATTGGTCTGTTTTCATTATCATCCATTTTCCTTTTTGCTTTTTTTTTTTTTTTGCTTATGATTAATCAGTGGCTACTTAAAATTCTTTTAATGTATTCTGTTGTACATGTGTGTAAGTTTCCTTGGGGAACATTTATGATTAATGTGCAACCAGTGCATAATATTAAGGTGATTGTTAAGGTGATGCCAACTATTAAAACATTGAAATTTTTGTTCCAGTTGCTAAAAAACCACTGCCCCAAATTCCTAAATTTCTTTTCAACTCTGTGGCAGCCCTGGGGAGCCGTGTTTAGTCACTGCTGAGGAGCTACTCTCATGACCCTCCAGAGGTGTGAGCCCATCATCCACCCCCAAAGGTTCTGGGTCTCTGGCTGTGTATAGTAGGGTAGTCCCTGGATCCCAGTAGGGAAATACTTAGTGTCCATCAGACGTCCTGGGGCTGTGACCTATAGTGCTGTGGGCTAGAGCTCCCTTGGAGTCATACTTGCAGGTTGTGGGAAATGGAATATTGGTTGTTAAGTATTTTGACTAGGAGTGGAGTTGCTGGGTCTTCAGCTTTGATAGACAAGATCAAAGAGTTTTACAAAGTGGCTGCACGTATAAGCAGCAGTGTATCAGAGTTCCCATTGCTCCATATTCTTGTCTATGCTTGGAATTGTCAACTTTAAAACTTTTGATAATCTATGGGTGTGAATGCTATATAATTGTGTTTTAAATTTGTATTTCATTATTTTTTCTCTTTTTTCTAATTCAAGATTTTATTTAAATTCATGTTAGTTCACATATAGTGCATTATTAGTTTCAGGGGTAGAATTTACTGATTCACTAGTTGCATTTAACACCCAGTGCTCATTACATCAAGTGCCCTCTTTAATGCCCGTCACCCAGTTACCCCCCCCACCCCTCCAGCAACCCTCAATTTGTTCCCTATATTTAAGAGTCTCTTATGGTTGGCCTCCTCTCTGTCTTTATCTTATTTTATTTTTCCTTCCCTTCCCCTATGGTCATCTGCTTTGTTTCTTAAATTCCATATATGAGTGAAATCATATGGTATTTGTCTTTCTCTGACTGACTTATTTCGCTTAGCAAAATACACTGTAGTTCCATCCATGTCATTGCAGATGGCAGTTTCATTCTTTTTGATGGCTGAGTAATATTCCATTGTATATATGTATGTGTGTATACACACATATATGTACAATGCGTGTATGTATATACATACACATATATAATATGTACACACACACACACACACGTATATCATATCTTCTTTAGCCATTCATCAGTTGATGGATATCTGGGTCCTTTCCATATTTTGGCTATTGTGGACATTGCTGCTATAAACAATGGGGCACATGTGCCCTTTCAAATCACTATTTTTGTGTCCTTTGGATAAATACCTATAGTGCAATTGCTGGGTTGTAGGTAGTTCTATTTTTACCTTTTTGAGGAGCCTCCATACTGTTTTCCAGAGTGGCTGCACCAGTTTGTATTCCCACCAACAGTGTAAGTAACTTTCTCTGCTTCCTTGCCAACATCTGTTGTTTCTGTAAGTTGTTAATTTTAGCCTTTCTGACTGGTGTGAGGTGGAATCTCATTGTGGTTTTGATTTGTATTTCCCTGATGCCCAGTGATGTTGAACATTTTTTCGTGTCTGTTGGCCATTTGGATGTCTTCTTTGGAGAAATGTCTGTTCATGTCTTCTGCCCATTTCTTGACTGGATTATTTGCTTTTTGGGTGTTGAGTTTGACAGTTCTTTATAGATTTTGGATACTAGCCCTTTATCTGATATGTCATTTGCTAATATCTTCTCCCATCCCATAGGTTGCCTTTTAGTTTTGTTGATTATTTCCTTTGCCACGCAGAAGCTTTTTATCTTGATGAAGTACCAATAGTTCATTTTTGCTTTTGTTTCCCTTGCCTCTGGAGACATGTCTAGTAGGAAGTTGCTGTGGCTGAAGTCTAAATGGTTGCTGCCTGTGTTTTTCTCTAGGATTTTGATGGATTCCTGTTTCACATTTAGGTCTTTCATCCATTTTGAATTTATTTTTGTGTATGGTGTAAGAAAGTGGTCCAGTTTCATTCTTCCGCGTGTAGCTGTCCAATTTTCCCAACACCATTTGTTGGAGAGACTGTTCTTTTTCCATTGGTTATTCTTACCTGTTTTGTCGAGGATTAGTTGACCATAGAGTTGAGGGTCCATTTCTGGCTTTTCTGTTCTGTTCCATTGATCTATGTGTCTGTTTTTGTGCCAGTACCATATTGTATTGATTATTACAGCTTTGTAATACAGCTTAAAGTCCGGAATTGTGATGCCACCAGCTTTGGTTTTCTTTTTCAACATTCTTTTGGCTATTCGGGGTCTTTTCTGGTTCCATACAAATTTTAGAATTATTTGTTCCAGGTCTGTGAAAAATGCTGGTGTTATTTCGATAGGGATTGCATTGAATATGTAGATTGCTTTGGGTAGTATAGACATTTTAACAATATTTGTTTTTCTAATCCATGAGCATGGAATGTTTTTCCATTTCTTTGTGTCTTCTTCAATTTTTTTCGTAAGTGTTCTATAGTTTTCAGAGTACAGATCTTTTACTTCTTTGGTTAGGTTTATTCCTAGGTATCTTAAGGTTTTAGGTGCAATTGTAAATGGGATTGATGCATTGATTTCTCTTCTGCTTCATTGTTAGTGTATAGAAATGCAGCAGACTTCTGTGTGTTAATTTTATATCCTGTGACTTTGCTGAATTCCTGTATCAGTACTAGCAATTTTTTTGTGGGGTCTTTTGGGTTTTCTACATAGAGTATCAGTCGTTTGTGAAGAGTGAAAGTTTGACATTTTCCTTGCTGATTTGGATGTCATTTATTTATTTATTTTTTAAAGATTTTATTTATTTATTTGACACAGAGAGAGACAGGTAGAGAGGGAACACAAGCAGGGGGAGTGGGAGAGGGAGAAGCAAGCTCCTGGCTGAGCAGGGAGCCTGATGTGGGGCTCAATCCAGGACCCTGGGATCATGACCTGAGCCGAAGGCAGATGCTTAACGACTGAGCCACCTAGGCGCCCCAGATGCCTTTTATTTCGTTTTGTTGTCTGATTGCTGAGGCTAAGACTTCCAGTACTATGTTGAACAACAGTGGTGAGAATGGACATCCTTGTCATGTTCCTGACCTTTGGGGAAAAGGTCTCACTTTTTCCCCATTGAAGATGATAGTAGCTGTGGGTCTTTTGTATATGGTCTTTATGATATTGAGGCATGTTCCTTCCATCCCTACTTTTTTGTGGGTTTTTTTTCAAGAAAGTATGCTGTATTTTGTCAAATGCTTTTTCTGCGTCTGAGAAGATCATATGACTCTTAACCTTTCTTTTATTAATGTGCTTTATTGATTTGTAGATTTTGAACCATCCCTGCAGCCCAGGAATAAATCCCATTTGGTCATGGTGAATAAATCTTTTAATGTACTGTTGGATCCTGTTAGCTAGTATCTTGGTGAGAATTTTTGTATCTATGTTCGTCAGGGATTTTGGTCTGTAATTCTTTTTAGTGGGGTCTTTGTCTGGTTTTGGGATCAAGATAATGCTGGCCTCATAGAATGAGTTTGGAAGCTTTCCTTCCATTTCTGTTTTTTGAAACAGTTTCAGAGGAATAGGTATTAACCCTTCTTTAAATGTCTGGTAGAATTCTCCTGGGAAGCCATCCAGCTCTGGACTCTGTTTGTTGGGAGATTTTTCATTACTGCTTCAGTTTCTTTGCTGGTTATGGGTCTGTTCAGCTTTTCTATTTCTTCCTGTTTCAGTTTTGTTAGTTTATATGTTTCTTGGAATGTTTTCATTTCTTCCAGATTGCCTAATTTGTTGGCATATAATTGCTCATAATATGTTCTTATAATTGTTTATATTTCTTCAGTGTTGGTTGTGGTCTCTCCTCTTTCATTCATGATTTTATTTATTTGGCTCCTTTCTCTTTTCTTTTTGATTAAGTCTGCCTAGGGGTTTATCAATCTTATTAATTCTTTCAAAGAACCAGCTCTTAGTTTCGTTGATCTGTTTGACTATTTTTTTTAAATTTTATTTCTATATCATTGATTGCTGCTCTAATCTTTATTATTTCTCTTCTCCTGCTGGCTTTAGGCTTTATTTGCTCTTCTCTTTCCAGCTCCTTTAGGTGTAAGGTTAGGTTGTGTATTTGAGACTTTTCTTGTTTCTTGAGGAAGGCCTCTATTGCTTATATACTTCCCTCTTAGGACTGCCTTTGCTGCATCCCAGAGATTTTGAACAGTTGTGTTTTCATTTTCATTTGTTTTCATGTATTTTTTAATTTAATTTCCTGATTGACCCATTCATCTTTTAGTGGGATATTCTTTTACATCCATGTATTTGTGATCTTTCCAAATTTTTTCTTGTGGTTGATTTCAAGTTTCATAGTGTTGTAGTCAGAAAATGTGCATGGTATGATCTCAGTCTTTTTGAAGTGGTTGAGACCTGATTTGTGACCCAGGATGTGATCTATTCTGGAGAATGTTCCATGTGCACTTGAGAAGAATGTGTATTCTGCTGCTTTGGATAAAATGCTCTGAATATATCTGTGAAGTCCATCTGGTCCAGTGTGTCATTCAAAGCCCTTATTTCCAGGGCTCCTGGGTGGCTCAGTCACTAAGTGTCCGCCTTCAGCACAGGTCATGATGGGCTCAAGCCTCATGTTGGGCTCCTTGCTCAGCAGGGAGTCTCCTTCTCCCTCTCCACCCTACCCCTGCTAGTGTTCTCTCTCACTATCTCTCTCTCACTTGCGCTCTCTCTCTTTCTCTAAAATAAATAAATAAAATCTTTTAAAAAATATAAAGCCCTTGTTTCCTTGTTGGTCTTGTGCTTAGATGATCTGTCCATTGCTCTGAGTGGGGTGTTAAAAGTCCCCTAGTATTATTGTATTATTATCAGTGAGTTTCTTTAATTTTGTTTTTGATTGGTTTATAGATTTGGCTGTTCCCAAGTTAGGGACATACATATATATAATTGTTAGATCTTCTAGTTGTATAGACTCCTTTATTATGAGTGTCCTTTTTTATCTCTATTATGGTCTTTCATTAAAAATCTAGTTTGTCTGATTTAAGTATGGCTACTCCAGCTTTCTTAGTTTTTTTTTTTTTAAGATTTTATTTATTTATTTGAGAGAGAGCAAGAGTGAGAGCATGAGCAGGGGGAGGGGCAGAGGGAGAAGCAGACTCCCTGCTGAGCAGGGAGCCCAATGTGGGGCTGGATCCCAGGACCCCAGGATCATGACCTGAGCCGATGGCAGATGCTTAACCAACTGAGCCACCCAGGCCCCCTTCCTCCAGCTTTCTTTTGATGTCCATTAGCATGATAAATGGTTCTGCACCCCCTCACTTTCTTTTTTTTTTAAATGATTTTATTTATTCATTTGACAGAGATACAGCGAGAGAGGGAGCACAAGGAGGGAGAGTGGGAGAGGGAGAGAGGCTGCCTGCAGAGTGGGGAGCCCGATGCAGGGCTCGATCCCAGGACCCTGGGATCATGACCTGAGCCTAAGGCAGATGCTTAATGACTGAGCCACCCAGGCACCCCTCACCTCCTCACTTTCAATCTGGAGGTGTCTTTGGGTCTAAAATGAGTCTCTTGTAAGCAGCGTATCAATGGGTCCTGTTTTTTTTTTTTTTTTTTTTTTTTTTTTTTTTTCTGTTACCTGTGTCTTTTGGTTGGGGCATTAGTCCATTTACCTTCAGAGTAATTATTGAAAGATATGAATTTAGTGTCATTGTATTACCTATAAAGTCACTGTTCCTGTAGATTGCCTCTTTGCCTTTCTAGTTTTTGTGACTTTGGTTTCTCTTTCTTGCTCCAGGTTTCCCCTTTAATATTTCTTGCAGAGCTGATTTAGCGTTCATGAGTTCCTTTAGCTTTTGTTTGTCTTGGAAACTATCTTTCCTTCTGTTCTGAATGACAGCCTTACTGGATGAAGTATTCTTGGCCCTGTATTTTTCCCATTTAGAACCTTGAATATATCATGCCAGTCCTTTCTGGCCTGCCAGGTCTCTGTGGACAGGTCTGCTGCTAACCTTATGGGTCTACTCTTATAGGTTAAGGATCTTTGGTCTCTAGCTGCTTTCAGAATTCTCTTTTTTTTTTTTTTTTTAAGATTTTATTTATTTATTTGAGAGAGAGAATGAGAGAGAGAGAGTACATGAGAGGGGGGAAGGTCAGAGGGAGAAGCAGACTCCCTGCTGAGCAGGGAGCCCGTTGCGGGACTCGATCCCGGGACTCCAGGATCATGATCTGAGCCGAAGGCAGTCGCTTAACCAACTGAGCCACCCAGGCGCCCCTCTCTTTATCTTTGTATTTTGCAAGTTTCACTATGATATGTTATGGTGTTGACCTGGTTTTTGTTGATTTTGAGGGAGTTCTCTGTGCCTCTTGGACTTAAATGCCTATTTCCTTCCCTAGATTAGGGAAATTCTCAGCTATAATTTGTTCAAATAAACCTTCTGACCTTTTTTCCACTCTTCTTCTGGGACTCCTATGATACAGATATTATTTCTCTTTATGGAATCGCTGAGTTCCCTAGGTCTACCTTCATGATCTAATAGTTTCCTTTCCCTTTTCTTTTCAACTTCATTCTTTTCTTTTCTTTTTTTTAAAGATTGTATTCATTTATTTGACAGAGAGAGAGAGCACAAGCAGGGGAGCGGCAGGCAGAGACAGAGGGAAAAGAAGGCTCCCCACCGAGCAGGGGGAGCCCGATGTGGTACTCGATCCCAGGACCCTGGGATCATGACCTGAGCCGAAGGCAGTCGCTTAACCAACTGAGCCACCCAGGTGCCCTCAACTTCATTATTTTCCATAATTTTATCTTTAATATCACCTATTCTGTCCCCTGCTTCTTTATTCCTTATTGTGCTTACATCTATTTAGTTTTGTGTTTCAGTTATAGCATTTTTTATTTCAGTCTGATTAGTTTTTAGGTCTTTTATTTTTGCAGCCAGGGTTTCTCTGGTGTCTTCTATACTTTTTTTCAAGTCCAGTTAGTAGTCTTACAACTGTTGAACATAGAGTCTGCTTGGGACTCTCTCTCCCTCTCCCTTTGCCCCTCCACTCTTCCCCCACCCTCAAATAAATAAATAAATAAATATTTTTTAAAAGATTGTATTTATTTATCTGACAGAGAGAGACACAGCGAGAGAGGGAACACAAGCAGGGGGAGTGGGAGAGGGGGAAGCAGGCTTCCCGCAGAGCAGGGAGCCCGATGTGGGGCTCGATCCCAGGACCCTGGGAGCATGACCTGAGCCGAAGGCAGTCGCTTAAAGATTGAGCCACCCAGGCGCCCCTAAATAAATAAATCTTAAAAAAAAAAAAACCCTACTGCTGCATCTCTGCCTACTAAAAACTCTAATATATTTTTTTTAAGGATTTAAAAAAAATTTTTAAGTAAGCTTTACATCCAACACGGGGCTTGAACTTACAACTCTGAGATCAAGAGTTGCATGTTCTACCAACTGAGCCAGCCAGGTGCCCTTAAAATCTAATATATTCTTAAAGTCCATCTCCAGGTACCTATCTTGCCTTTTCCAGTTCTTTTTGGGTACAGTCTTTCCTGTCCTCAAATCCCCACAGTACTCATGTTTACATCTCTTGTAAAGCTGTTCACACATAGACAGCTATATGAAGCAAAAGTTATTTTGTCTTGTGTTCTGTTATTTGTGTCCCTTTTTGACACCTCTCTCTCACCTCCAGCTTCCTTAATTGTAAAGATTTTATTTTACTTATATTTCATATCCTTCAGGGTATGGTTCAGAGACTGAATAGTTCTCCATGCTTAATAAATGCTGATCAAATTTAATATTTACCTTGGATATACAGTAGTCATTAATGCACTTAGTAGTGTTCTTTCTGCCTTTGTTTTTGTGTTGCACTTTGATGAGTTTCTTTGAAGATAGAGACTGTCTTTTATTTTTTGTAAATATCAAAAGAACCTGCTAAAAAGTGTTTTGAGAGGAAGCTGGAAAAGAGATTTCAGAATGGTAAATCCCTGGGCTTTTGGATGTGAGGGCTGCTTCTAATGTTTAAGAAAAAAGGTCCTGTTCTTCCTGAGAGATTGGCTTTATCTTTTCTGACCATTGATTTTAGGCTTATAGTTTTTGAAACTCCCAGTGTTGCATACATCTAAAAGTATAATTTCTCTCCCATTACATTTCTATATATGAATAATTTTAAAATAATTCGTTAATCTCAACATGAATATCCAAATAGCTTATGGTCCAAACTGAATTCATTGTGTTTCTGCATAAACTCGGTCTTTTTCTATTTCTAAACTACATGTTTTCTTTATTTCCTGCATCTAATTGTACATTTCCTTGATTCTAAACACTTTTTTTTACAAGATAAAATTTCTGATATCAGTTGCTTCTTACCATCAATGGTGAATCATTGTTTAATTGGTAGTATTTTTCTTTCTTAGTGGTATATAAAATTATGGTGCCTCTTAAAATTGATGGCATTTTAGCTCTGATAAAATAGAGTAGTTGCAAAAACATGGATTGTAATTCCTTAACTTTTCACCCGTTTTGTTTCTATTCACATAACCATTACTGTAGTTAATGGTCTTCCTTCATTTCTTCATTATTTCTTCACTTTTCTTTTTCTTATTGAGATAAAATTCAATTAACATAAAATTCACCATTTTAACCATTTGTAAGTGTACAACTTAATGGTTGTTGAATATATTTACAGTATTACGCAGCAGTCATAATACTAATTCCAGAATATTTCTGTCACCCCAAAAAGAAACCCCATACTTTCTAATTTCCCCCTCTGCCTATTCTCTGGCAACCACTAATCTACTTTCTGTCTCTATGGATTTGCCTATCCCTGGGTGGCTCAGTCGTTAGGCGTCTTGCCTTCGGCTCAGGTCATGATCCCAGGGTCCTGGGTTTGAACCCCGCATCAGGCTCCCTGCTCAGCGGGGAGTCTGCTTCTCCCTCCCCCTCTGCCTGTTGCTTCCCCTGCTCGTGTGCTGTCTCTCCCTCTTCCTCTCTCTGTCAAATGAATAAATAAAATCTTAAGAAAAATAAATGGAATTATACATACATACAAATATCCATACATATATGGCCTTTGGTGCTTGGCTTCTTTCACTTATCGTAACGTTTTCAAGGTTCATATAGGACGTGATGACAGCGTGTCGTCTGTCCTCTGCTTCTTCATTCAGCCCTAAAAAGGGCTTCATCCCTTTTTATTGCCAAATAATATTCTATTGTATGAGTAAAGCACAGTTTATAATTTTTCAAGTGATGGATATTTAGGTTGCTTCCACTTTTTGGCATTATGAATAATGCTACTATAAGCGTTCCCATACAGGTTTTTGTATGAAACATACATTTTTAATTTTCTTGTGTATATGCCTAGGAGTGGAATTGTTAAGTTATGGTAACTCTGTTTAATTTTTGAGGAACTGCCAGACTATTTGACACAGTGGCTGCGCCATTTTACACTTCTGCCAGCAGTGAATGAGGACTCAAATTTCTCCACTTTTCACCAACACTTGCTATTTTTCTTTTTCCTTTCATTATAGCCATTCTAGATAGTGTGCAATGGCATTCTTCACTGTTTCTTAAATGGTGTGCCCCTCATAACTTCCTCATTAACCTTCTGGTTTCTTCTCATTTTAGTTCATCCAGACCCCACTGGCAGAATAGATTTCCAAAGGGAAGTTATATAATTTCCTTTAAAAACTTTTTTTTCACTGGTTCCATAACAAATCTATCAAATTAGGTATGACTTTGTTATCCTGGAACGCAAAGACTTTATATCTCTCTATAAATTTTGCTGCTATTATTTCACTCCTTCACTGGTGGCACTTTGTTTCAACAATCTGGAAAGTTTGCTGATGCTTGAACATCTCCTATACTGTCTTTTGTTAATTTTGTTTCTTATACCTTCACTTCTCCAGGTAGAATTTCTACTTTTCATTAAAGGCTCATCTTACAAGTCCTCTTCCAAGTGAAACCTCTCCTGATTCTTCCATCCTTAACTTGATTTTCCCTCTTCTGAGCATCCAGAGAAATTGGTATGTTTCTTATATTATCCATCTTACTCCACCTTTTAATATGAAATATTGTGTTCTTTTCTTGATCTTCCTCTTTCGGTACAAAGGCTTACTCATCTTGCGTCTGTAGTTTCTTGCAAATGTAAAATATTTAATAATTAACTAATGGGACTTTGAAATCATTCAGTGGTTTCACAGAATTAGGTGAATCTTTTTGAAGTATAGTGTGCTGTGTGGTACTGTGTATTTAAGTTATGTGTTAGGGAAAAGAGAACTTGCCTTTAGTCTAATTGGAGAAACAGGACTGAAAATATGAAATCTACAGAAATATATATCTGTGAGTCTAATAACTTTAAGCTTGCCTTGAAGGGGAGGAATCATGCTGGTGGATTGGTAATGTGGTGGGCAGAATAAGAGCAGATTCCTGGAAGTTGAGCTAGAACTTTAATTTAAAGGACAGTATTATTTGGGAAAGCTAGAGCACAATATAGGAAAGACAGTTTCTCCAGTAAATCTGGTAACTCAAATTAAGTTACATGTTTGGTAAACTATCTTGTTAATTGATTCAATTATTATCACCTGTGGTTTTCAGCATCTGTTAAGCGGCCTAGAAATTCAGTGACCCATGTTGTTAAATGACCTTTGTTTTCCTGGAAGGATTTTGCGGAGCGAACAGGCCTGAGGTGTGATGATTTATAAAGACATTCCAGTTTATGCCAATGAGGAGGTACTAAATTCAGATAAACTTAAGTAATAATAACTAGGTCACTGAGAATTTGCTGGTAGTGAAAGCAGTTTTGTCATGAATAGGTTGCCTTGTATCTGGCTAAGATGTGCCTGTTTGGTATTTCCCTTTGATTCTCTTCCCAGGAGGAGATTAGGAGGAATGTGCAGGTGCTCGCCCAGCCCCAGACCACTGTTGCTCTGTACTTTTGTAGTTATTATAATGTTACAATATTAAGGCTATTAATAAAAAGATAGATACTTCTAGTCTCCCAAATAGTTTGGGTTAAGACTTTAGAAGAGTTACCTTCTGAGGTTAATGTGTTTTTTAAAAGTATAGTAACTATTGCATATTGTTTCTTGATTTGTGGGAGGAGGGGAGGTAGTGGAATGGAATAATTAGGTGTTAGTATCTATTACTGAGAAAATTGGTGCAGTTTTGTGTATTGTGTATTTGTGTATTGCTGGAGATGATTACTCTTACACTTAAAATAAATTCATGTAATTTGCCTTTTTATGATTCATTTTTTTAAAGCATATTTCAAAATTCAGACTAATATATTCATATAACATATTATAAACATCTGGCCCATGATTTTATTGCTAATTTTAAAGTTCCAAAAAACAGGAACTTTTTTTTATCCAAGATGAGGTAGTACTGAGAAAAGCGTAAATTAAACTCATAGGTGTCTGCACACTATAATGCCAATTAATTAATTTATAATGGGAAATATATGGGGCCTGTCAGAAATCTGTGACTGATCCCTGCAAAGGCCACATCTTTGCTGATCTGTAGGTCCATTTATGAAACTTAAATTAGAATTCAGAGTTCAGACAATTCACTTGGCTATTGGGAGACCAAAAGAAAGGGATATTTTATTTAGACTAAAGGGGAGGGAACTAAATTATTCAAGACATTTTTGGCAGGAAATGATAGAAATCTCTGACCCCAAATTAGCTTAAACAAGGTCCTTATGGGTTTAATTAGATTTCCAGAACTAGGGCTGGCTCTGGAGTTGGTTGATTTACTGGATCAATGATGTCAGTAAGAACTTAGGTTTTATCTTTTTCCCTTCTCTGCTGTCACTGTTGAATTCATCAGGGGCTGCTTCCCCTTGTGATTAGAATCACTGATTGGTAACTACATACTTCCTCGTTCATTTGAAATTGGGAGAGAGGAGGAGAGGGGTGTTTTGAATTTGATAACTAGCTTTGAAATTCCAGAAAAAGAAGTGTCATCTCACTGAATTCCAGAAAAAGGAATGTCATCTCACTCGTTGAGGTGGTCCAGATAAACCAACAAACCAACCAACCCAGATGTAACTCAATTAAACTCATGGGAGATGGTAAGCTGATTGGGCCAACTCAAGTCACATGCCCATAGGCCAGTAACAGTTGTCAGGGAAAAGGTTAAAAGCTACTGTTAGGTTTAGTTTAATCATCTGTGGGGAGGAATAACATTGGGGAATCAACCAGTATTACAGTAAACCTGAATGAATGCTCTTTTTTTCTTTGCTCTGGAGCTATGTTTACTTAAAGAAACATGGTGTAAAGTCAAAACAACCTCTCCCATGAATAGACATGGATAAATAAATATTGGCACCTTCTGCTTTTGTTCATGTTCTATGTGTGTTTGTTCCATATGTGTATCAATTACTACATGATTATTAGCTAGTAGGTTCAGTAAGAGTGCTTTATCAGTGCCACTGGTTCAACTCCTGTGTGTTAACTGGATTTTCTCTGTTTCAGGATTGCAGATCAAATTGCTCTGTTGCTAATGTTTGTCTTTAGCATTACAAGAAGACTGGGTGAGAAGATATTGATGGATTAGTAATAGGATTACCTATTACTGCTAATTAGGTGGCTATCATCTTAAACAGATAAAGGGCTCCTTGGAGTGTACTTTACTTTGTATTGCAAAGCCTATAGAATTACTTGGGATTGGTTGCCGTATCTCACTGGAGCTGTTAGCCAGAGATTTATTTATGAATATATAGGGGTATATCATGGAATTCAAAAGCAAAGAGGCAAATTGGCTCAGGAAGGAGCTGAAACTAGCACTACACCTTTACCAGAACTCCATTTCTCTTCTCTGCTGCTTTCTGTGCATCTTCATTCCTTTTATTGTGGACTGACTTTTGTTTGATCTCTGTTCATGTGATTTAAATTTTGACTATTTCCCCAGGTCACATATTACTAGGCCAGAGTCTTAGGAAGAGGCTGAATCAAAACACTCTCTTGGTCTATATTTCAAATTCCCAGGGAATTTTGTGACTGCATGCGATCTCATCAACAAAGATGACTCTTAGGATCTTATGAACTTAAGGAAAAAAGCAAATCCTAGTGAAGAGATGAGCTAGACAGACAGTCTCATAGATCTTATTGAGCTGACTTATGGAAAACTGCTCAAGAAATTTTCATTCCTATATTGATATGTGATAACAGTTCCCTTTCTGCACAAAATCAGTGACTTATTTTCTTGTGTAGGGGGAAAGTACAGAACTAGGAGTCAGATTTTGGATTAAGTCCTCACCCAGCCATTTTTATTGTATAGTATTAAGCAAGAATGGTTATTTCTGGTCTAGATTTCATCATCTTTAAAGTGAAAGACTTGAACTCTTCTGAGTAGAGTCTTTTTAATATCCCTCCGAGCTCTAAAGTGATATAATATAAGGAACTATGTTGGAAGAAGAAATGTTGCATCTGGTAGAACCAACAAAGTGAAATCCCAAATTCTGGGACTGGTACTTACAAAGATTTTTACTTTGTGGTGTACAGAAAGCATTAGAGAAGAGAAATGGAGAAGTTCTAAGGAAGGTAGTTTTTATTTTTGTTTTTGTTTTGTTTTGTTTTTTTGCTAAAATAATTCAGTGGTATTCTTCCTAAAACTGGACTAAGCAGGCCAAGACCAGTGCCCAAAGTCAGGGCCTAATTGGGAAGAGGGCTCAGAGGAGCCTGACTCTGATTTGGTGAGAGTCTTTATCACTCCTTGGTAAGTAATTACAACTTTTTGCTTCAGATGCAGCTTCCTTAGATGCATTCATACACATCCAGTTAGGTAAGTGTATACTTATGTAACAGGAAGAAAGAGTGTTACTTTAGAATCTGCCTATATATGGCTTGTGATAATTGGCCGGGGAAAAGCGAAAGGTTTACTCTGCTGTAAGAAAAATGCCTTCATGGTCATGGGTGGTCATGCAGGGCAAGGCTTCTGGCCAGAGATTAGATGGAAGAGGTATAGACAAATAATTATGTTAGTGTAAGTAATAAGATAGGTGGATTTTTAAAATCTTTTGCATGTGGGTGCAACAGAATACCAGGATTTGAAGAGTATAGAGAAGGGCAAGAATAGGCTTGGATGAGATAGGAGTGAGAGAAGAAAAACACCTCATGAGAAATTCCATGCCTGGGGGTGGCCAGAGAACGTGGGGGCAGCAGCATCTAATGTTAAATTTAACATTGTTGTCTGTTCATGTCTCACTGCACTATCCTCTGTCTTTCCTAAGTCCTCAGCAAAGTCGACTGTCCACCAGGGCCTTCTGTTCGTGGTGCTTTGGAAAATACAGGAAGAAGGAACGTACAGCATATGGTGAAGTGGCACAGATGACAGTCGCTTTAGGAGGACAGCTGACCCATGGGATGCTTCAAAAAAAAATTCAGCAGGAGTAGGAATTCAGACCACATGAATTTAAGCCCAGAAATACTCAGAAAACATGGAAGGGAGTATATATGCCAGCCATTTTTTTTTTTTTTTTTGGAGGGGGAATATTGGATAAAAAGTGGGAACACACATGCGAGACAAATATCTGTATTACACTGATAAAAATAAAGTTTTTTTTTCCTACCAGAGAAGTCTTTTGTTTTTATTTTTAATTAAATCTTGTCATGACTTTAATCAACCCATATATCTATATATATCTAAGTTGAAATCGTCTCATTTTAGGAGGTGCTCCTGCAGGTGGGCTCTCAAAGTTAGGCCTATATTGTACAATCAGCTAATTAATAAGAGGCATTTCTATGGAAACAAAAGAAAAGCACACGTTAATGTTTGTAGCAAAGTATAAATCTAGTGTTTGAATCCAGTGAGAATATTTCCGGATGTCAGACTTAAGCATCCTCAGATGGAGTGGGAGCGGGCAGTGGTAACCTGATGGATTTTTGTGGTTTGTAGTTCAGATGTCGTTGGTTGATCCTTTGAGTGACCCATAGAGCATCAGGCATGAATATTGTGTAAACAAGGGCCATTGTGGTAGTTTCTCTGAAGGTTACCTCAAGTTGTCTAGCTTCAGTTTTCAGGGCTGTAGGGAAAAGGGCAGTTTTATTTCTCAATGATTTCAAGTCAAGAGAATGGGAGAATATTGGAAACTTTAGTTTGGAGTTATAGCCAGATATTTAAGGAAATCATAAGAATTCAGGGTCTGGCCTAGTTTTATAGGCAAACAACAAACACTCAAAGACACTTAATCAGAACTAGAATTTAACATCCATAAAGTGTGTTACTGAAATAATCTTTTTCTCCAAAATCACCCTCATTTCCACCAAAGATAGCCAAATTAAGACTAATTTATTGTTTGTAAAAAAAATCCAGTTTTTCAAAAAAGATTTTTATTTATTTTAGAGAGAGAGAGAGTGCACAAGCAGGGGGAGGAACAGAGGGGGAGGGGGGAGGGGGAGGGGGAAAGACTCTCAAGCAGACTCTGTGCTGAGTGTGGAACCTGATGTGGGGCTTGGTCTTACGACCCACCCTGAGATCATGACCTGAGCTGAAACCAAGAGTCAGATGCTTAACTGAATGAGCCACCCAGGCGCCCCCAAACAAATCCAATTTTAATGAACTTGGCCTGATTGTTTACATAAGTATAGCAAGAATAGTGATTGACCATATAGGTTTTTGAAATTTGCTTTGCTGAAACTTTTTATAAGAAATTTCAGATTGAAAAAAAAAAAGAAATTTCAGATTGAATTTTTAATAACCTCTCAAGGCCAGAAGCCAAACCAAATATTTGCCATCAAACTCACTTGTAGTATCTGTAGATTTGAGTGAATTCCTCTCTTCCTGAAGTCCCCCAAATATCCTGAGGTTCCCGTACCTGTCAGAAAGTTTCATTTTTTTTATTTACCTGGTAAGGCTGCTGGGAACTTTGTAAGCAAGATATCAGGCCCAAATTTCCAAAGGGCTCCATTTGCTCCATAAAGTTTACCTTAGTTCCTTGAAACTGTCTGGTTTTATCTGAGTCTATGCATGTCTCTTTCAAATATAACATTCCAGTCAAAGTCTTAGTAAAATAACCAATGTTATAAGGAGAACAGATTCTTTTTTTTTTTTTAAGTTTTTATTTAAGTAATCTCTACACCCAACATGAGGCTTGAACTCATGACCCCAAGATCAAGAACTGCATGCTCTTCTGACTAGGCACCCCAGGAGAACAGATATTTATTGAACTTATGCAAAAAATTATAATTGCCATGAAAGAAAGAATACTCAGAGTTTTTTGAATCTAGAGGGTTCAGGTAAGGAGAAAAGATAAATGTTTTAATTTGTTTACAAAGCATTTTTTATTAAAGATTTTATTTATTTATTTGACAGAGCGAGAGAGCACAAGCAGGGGGAGCAGGAGATGGAGAGGGAGAAGCAGGCTCCCTGCTGAGCAGGGAGCCTGATGCGGGGCTCGATCCCAGGACCTTGGAATCATGACTGGAGCTGAAGGCAGACGTTTAACCATCTGAGCCACCCAGGTGCCCCTACAAAGCATTTTTTTAATCAAATTTTTATAAGTTGTAGAGATCTTAGGAGAAAAAATTTCCATAAATCTTAAAGAGCAAACACTAGAAAATCAGCAATGTTTCAAACAAGAGTCATAAAAACTAATCCTTTTCAGTTCATTTAGTCCAATGTTATAAATTCTTGTTTTGTTTACAGTTTTTCTATTAGTTCTGGAAATTTTTAGTTTAGTTTTGTGATATTAAAGATATTGGAAACTGTATTTGTCAAAAGTCCTTTTTTTCTTTTTTAAGGACTTTTATTTATTTAGTTGTCAGAGAGCATACACAGGCGGGGGAGTGGCAGGCAGAGGGAGAAGCAGGCTCCCCACTGAGCAAGGAACCTGATGTGGGGGCTGGATCCCAGGACCCTGGGATCATGACCTGAGCTGAAGGCAGATGCTTAACTGACTGAGCCACCCAAGCGTCCCTCAAAAGTCCTTTTCATGAACCTCCTTGAAGCTGAAACACATTTGTGAGAGCATCAGGGTCAAATAATAATCATAAATGACAAAAGATTCAAAATGGCCATGGTTAAAAATCTGATGAGCGTTCATTTTAATGCAGTCCACAAGAAAATTTGGTTATTTTTGTGACACATAACATTTTAATAATTAGAATTTCAAGTGATAACATTATACCAGAACATATTAGAACTTAGGAATTTTATATACTTTCTAGTACAGTTATAGCATTCACTCATACAATATAACCAAGAAGGTTTATCATCCCTTATCTGACAGTGCTTCCCATGTAGTTTTAGCTAGCCTAATTAGTCAAGAAGACTTCATTTTAGGATTTGAATATTTGGGAAGTTTGTTACAATCAGAAGATTTTAAAGCACATGCCTAAATAGGATCATAGATCATTATAAAACTTAAAAATTATCTAGGTAACTGAGGTGGCCATAAGAGATTCTGAAGACAAATACAGAAGGTTATACAGTTGTTAGAAAAACTTAGGTCTTTTAATATTGAGAAGATTTAACCTTCTTAAGTAATCGAAGACCTGATAAAGGCAAAATATAAAAACTGTTTTTCTGGGCAGATAAATGCCTTCGTTCATGATTTTTTTTATCAAGAGCAGACCAACAATCCAAGAAAACTTTGTCTTTCTAACAGAAAAACTGAATTCTGGTCTTATACTAGTGTACTTTTAAAACTAATTCATTACTCTAAGTCCTGACCACACTTAAAATTCTTTTCTAAAGATTCCCCTTTACAAACCTGGTACAACTTTCTTTTTTCATTTAGATTTTGTCTTAAACTTTCCCTCTCTAAATAACCAGTCTCATTTCAGGACAAAATTACTTGTTTTCCCTGCAACAAAAATGTATTCTCATTTCTTATACCTTTTTCTTTTCTTCTTTTCTTTTTTTACATCTCTCTTACTTTCCTACGTATAGAGTTGCTTTCCTTATCATTTCTAGCAGTCTCAATTACATTTATCAGAATTTTGACTTTTAGAAACTTCAGTTTCCAGTGAAAACTAAGTAGTAATCTATTGTGAACTGTTTATCAGTTCAGTTCAATTCTTTAGATTGACAAATTTGTGAATATATTTCATAACTTCTAGAAACGTGTTTTTTCATAGTATAACTTTTAATAAAGCATAAAACATGTTTAGGCCCAAGTATCTACAGTTTCTCTGCAATAGGACAAAAGCAGCCAAACCTGTGTTTCATAATTGTTTTAGTATTTTATCTTATTTGTAAAAGACTTAGATATTCAATGAATTTGACCCAGTTTATCATTTAACCTAGCAAAACTTCAAGGTTTCAGGTTATCAAAGACATTGAAAGCTATTAAAAGTTTACCTATAAACCTTTTTATTTATTTAACCTATTTGCTCTTAATTACCCACTGGAAACTTTGAGACAGAAAAAATTAATCATTTGAAGTCATTTTTGCTGACAAATTGCAACAGAGATAACATGAGCTTATTTGACCTATAGTAAACCTTGGTAGAATAAACGTTTTATATTTAATGTTGATAACCCTAAGTACATGTCTATTTTAACTAAACCAGCAATCTTGAATTTTAATTTACCGAAGATCATCCCAGATCACATGAACTTGAAAAACATTTGGGTTAGTTCTTACCTTTTTGAGTTTCAGAGTGCCCAGTTTTTATAAGCATTTGCCTTTAAACCAATTAAATAGAGCTCCTTTACAAATTAATCTTAGCAACACCATCATCTGGGGTAGAGAAAATATCTCATATTTATAACATGTATGGACACATACACACAAACAAGATGCAAACAAAATCTAGGCTTTGTTTCACTGAGGTTTGTGGAGAGGACATTAAAGGCGCAAATTCCAAATATCTCTCTTTTACAAAACAAATCTAATTGCAAGATAGCATTATAATTTATGGATCCATTAATTAGTCATTTTCCCATTTTCCAATTAGAACACAGCTGGTTTTGTCCAAAGATGCCAAAAGCTGCAGCAACAAACAAACCAAATGAAGCCCCAGGGTACCTCTGTGAGCCTTGGTTCCTCCTGAAAAGTTGGGAGCTTCATCGATGCATTCAAATAGCTTCCTAGTTTCTGGTTACTTAATCTTGTAGCTGGCTGTGTCTAATCATGGGCCCAAGAAAACTAATTCAGACATGTCAGAAGAAGTTATAGGAGTTTGGTCCTGTTATAATTCTTGTTTGGTATTTAAATTACTAACTAAAGTAAAACTGTTGTTTGGTTTTATTTAGTGGGAAGAAACTAACCCTTATTGAATGCCTAGTGAATATTAGGCACTTTGTTACTGGTTTCATCCTCTCTTACAGCCCTGGAAGGTAGATAGTATGTTTCAAATTAACAAATAAAGTACATAGCTCTCTGATTCTGAACACTTGCTAGTTAAGAAAGTGAGGATTTGGGGTGCCTGGGTGGCTCAGTTGGTTAAGCGACTGCCTTCGGCTCAGGTCATGATCCTGGAGTCCCAGGATCGAGTCCCGCATCGGGCTCCCTGCTCAGCAGGGTGTCTGCTTCTCCCTCTGACCCTCTTCCGTCTCGTGCTCTCTCTCTCTCATCTTATTCTCTCTCTCAAATAAATAAATCTTTAAAAAAAAAAGAAAGTGAGGATTTGATTTGAAGTCTGTTTGAATCCAAAGTTCCTGTTTTTTTTCTAGTTAAGCTGGTGCTCTGGAAGGTTTTAGGTTACTCAATACAGTTTGGACTCTAGTTTCCCTTCTCTTGCCATGACTTGTAAATACAATTGTGACTTCTAGGGTGGTATTCATTTTACTTTCATTGTTGTTAAGTTAGTAAACATAATACAGAATTAATAGGTCCTAGTTAGAAAAAAGGATGATTTTTCCATCTTTTTTTTTAATACTTTTTTTTAAAGATTTTATTTATTTATCAGAGAGAGAGAGACAGAGGCAGTCAGAGGGAGAAGCAGGCTCCTTGCTTAGCAGGGAGCCCGATGTGGGACTCGATCCCAGGACCCCAGGATCATGACCGGAGCCGAAGGCAGACGCTCAACCGACTGAGCCACCCAGGCGTCCCTGTTTTTCCATCTTTAGATGAGTGTCTGTAAGATAATTCATAATAACATATAATAAATTTAGCATTGGGCGATCAGGAAGATATGACTCTTGTTTTTCAGATTTGAGAGTAAGCATCCCTTGTTCCAATCCCTCAGACTGGGTCAGGGCCCCTTGTGCTGTACTCTCACAACACCCCTCCTTTTCCTTCATGGCACTTTCAACTTTCACTTTTAAATTTGGTGTGGTTGAGTTATACCTCTTTTTCACCTAGTGATGAGGATGAATATAGTGTGCAGGATTTAAATGGACTTATAGTAAATCTTTACCATTAGCTTACCATGCAAGCTCTAGGTGATCATAGGTTATGGCAGGGGAGCATTTGCAGAATGAACCTGAACTGCTCTGAAGCAGAGTCTGCATGATTTATTTTTCCTCCAGAGAAAACAAAGGTCAGAGGCCTGAAGAGATCACAGAAAGAGATACTGAGTTGTTAAATGTTACATATGTTTTATTGAATATTAATGAAATACAAAATGAGAATTATAGCTCAAGTACTTTCATGTCCTGCTAATGTTAGAAGCAAAGCATGGTTTCCAAACCAAGTAATAAAAACCTAAAAACCAGAGAACATACCACAAAAGACAGTAAATGCTCTATTTTCTAAAGGCTCAGCACAAATACAAACCTTATATCTAGGCCTGTTATATACACATTGCTGTATTAGTATTCACAGCTCACCTTTGATTCCAACCTAAAATAGATTCATTCTATTCTTCTCATTCTGGTTCATAGCAACCAATTATCCTCTTCTTAAAATACTGATCACAGTTTGTAATTATTTTTTTTTTAAGATTTTCTTTATTTATTTGACAGAGCCACAGTGAGAGAGGGAACACAAGCAGGGGGAGCGGGAGAGGGAGAAGCAGGCTTCCCTCAGAGCAGGGAGCCCGATGTGGGGCTCGATCCCAGGACCCTGGGATCATGACCTGAGCTGAAGGCAGACGCTTAATGACTGAGCCACCCAGGCGCCCCTGTAATTATGTATATTTATTTGTGTGTTTACACATTTAGTATCTGTCTCCCTTATGAGACTGTAAGCTCGATAAAGGTAAAGGACTGTGTCT
Organism: Callorhinus ursinus; assembly: GCF_003265705.2. Taxonomy (NCBI): domain Eukaryota; kingdom Metazoa; phylum Chordata; class Mammalia; order Carnivora; family Otariidae; genus Callorhinus; species Callorhinus ursinus. The sequence continues at coordinate 81,350,065 of NW_027397066.1, forward strand.
GATTTGTTCAAATCATGCACATGGGCTGCCGACATGCCTGACAAACAGTTCATATACAGACCATTTGTTTCTTGAATGTTGAATGGCTTGGGTTTAGTACTATCTGTGCTCTGTGCCATCTTTAAATAGGGAAGGGTCAAATTTGGCCTTTGTACCATGAGTGTTAATATCATTAAAAAACACTTCTTGTTAAAAATTCTTTCCTGCTAAAAATTTTTTTTTAAAAAAAAATTTTATTTATTTACCTGAGAGAGAGAAAGAAAGCACGAGCCGGTGGCAGGGGGTGGGAGTGGGGGCAGAGAGAGAGGGAGAGGGAGATGCCCCACTGAGCTGGGAACCTGATGCAGGACTTGATCCCAGAACCCCGGGTTTATGACCTGAGCTGAAGGCTTTAACCAGCTGAGCCACTCAGGCGCCCTCCTGTTAAAAACTTCTGACCTTAGATCTGTATATAGTCAGTATGCATTTTACAGATCCATGGCCATTATGGGTTTAAATATAATTTGTCAGACTGCAGAAACTCCCAAAGGCTGGCTCTGTGGATTAGGACAGGTAATTGGAAAGAATGTATGTTGGGTTGGTGAAGATAATGCTACTGAAAATATTATATTCAAAGAGAGATGCTGCTGTCCAGAGGATTTGAACCTCGTCTGGAAACTCTTATGAGGTGCCTTAAGACTTGTAGATACTAGGCAAGAGCACATTGTTGTAGAGTCTTAAAGACTTAAATTTTTAATTATTTGTTTTTAAAAATTACATAAATAGTACATGTTTGTTGTAAACATGAGTTGGGGTGGTTTCAATCCTTTGTTCACCAGGCAAGTCACTGTATATAATTTATCTTTTGATTGTGGCCTTTACAGTCTTCAGGTCTTCTCTTCCTGATATGTGTGTTATCTTGGTTTATATCTGGCACTCTAGGTATCAGAATAAAATGAGAAAAATCTAGGATGCTGGAAAGGATACATTTATAAAAATAAATGTCTCTAGTTTTTAAGATCATCAGGATGTTCATGGCAAATAATGGCTGAACACTCAAAAATGTAAAGTAGCTGCTTGGAAGATTTCCTGATGAAGAGCTGCATGGCGCCATGTTCTGCCAATAGTCATGAACACTTTGACTTTCCCTCCTTAGTTTCAGCATCTTCTCCTTTTGGCAGTCTGCCTGGACAGAGATGCTACTGCTTCCTGGTCCCAGAGGCAGTCCACTGGCCTCAGCTTGTCCAACCACTCTCTCCCAGGAGGCTTCCTGGGCCATGATGGACATGGAACACTAGCTGACTATGCCCAGGGGCCAAGCCATGCTAGTTAATGTAGCTTCTATTCAATTTGCAGCAAGTCTCTGGCTTAGGATAGTGTTTCTCAAGTTATCCATAGTGAAGAATGACTTCTGTTTATATTTTCAGTCCATAGTGGGATGGTACTTTTTTTGTAAAAAATATAAAAATCAGTTGTTAGAAAAATGAAATGGGAAATATAAAGACAAAGACAAAAATAAGCCTTAGTTTTTATTATTAGATTGGTTAGCCCGGTGATGGGTGTTAAGGAGGGCGCATACTGCATGGAGCACTGCATGTTATACGAAAACAATGAATCGTGGATCACTGCATCAAAAACTAATGATGTATTGTATGGTGACTAACATAACATAATAAAATAAAATTTAAAAAATTAAAATTAAAAAGATTCAGAAGACATAAAAGTACTCTGTAGCACATCTGCTACAGAAGTTTCTAAATGTTTACTCTCAGTTTTGGTATTTACTTTGTTATGGGCTGATAACAAAGAGTTCCTCGACCTGTACTGGTCCACTGTCCACACTTTGAGTAGCTGGTTTAGCTACTCTTGCCACGTATTTATAGAAAGTGTTTTGTATTTGGAGACATTACCTGTGTTCCTACTGTATGTATTTGGGTGTGTGTGTGTGTGTGTGCGTGTGTGCGTGTGTGCGTGTGCGTGTGTGTGCGCACACGCGCACGTGTACATGGGTGGTGGTGATAGTTGTTTTCTTTCCCCACTACCTTCTCTTTGATTTGATTACTTCTGTTTAAGTGGAACCTCTAGCAATGTTTTCAAACAGCGTGGCACTGCTCCTGCAAATTCTTTGGGAACGTCAAGGGCCTATCACATGCTGCCCCTCTAGTTGCTATGCCTGGACATAGCCTTTTCTTTTCTTTTAAAATTTCATTAAGTTTTTAATTTTAATTCCAGTATAGTTATCATACAGTGTTATATTAGTTTCAGGTGTATAATATAGTGATTCAGCAATTCTATACATTATTTAGTGCTCATCACGGTTAAGTGTACTTTTTAATCCCCATCACCTGTTTCACCCATGCCCCGCCCCCCCAACCTTCCCTCTGGTAACCCTCAGTTTGTTCTCTATAGTTAAGAATCTGTTTCTTGGTTTGCCTCTCTCTCTCTCTCTCTCTCTTTTTCCCCTTTGTTTTGTTTCTTTAATGCCACATATAAGTGAGATCATATGGTATTTGTCTTTCTCTGACTGACTTATTTCACTTAGCATTATACTCTCTAGTTCCATCCATGTTGTTGCAAATGGCAAGATTTATTATTTTATGGCAAGTAATATTTCATTATATTTTTCAATATATATATATTATATATACGGATACACACCACATCTTCTTTATCCATTCATCATCTGTCAGTGGACACTTGGGCTGTTTCCATAATTTGGCTATTGTCAATAATGCTGCAATAAACATAAGGGTGCATATGTCCTTTTGAATTAGTGTTTTTTTGAGGGTTCCTGGAGTAAGAGGGTTGAGGGGCTGAGGTAACTGGGTGATGGACATTAAGGAGGGCACGTGTTGTAATGAGCGCTGGGTATTACATACAACTAATGTCACTGAACTAATACACCAAATGTTAATCAATTGAATTTAAATAAAACAAATTAAAAAAAAAAGAATTGGTGTTTTTTGTATTCTTTGGGTTAAATACCCAGTAGTATGATTACTGGACTATAGGGTAGTTCTCTTTTTAACTTTTTGAGGAGCCTCCGTACTGTTTTCCACATGGCTGCACCAGTTTGCATTCCCACCAACATTGCATGAGAGGGTTCCTTTTTTCCAAATCCTCACCAACACCTGTTGTTTCTTGTGTTTTTGATTTTAGCCATTCTGATAGGTGTGAGGTGATATCTCACTATAGTTTTGATTTGTATTTCTCTGATGACAGTGATGTTGAGTACATTTTCATGTGTGTGTTGGCCATCTGGATGTCTTTTTTGGAGAAAGTCTGTTCAGGTCGTATGCCACTTTTAATTGGATTATTTGTTTTTTGGTATTAAGTTGTATAAGTTCTTTATATATACTTGGACATAACCTTATCTGATAGAACATAGCCTCCTATTTACAGACCCAAAGGGATGTGACTAGAATATCTCTGGATACACGCAAAAATGCACAAAGATTACAAGTGCATAACACATGGTGGACAGCATTGTTGGCGTCTGTCTTATTATTTGTTCCCCCAGTGTACAAGTTACTAAACTATTTTCTCTCAACTCCAACTCCCCTTGTACACTTGGCTCTGTGATGCTGGGACTCTTATAAACCACTGTTCTGCTTTGCTGGCTGACTCTATTCTCTGCCAACAGGGGGGCACTGGGGTTGTGGAGGAGAGGAGACTGGGAGGGTAGAGAAGGAAGAAGGACTTGCTCTTTCTTGTTTGTGCACAGTGAGTTTCCTCTTTTATTCTCTGATGCTTACATTTCTTGTGAATATCACCCCAGCATCATTTCTTCACTCCAGTAGCAGCAGTATCCTCTCATAGCAGCAGCTAAATCGAGTTAGAAGTTTTTCCAGCCCTTGCAAAAGTTGCGCATGATGCATCCTCAGAGATGCCAGCTAGCCAGAGCCCCCTCCTCGAGGTCTGAGTCTCGGGTCGGTGGGGCCCCTCTCTCAACCTTCTGTTTTAATAATTCCAACATTGTCCTTTTGTTCTCCCAACCCTAAGGATTGTAGCAGTTTATTGGGATTGCTACCTTTATTACATGGTAGTCTTTTCTTGCCTTTTTAATCACCTCATAAACCAACTCTATTGCTACCTAACAATTTCTTATATGAACTGGTATGGTTTCTGTCTCTTGACTGAATCCTGACTGAAGCATAGCAAAGGACAAAGGCAAGGACCTTTGACTGTTTAAGTTTGTATGCTTTGAGCATGCTCAATAATGCTTATTTGAACTTGAGCTTGAGCTACGTTTAGTGTCATAGAAGGCAACCAGAGTGAAACTGGTTTTGGCATTCCTGAACCTGGGAAAGTCGGTACATTTGTTGAGTTGATGGCTATTTTCATAGATTGCGCTGTTTCCCTGATCCCCACCTTCTTATTTATTGTTGCCATTCTACAGAATCTGTCTCAGTTAAACTCAACAATCCTTATTGTATCCAACTAGGACACTTTTTACAAATGCTAAACTAAATCCAGGGCTACCCTCAATTGCACTAGTAGGGAGGTGGAGCCATCTCGGAAACCAGACTTCAAATTGGCCTGCAATGCCACTCTGAGTAGGGCTAACCTGTGTAATTAACAGAATATTGTAGAGATGATGGTATGTGACTTCCAAGCCTAGGTCATAAAAGACATTGTGACTTCCGTCACTCTCTCTGGATCACTGGCTCTGGGAGAAGTCAGCTTCCATCTCGTGAGGACACCCGCACAGCGATATGAATAGGTCAAGGTGGTAGAATGAGAGACCTCGTAAATAGCCAGTGCTCGTTTGCCAACCATCTGAATGAGGCCCTGGAAAGCAGTTTATCCAGCCCTAGGCAAGCTTTTTTTTTTTTTTTTGAAAGAATGTTTTCTTTTCTTTTTTTTTTACTTTTTAAAAAATTTTATTATGCTATGTTAATCACCATACAGTACATCATTTGTTTTTGTTGTAGTGATCCGTGATTCATTGTTTGTGTATAACACCCAGTGCTCCATGCAGTATGTGCCCTCTTTAATACCCATCACCAGGCTAACCCATCCCCCCACCCCCTCCCCTCTAGAACCCTCAGTTTGTTTCTCAGAGTCCATAGTCTCTCATGGTTCGTCTCCCCCTCCAATTCCCCCCACTTCATTTTTCCCTTCCTGCTATCTTCTTTTTTTTAACATATATGTGTTATTTGTTTCAGAGGTACAGGTCTGTGAGTCAACAGTCTTTTTTTTTTTTTAAAGATTTATTTATTTATTTGAGAGAGCGAGAATGAGAGAGAGAGAGAGTGTACATGAGGGGAGAGGGTTAGAGGGAGAAGCAGGCTCCCTGCCGAGCAGGGAGCCCGATGTGGGACTCGATCCAGGGACTCCAGGACCATGACCTGAGCCGAAGGCAGTTGCCCAACCAACTGAGCCACCCAGGTGCTCCTGTGATTCAACAGTCTTACACAATTCACAGCGCTCACCATAGCACATACCCTCCCCAATGTCTATCACCCAGCCACCCCATCCCTCCCACCCCCCACCACTCCAGCAACCCTCAGTTTGTTTCCTGAGATTAAGAATTCCTCATATCAGTGAGGTTATATGATACATGTCTTTCTCTGATTGACTTATTTCGCTCAGCATAATACCCTCCAGTTCCATCCACGTCATTGCAAATGGCAAGATTTCATTCCTTTTGATGGCTACATCAGGCAAGCTTTTGATGACAGCAGTCCCAGTTCCCATCTTCACTGCAATCTTATGGTAGACTGGGAACTGGCTCATTTAGCTAAGTTTTCCTCAAAAGCCCACCCCCAGAAACTGTGAGGTAATAAATGTGGTTGTTTGGGACATAAGTTCTGAAGTAATTTGTTATGGGCCGAATAGATAAAACAGACCATTACATTAACTTTGGTCTTGGTGACAAGTATTATGATAGAGGTGGAATGCAAGTTGTGGTACAGACACTGGATGAAGTAGTAGTTCTTCCAAAGACAGGCTGAGCTGCGATGCAAGTTTTCATGCATTCTGCAAGCCTGGTATATATTATTACTTGTTAATCACAAAATAATCAGAGAAAGGGAAATATTTATTTCTTTGTACATGGAGGCAACCAAGCACATTTTCTCGTATGAAGTTCTACAAGTTAAGGACACTTTAGTTTTTCTAGCCAAGTTTACAACTTTAACCAAGTGGCTAGATTCCTGAATTCATGTTTTTATTTCAGATTTGGAAAAGCAACCTACAGTATGTGGGGTCAGAGAAAAAGCTTCCAAACAAGATGTCTTGAAGTCCTTTAAGTTATTGATTCCCTTCTTCCCCCAGTAAATTCTTCAATAAACTGGAATGCCTCATCTTTCACAAAACTTTCATAAGGGAACATGCTAGCATTTTGGTTATCCTAGTACTAGTGTCAGCTGAGACTCTGTATCTGACAGTTCTTGAAAGATCTGGGCATTTCCTCTCTCCGTGTCTAATTATGCTAGTTTGTCTGCATGGGGGAGGATTAGGGGAATTGATAGTGTATATATTTACTGTATGGTGGGTTCTTTCTGAACCACTGGTGCATTTCTTACTGCTTTAGTGAAAGGGGTGACCCCTCTGGATTCTACTGAGGAGCATGGTCATCTGGTGGATTTTCAGATTTTTATGTCAGATCCATTGTAACATGACAACTTCTCCGAGCCTCTTGACTTTTGGTACTTGGCCAAAGCAATTCTGGCATCTCTACCTCATTTGTTGTAGGCCATTAGTTTTCCCCCCAAGCTTTGAGGAACCATCCCAGTAGCCCAGAACTGACTCCAGGTGTTCTTCTCAGGTATTCAATCCTGAGTTACAGATTGTACCCATATCAACAACCTCTCCCTTATATTCTGTTCCGTTGGTCCAGCATGCTCATGATTGATTTTCAACATGTTTTTCCAGTTCTTGCTGGTACATGTGAGCCACATACTGTGATTATTTTGGTGAATTATTTTCCTAGTCAGGCTGAGACTTGAACTTATTTATTGGCATGGAAGTCATGAGGGGAGGGAAGGTAGGTATCATCTTATGAGGCATTTACCTTAGTAAGGCTCCTGTGGTGTCCAGGCAGGGAGAACCTGCTCTCCCGTGGCAGTGGGGAGTGGGCCACTTCTTTAACAGCCAGCGGTTAAAGCCAGAGTAATCAGAGGAGATAAGGGAAAATTTAAATGCTGTTATAAAAGTTTTGTGGTTTTCAGTCGTGCTCTTAGTTGGTGGTTGGTCGACTCAACCTTGTTGTTTTGTTTTTCCTTCAACGTAATGATGATACTTAACAAAAACCAACTAAACCCACAGTTCTTGTAATTACCATTGCCATTTTATCTCTCAAGTGCTAGTGCTATTGCACAAGCCAAGGCATATCCTGCAATCTGTATCCCCACCCAATTCACCACAGAAGACTTAGTAATTGTATTACGAGAGCATGCCAAGGGGGATTATTACCCATTTACACCAATGTGTTAGTTATCTATTGTTTAGCAGCTTAATACACAGACATTTATGCTCTCTAAGTTTTTATTGTTCAGGAATCTGGGAGCAGCTTAGCTGGGTGTTTTGGTTCAGGATCTTCCACAAAGCTGTAATGGAGGTGTTGGCCAGGGCTGTAGTCATCTCACAGCTGGACTCAGGAGGAATCCTCATTTATTTTATTCACATCGCTGTTGACAGACCTCGGCTGCCAAACTAACTTGGGTCTTCACAGGGCTGCTTCGTGCTTTGACAGCTGGCCTCTCCCAGAACAGGCAGTCCAAGAGAGAAGATCCCAGAATGGAAGCCATGGTCTTTTTAGAACTCATTTCAGAGTGACATCTCATCATTTCTGCTTTTAAAATTGAGTGAATAAGTCTAGCCCACATTTAAGGAGAGAGGATTACACAGGGGCATGAATACCAGGAGGCAGGGATCCTGGAGGTCCATCTTAACCACAGACCCCGTTGTTCTTTTGCCATCTTGTTGGCAAGTGATCCACTTTCAGAATCCCATCCTTAGGATTGGCTTCCTAGGACTACTTCTGTTACCACATATCTTAGTTTGGGATAGAAGCAGACCTTGAGACAAAAATTAGATTTGCAGTAGTTTGATTAACAAGATGAATGGGACACTGATAGGGAAGTGGGGAAATTCCAATTCAGACTTGGGAAGATAGTGAAGAGTCCTCCCAAGGCCCAGAGTGAATAGGTGTGATAGCACCTATCCCCTCTCTCTGCAGGGAGCAGGCACCTCAAAGGAAAGACAAGATGTCTACCTCATGATGCTTGCTCTGTTTGGGAAGCAGAATCTCACAAGAGCCCCTTGACATCACGTGATAGCCATGATATCCTGTTGGAGAGAGAGACTGAGGATGTAGCCCACCTTCCTGACCAATCTTAAATCATGAAGCTAGTGGGTTTAGGTTAAAAAAAAAAAAAAGACATTTTATATCCTGGTCTCTCAAGGTCTACTGACATGCGGGGCTCCTGTCTGATTCAGTGGCTCCAGATCTAGGGAAGCCCAGGCTGGAGCAGAAGAGACTTGAACTAGGAGGGGAGCTCCTATTGTGTGTATGGAAAGAGACTCTATGTCTAGGAGATAGGGAAGGAAGTCCTATCCCAAGAGGAATGATAATCTTAATCCTGGTTCTAGGAGAATTAAGAAGGCGTTTAGGCAGAGTGGTAGGGAGCCAGGGTAAAGGGATTAGATGCCACAAACTATTATTGGATCTTGTCTTCCCCTCATCCACTTCTTGGAGGAAAGAATCTGTGGGACACATTAGTTAAAGCACTACACAATTACCCCCTTTCTGTGAAGAGTGAAATAAAAGCTAGTTTTGTTGTTTAATACCACAACTGCCTCCCAGGGAGTGTGGATCCTGATAAATAACAAGACTCTCCCCAGGCCCCCCTCCCCCCATTTTTTTCCTACTGAATCCCCAGATGGCTTAGTTATAAAGCCAGGTAATATGAACTGCTGAGAGCTAAACTGTCCTGGCCAGTTGAAGAAGAACTTGAATTTGCTTTGATAATCCAGAAGAGAAGAGGTAAAGTGCCATCGACTTAAGTGATGGTTTGAGGCTGGGTTATATAAGATGAAATACCACTAGAAGTTCCTCTGAGGGGAGTTATATTAAGAATGAAATTCTCATATCCTTCAAGAGAAACCACATTAGGGTCTCCACACACTTACACAATGCTGATGCCCAACTGTTTTCAAGGAAGCTGGAAGCCTACAGCATCCCATGGACCATGGGGTGAGCGCCCTCTAAGAGCCCCTGAGCTTAACCCTTGACCTGGAGGGCCCCAGACCTTTCTGAGCCCTACCTGGAGGCTGGCATTTTGCTACTAGGACAAGCTCAGCTATTGAGGACACCCCCACCCCAAATTCCAGTTCTTATGTGATTTTAACCATTCAACTTGCTGTTGGGTTTTAATTCTCTAATTATTATTATTATTGTTGTTATTTTTTAGGACTAGTTGTAGTGAATTGCTACTGAAAGCTATCCCAGGTGATACAGAGCTCTTTGTAAACCACAGTCACACGTTAGGGTTAGTATTAAACTTTGTTTAGATGTACCATAATTAACTTGGCTAGTTGATTGTTTGAAGTCTATGGAAGAAATAGTTTTATCCAAAATTTTAAAAATGCCAGTCTGTTCAGGGAGGTGTAGGGGTTTCAATGTTGTTGGTAGCCAGGAAGGCAGGAGAGCTGGTAGGTGGGGACACTGTGTGCCTCGGCTGTGTCACATGTGAGCAGGCCCAGGTTGACCTGGTGATGTGAATTGATCTGATCAGACTATTAAAAACGTTAGTACATTAAAAAAAAAAAAGAATGAAATACTCAATGTTCATTGGGGATTTATTTAAGTTGATGTAATGAAGACCTCCCCTCTACCATCAGCTTGCTTCAGCCTGAATGTTTAGTAAACTCATGAATGGTGAGGTTTTGTTTCTTTGGTGTGAAATGGGCGGAGCTTCATGGGGTGGGAGAGAAAATATGCAAGGAAACATGGGCCCAGAGGTAGAGATGAAAATGGGAGTATCTTGGGGTGACTTGTTTAAAGGGTCTGAAATTGGGTGATTCAGATCAAACTTTAAAAGGGAGGATGTTACTGGGTGACATTGGGTCACATAAGAACAATGTTGGTGAGGGTAGTGGGGGTAGGTAGAATCCAGATATGAGCATACTGCTGAATGTATCGGAGGCAAGAAAATAGAAACAGCGTTGTGTAGATAATTCTTCTAGACCACGAAAATGATACAGAACACAATTTAGTTGGTGAAATAAGCTGCAGATCTTGCATATATCACATTGTACTTAAGGTAGCAGGATACAGCGGATACTGAAAAAAAAAGTTGAAATGTTTCTAAAACAACATTTGTTTTGGATTTCAGTTTTTTTACTTTGTAGACAAGTAAGTTAGATCCTCCTTCCTCAGGTCAGGTAAAAATAGGCAGATTAAATCGGTTATGAGATTTTTCAAAATGGCATGAAGCACCAAGAGTAAAGAATATGTAAGCAGACTTATTCCCTTGTGGGGAATGCCAGTGTCCAATTTATGACTGGTGATTTATTTACACTGGTGTCTGGTTTGTGGGCCAAAGATAGATATCAGAATTTGGAATTCTTAAGATAATTTCTCCTTTGATATGAAACAAAAACAAGTGGCCTCTTTATAAACTATGAACTTGAACTTGGGCTAAAATTTTATGAGCTAACCTCATCAGTTAATGTGCCATGTAAAAAGAAGAAACCCACCAGATTGTAAATTAAACACTATTGGCAAGGGTAGGTGAATACTTAGGTATTTGCGGGCTTACATCTTTTATAAACTGGGAATAAAATAAGATATAGAGGGGAAGGAAATGTTTTACAAATTCCTGAAACCTTAAATTCCTTTACTGCCTCCCCCAGCCCCCACACTCCTTTTTCTTGGTCCCAAACACTCAGACGTAAAAATTATGTGAGCAACTTGCCATTTTCCGGTTTTCATTAATTCAACTGCTTCACTGATTTTATCCAGATTCAGAGTATGGGTAATTAGTGGATCTAGATTAAACTTCTTTGCCATATAATCAGAAACCAGTTTAGAGGCGCTCTCTCTGCTTTTCCAGCCTGGAAATACACAGATAAACAACAGATTTTATATATGAGACTCACTGTACAAGAAAGGCCATATAAGGTAACTGCTGGAGGTGCTGGCTTTGAGGAAATCAAAGGATATCCCATTAATTGTCTCAGTTATCCTGAGAATGACTGTTCCAACCATATACCTTGTATAGAAGGCTTTTCTCTTGAAGGAGACCTCTGATACTACAGAGGAGAATTTACTCAAAGCAAGTAGAACATGGATCTCATCTTAGATGTTCTTGGTGTCAGGTTGTACTGTTTGGGGAGCTGTAAATCCATATCTAATGTATAACAAAGACCAAAGTCTAGGGAACTATGAAAGGAAGCAATTCAAAAGTTGTGTGTGTGTGTGTGTTTTGATCTGCAGCTTCCTGAAAAAGCCAGGTATCTTAAGAGAAGAACTTTCATCATGGTAGTGATTTTAGTCACAGCTTTTAGAAAAAGAATTTGTACAAAGCAAGGTAAAAATGAGGTGTACTTTATGGAAATAAGAATTGCACAGGGAAAGGGGGTCAGCTAAGGTAATGTAAGCTTGGTGTTCTCTTTTCTCTATTCTCATGATTTTCAAGGAATACTATCCTTATATTTAGCATTGTGCTGAGTAACATGCCTAGTGGGTCCTGACCCAGAATTTGATGGCCTGCTCGTTCCTGGAAGGGTGAGTGTAGTGTAATTGTTCAGGGAAGCAGCGGTGTTATAAGCAGCTTATCCTGTGACAGGATCTTGGCAGTTACTTACTTTTCTTGGTTCCATCCTGGGCCGGGTTCTCTAACCTTCCTGCTTACTCTCAAAACTACCTAAAACTTTTTTTTCTGTTAAGTTGGCTTCTGTTATATGTAATCAGTTCTAACTACTGCTCTATGTCATGACACGAATGGCTAGTGTATTTTTCTATTTGTTTTTTATCTTTTTAAAAAATTGAGATATAATTAACATATAACATATTAGTTTGGGGTATATAACATAATGATTTGATGCCTGTATATACTGTGAAATGATTACTACTAAGCTAGTAAACATCCATCACCATACACAGTTACAAATTCTTTTTTTCTTGTGAAGACAACTTTGAAGATCTATTCTTAGTTATTACCTTTGGCTTGGTGATCTATAAAGCATTTTCATATATATGTGAGAAATACTTCCCAGTTGTTTTTTTAAGAAAGGGTCCAGGACTAGGTGAGGCAGTGTTTCTCAATAATGGCATGGCATTTTGGGTGGGGAAAGTTCTTCATTGTGTACATTGTAGGAGGTTTAGCCTCTTGGCCAACACTGTCACTCCCACTTTCTAAATTTTTTCAGGTACAATTGACATACGATATTATTGGTTTCAGTTGTACAACATAGTGATTTGACATTTGTATACGTTGTGAAATGGTTACCACAAGTCTAGTTACTATGTGCCACCTTACAAAGTGAATACACTATTATTGACTGTATTCCCCATGCTATGCATTATATCACTGTGACTTATTCATTTTATAACTGGAAGTTTGTACTTCCTAATCCCCCTTACCCATTTTGCACCCCCAACCTCCCTTCCCTCCAACAACCACAGATCTGTTATCTGTATCTGTGAGTCTGGGTTTTGTTTTGTTTGTTTCATTTGTCATGTGGTATTTGTTTTTTTCTCTCTGACTTATTTCACTTAGCAAAATAGCCACAAGGTCCATACATGATAATGAAAATATCAAAATTTCATTCTTTTTTTTTTTGGCTGAACAGCATTTTATTGTATGTATATACCACATCTTTATGCATTCATCCACGACAGAAACTTATGTTGTTTCCACATCTCAGCTATTGTAAATAATGCTGCAATGACTCTAAGTGTGTCTGTATCTTTTTGTATTAGTGTTTTCATTGCTGGAATTGCTGCATCATATGGTAGGTCTATTTTAATTTTTGAGGAACCTCCATACTGTTCTCCACAGTGGCTACACCAATTTACATTCCCACCAGCAGTGCCACAGGGTTCCCTTTCTTCCACATCCTGTGAACACTTGTTATTTTGTCTTTTTGACACTAGCCATTCTGACTGGTATGAGCTGGTATCTCATTGTGGTTTTGATTTGCATTTCTCTGATGATGAGTGATGTTGAACGTCTTTTCATGTGCCTGTTGGCAGCTGTTTTTCTCCTTAGGAAAAAATGTGTATTTAGATCCTCTGCCCATTTTTTTGAATGGAATTGTTTGATTTTTTTGTTGTTGAGTTGTATAAGTTCTTTATATATTTTGGATATTAACCCTTTATCAGATACATGATTTGCAAATATTTTCTCCTATTCAGTAGGTTGCCTTTTCATTTTGTTGATGGTTTCCTTTGCTGTGCAGATACTTTTTAGTTTGATGTAGTCCCATGTGTTTATTTTTGCTTTTGTTTCTTTTGTCTTTGGAGTCAGATTCAAAAAAAATAAATAAAACAAAACAAAGCACTGTGATGTCAAGTGTCAAGGAGTTTACTGCCTATGTTTTCTTCTAGGAGTTTTGTGGTTTCGGGTCTTATATTCAAGTCTTTAATCCATTTTGAATTTCTTTTTTATATATGATATAAGATAATGGTCCAGTTTTATTTTTTACATGTAGCTGTCCAGTGTTTCCAACACCATTTATTGAAGAGACTGTTCTTTTTCTATTGCATATTCTTGTCTCCTTTGTCCTAAATTAATTGACCATATGAGCATGGGTTTATTTTTTGGACAGTCTGTTTGGACACAACATCTTTGTGTCTGTTTTTATGCCTATACCATACTTTTTTGATTACTATAACTTTTTAATATAGCTTGAAATTAAGGAGTGCGATATTTCTGACTTTGTTCTTTCTTAAGATTGTTTTAGCTGGGGCGCCTGGGTGGCTCAGTCGTTAAGTGTTTGCCTTCAGCTCAGGTCATGATCCCAGGGTCCTGGGATCAAGCCCCTCATCGGCCTCCCTGCTCGGTGGGAAGCCTGCTTCTCCCTCTCCCACTCCCCTGCTTGTGTTCCCTCTCTCACTGTGTCTCTCTCTGTCAAATAAATAAAATCTTAAAAAAAAAAAGATTGTTTTAGCTATTTGGGATCTTTTATGGTTTCATGCAAATTTTAGGATTATTTGTTCTGGTTCTGTGAAAAATGCCATTGGAATTTTGATAGTGATTGCACTGAATCTATAGATTGCTTTGGGGACTATGGACATTTTAATAATACTACTTTTTTCATCCATCAGCATGGATTATCTTACTATTAATTTGTGTCTTCTTCAATTTATTTCATCAGTGTTTTATAGTTTTCAGTGTACAAATCTTTTACCTCTCTGGTTAAATTTACTGCTAGGTATTTTATTCTTTTTGATGTAATTGTAAATGTGATTGTTTCTTGATTTCTCTTTTTGATAGTTCATTATTAGTGTATAGAAACAACAGATTTTTGTATGTTAATTTTGTATCCTGTAACTTTACTGAATTAATTATTAGTTCTAACAGTTTTTTGGTGGAATCCTTAGGATTTCGTATATTTAGCATCATGTCATCTGCAGATAGTGACAGTTTAGCTTCTTCCTTTCCAATTTGGATTGCCAAATTGTGGCTAAGTTTTGGCAAAGTCTTCCAATACTATATTAAATAAAAGTGGGGATAGTGGGCATCCTGGTCTTGTTCCTGATTTTAGAAGAATAACTTACAACTTTCCATTTTTGAATATGATAGTAGCTCTGGCTTTGTCATATTAGTCTTTATTATGTTGAGATACATTCCCTTTATATTTACTTTGTTGAGAGTTTTTCATCATGCATAGATATTGAATTTTGTAGAATGCTTTCTCTGCATCTATTGAAATGATTATGTAACTTTTATCTTTCATTTTGTTAATAGGGTGTATCACATCAGTTGATTTGCAGATGTTGAACTATCCTTGCATTCCTGGAATAAATCCCACTTGATCATGTTTTGTGGTCCTTTTATTGTATCATTGTTTCAGTTTGCTAATATTTTGTGGAGGTTTTTCACAGCTGTGGTCATTGGAGATATGGACTTGTAATTTTTTTGTGGTGTCCTGGCCTGGTTTTGGTATGAGAGTAATGCTGGCCTTGTAAAGTGAGTTTGGAAGCTTTCTTTTATTTTCATTTTTTTGAAAGAGTTTGAGAAGCTTAAGTATTAGTTCTTCTTTAAATGTTGGAATTCACCAGTGAAGCTGTCTGGTCCTGGACTTTTGTTTGTTGAGAGGTTAATTACTGATTAAGTCTCCTTTCTAGTAGTCATTCTATTCAGATTTTCTATTTTTTCATGATTCAGTTTTGGAAGAAAGTAAATTTCTAGGAATTTATCCATTTCTTCTAGGTTGTCCAGTTTGTGTATAATTGTTCATAGTAGTCTCGTGATTCTTTGTATTTCAGTGGTATCATTTACTTCTCCTTTTTCATTTCTGATTTTAGTTATTTGGGCCCTACCTCTTTTTTCTTGGTGAGTTTAGTAAAGGTTTATCAGTTTTGTTTATCTTTTCAAAGAACCAGCTCTTAGTTTCATTGATTTTTTTTCTTTTTCTTTTTAAAAATAATTTATTTATTTATTTTAGAGAGAGAGCATGAGCAGGGGCAGGGGCAGAAGGAGAGGGAGAGGGAGAATCTCAAGCAGCCTCCCCACTGAGCATGGAGCCTGATGCCGTGCTCGATCCCACGACCCTGAGATCATGACTTGAGCTGAAATCAAGAGTTGGATGCCCAACTGATTTTTCCTATATTTTTGTCTCTTTCATTTATTTCCTTTCTTATCTTTATTATTTAACTCCTTTTACTAATTTTGGGCTCTGTTCTTCTTTTTTAGTTCCCTTCGATATAAAGTTAATTGTTTGAGTTTTTTTGTTTCTTGAAGTTGGTCTGTATTGCTATGAATTTTCCTCTTAGAAGAATTTTTGCTGCATATTTTTTAGATTTTAGTATATTGTATTTCTGTTTTCATTTATCTCTGGGTATTTTTTATTTCTCCTTTGATTTCTAATATGACCCAATAATTGTTCAGTAACATACTGTTTCATCTTTACATTTTTGTAGTTTTTCCAGTTTTCTTCTTGTAATTGATTTCCAGTTTCGTACCATTGTGGTTGGAAAAATGCTTGATATGATTTCAGTCTTCTTGAGTTGTCTTGTGGCCTAATGTACCATCTGTCCTGGAGAATGTTCCACTTGTACTTGAGAAGAATGTATATTTTGTTGATTTTGGATGGAATGTTCTCTATCAAGTCCATCGGGCTTAATGTGTTACTTAAGGCCAATGTTTCTTTATTGATTTTCTATCTGGATAATCAATTGATGTAAGTGGGGTATTAACATCCCCTACTTATTATTGTATTGCTGTCAGTTCTCCCTTTAGGTTTGTCAATATTTGCTTTACATATTTTCTTGTTCCTATGTTGGGTGCATATATATTTATAAATGTTAATATCTCCTTGGTGGATTTACCACTTTATCATTATGTAGTGCCCTTCTTTGTCTTTTGTTACAGTCTTTGTTTTAAACTCTGTTTTATCTGCTATAAATATAGCTACACCAGCTTTCTTCTTATGCATGGAATATCTTTTCTATCCCTTTAGTTTCTTTTGTATATTCTTACTTTTGAAGTGAGTCTCTTCTAGGTGGTATATATAGATTTATCTTTTTCTTTTTCTTTTATATCCCTTCAATCACTCCATGTCTTTTGATTAGGGAATTTAATCCATTTATATTTATTTATTTTATTTTATTTATTTATTTTTTAAAGATTTTATTTATTTAATAGAGAGAGAGAGACAGTGAGAGAAGGAACACAAGCAGGGGGAGTGGGAGAGGGAGAAGCAGGCTTCCTGCTGAGCAGGGAGCCCGATATGGGGCTCGATCCCAGGACCCTGGGATCATGACCTGAGCTGAAGGCAGATGCTCAATGACTGAGCCACCCAGGTGCCCCTAATCCATTTATATTTAAAGGAGGGATGTACTTCATGCCATTTTAAAAATTGTTTTCTGACTGTTTTTGTATTTGCCCTCTGTTCTTTTCTTCTCTTTCTCTCTCCCTGTGGTTGATGACTTTTCACAGTGTTGTTTAGATTCCTTTCTCATTTTCTTTTGTGTATTATAAGTTTTTGCTTTTTGTTTACTGTGAGGTTCACATATATCATCCTATGTATATAATAGTCTATTTTAAGTTGATAGCAACTTAAATTTGAGCACATTCCAAACTACATTTTTACTATCCCCCTCACATTTTATGTTTTTGATGTCACTTTTTACATCTTTTTATTTTATGCATCCCTTAACTGATTATTGTAGTTTTAGTTAATTTTATTCCTTTTCTCTTTTAACTTTCTTAGTAACTGTGTAAGTGATTAATCTACTACCTGTACTATATATTTATTTTTTCCAGTGAGGTTTTTACTTATGTATGTTTTCTTGTTATCAATTAGTGCCATTTCATTTCAGCTTAAAGAAGTCCCTTTAATATTTCTTGCATGGCTGGTTTATTTTATTTATTTATTTTTATTAATTAGTGCCATTTCATTTCAACTTAAAGATGTCCCTTTAATATTACTTGCATGGCTGGTTTATTTTATTTATTTTTATTTAAATTCAATTAGCCAACTTAAAGTACAGCATTAGTTTCAGATGTAGTGTTCAATAATTTATCAGTTGTGTATAACACCTGGTGCTCATCACATCACCTGCCCTCCTTAATGCCCATCACCCAATTACTCATCCCACCACCCACCTCCCCTCCAGCAACCCTCCCAGTTTGTTTACTACAGCTAAGAGTCTCTCATGGATTTTTTCTTTCTCTGATGACTTCTCATTCAGTTTTCCCTTCCTGTTTCTTACATTCCACATATGAGTGAAACCATATGATAATTGTCTTTCTCTGATTGACTTATTTCCCTCATCATAATACCCTCTGGTTCAATCCACGTCGATGTAAATGGTAGTATTCATCCTTTCTGATGGCTGAGTAATATTCCATTATATTCTTTACCATTCATCTGTCAATGGACATCTCGGCTCTTTCCATAGTTTGGCTATTGTGGACGTTGCTGCTATGAACATTGGGGTGCATGTGCCCCTTTGGATTACTACATTAGTATCGCTGGGATAAATACTTAGTAGGGCAATTGCTGGGTCATAGGGTAGCTCTATTTTTAACTTCTTGAGGAATCTCCATACTGTTTTCTTGAGTGGCTTTACCAGCTTGCATTCCCACCAACAGTATAGGAGGGTTCCCCTTTCTCTGCTTCCTTGCCAACATCTGCTGTTTCCTGTCTTGTTAATTTTAGCCATTCTGACTGGTATGAGGTGGTTTCTCATTGTGGTTTTGTATTTCCCTGATGCCTAGTGATGTTGAGCACTTTTTCATTTGTCTGTTGGCCATTTGTATGTCTTCTTTGGAGAAGTGTCTGTTCATGTCTTCGGCCCATTTCTTGACTGGATTATTTGTTTTTTGGGTGTTGAGTTTGATAAGTTCTTTATAAATCTTGGATACTAGCCCTTTATCTGATATGTCATTTGCAAATATCTTCTCCCATTCTGTAGGTTACCTTTTAGTTTTGTTGACTGTCTCCTTGGCTGTTCAGAAGCTTTTTATCTTGATGAAGTCCCAATAGTTCATTTTTGCTTTTGTTTCCCTTGCCTTTGGAGATGTATCTAGCAAGAAATTGCTGTGGCTGAGGTCAAAGAGTTTGCTGCCTGTGTTTTCCTCTAGGATTTTGATGAATTCCTGTCTCACATTTAGGTCTTTCATCCATTTTGAGTTTATCTTTGTGTACTGTATAAGAAAATGGTCTTCTACATGTGGCTTCAATTTTCCCAGCACCACTTATTGAAGAGACTATCCTTTTTTCATTGGATATTTTTTCCTGCTTTGTCAAAGATTAGTTGACCATAGAGTTGAAGGTCCATTTCTGGGGTCTCTATTCTGTTCCATTGATCTATGTGTCTGTTTTTGTGCTGGTACCATACTGTCTTGTTGATGACAGCTTTGTAATAGGGCCTGAAGTCCGAAACGTGATGCCACCAGCTTTGGTTTTCTTTTTCAACATTCCTCTGGTATTTGGGGTCTTTTCTGGTTCCATACAAATTTTAGGATGGTTTGTTCCAGCTCTGAAAAATGTTGATGGTATTTTGATAGGATTGCACTGAACGTATAGATTGCTGTAGGTAGCATAGACATTTTAACAATGTTTATTCTTCCAATCCATGAGCATGGAATGTTTTTCCATTTCTTTGTGTCTTCCTCAATTTCTTTCATAAGTGTTCTGTAGTTTTTGGAGTACAGATCTTTTACTTCTTTGGTTAGGTTTATTCCTAGGTATCTTATGGTTTTTGGTGCATTGTAAATGGGATCAATTCCTTAATTTCTCTTTCATCTGTCTTATTGTTAATGTATAGAAATGCAACAGCATGGCTGGTTTAATAGTGACGAGCTCCTTTAGCTTTTGCTTGTCTGGAAAACTCTTTCTCCATCCTTCACATCTAAATGATATCCTTGCCATGTAGAGTATTCTTGGCTGGAAGCTTTTTCCTTTCAGTACTTTGAATAAGTCATGCTACACCCTTCTGGTTGCAAGTTTTTGCTGAGAAATCTGCTAATAGACTTATGGCGTTTTTCTCGTATATAACAATTTGTTTTTCTCTTGCTGCTTTTAAGTTTCTCTCTTTACCTTTCGACATTTTAATTATAATGTGTCTTAGTGTGGATTTCTCTGAGTTAATCTTATTTAGAATTCTCTGGGCTTCTTGGATCTGGATATCTGTCTCTATCCCTAGGTTGGAGAAATTTTCAACCATTATTTCTTCAAATAAATTTTCTGTCCTTTCTTACTCCATGTTCTGGGCCCTTATAATGTAAATGTTATCTTAGAGGTCCCTTAAGTTACCTATATTTTGCAAAATTTCCCTTTTCTTTTTGCTGCTCTGTCTGGATGACTTACATTGCTTTATCTTTCAGCTCACTGATTCATTCTTCTACCTCATCCTGTCTGCTGTTGAACCCCTCCAGTTTATTTTTCAATTCAGTTATTGTATTCTTAAGCTACGTTTGGTACTTACGTGACTTCTGTTTGGTATTTAGGTTTCTTATCTTTTTGTTGAAGTTCTCATGGCATTTAGCCATTCTTCTGTTGAGTTTGGTGAGCATCTTCTTGACCATTTCTTTGATTCTTCATTAGGTAGATTACTTATCCTTATTAGGGTCTTTTTCTGAGGTTTGGTCTTACTCTTTTGATTGGAACATATTTCTGTGTTCTCCTTTTTCTTGACTCTCTATGTTCCTGTATATTAGGTGAAAGAGCTGCCTCTCTCATTGTTGAAGGAATGGCCTTGCTTAGGTGATGATCCTTCTTGTTCAACCTTTCCCTAGCTCTTTTTTATTTCTCAGACCATTGTGGTTGTCTAAGCTACTTGATTTATTCTTTTTTTTTTTGATAGTCCAAGTTATTTATAGAAGAATTTCAAATGGAATTAAATGCAAAATATACACAGTTCATTTATTCTTGTTATGCCCCCATTGTTGAGGGTGTACCAAGCCTGTCAGTGACCCAACAGAAGGAATTTCATTAGCACTAATTTCAGGCTGATTGGAAGCCAGAATCTCAGGCAACACATTTTAAAGTATGTAAATATCTATAGATGAGTGGAGCTGCAATTATAATCTCTGTAGCCTCCAGCCCAAGAGGTCCAGAGGTGTACTGTAGGTGACAGTTACAAGAATCAGGGCTTTAGATGAGTGTATAAGCTCCTTTCTGGGAAATCTTTTTGAGCTGTATCAATGCCAAGGAGGTACAGAAGGATGATATCTTTCCTGCTTATATTTCCTGAGAGTGCCTCCTTAGCCTCTAGATGTAAGAGAAACCTGAAGCCTATCCCTCAGGCTAGAGTAAATAAATAGACTTTTTCACAGGAGGGCTGGGGTTGTGTTTCAGTCTATTGTCTTTGCAGTGCCCTAGGGGTGGTAGTTTGCCAAGAACTGTATTTCTGATTGTTACATTGTTGTAGAGCTCTGGAATGCTATCCCTTTTGTCCACAAAGACTAGGTGATCAAGGAGAATCCCTTGTTTTGATTGTTTGTGCCTGCTGGTTTTAGCCAGGTGGAGTGCAAGGGGCGGGGCATGCTCCCTGGTTTCAGAAAAGCAGTGGGAAAATGTCTTGATTCCATGTATCTGTGGCCCTCAGCAATGCCAGCAGGAGAGTGCCTTGTCTCTGTGCATGCTGCCTTTAGGCTGGAAGCAGGAAAATGCTGGACTGCTTGTGCTTGCCAGCCTCAGTCAGGGTCAGGGGAGTGTCGCAACCACCCATGCTCACAGACTTTAGCTAGGTACCAGAAGAACTCCATTCATGATTTCCTGCCCCAGCAAAGGAACAGGGAAGCACTACAATCACTTGTGCCCTCTGGCCTCAGTAAGTGCCATGGGAGTGTGCCGTATCCAAGCTTGCTCACCTATGCCAGCAGTTTTGTGGAGAGTACAACAATGGCATCGGCCAGTGCCTCCATCATTGGGAAGCTTCTCAACTGGCCTCTGCCCTTCCTGCTGATGACCCCAGATTAGCAAATGAATCTCCCTCACATATAGTTTAGGCACTTTTCAAACTGTTGACTTTTCACTGGGTCTTGGGGTGAGCAAGATCATACATGAGCCTTCTAAGAGGGGAATCTTGAGTTTCCTATAGCACTTAGCAACTCCCGCCTAATGTTAGCTCTGGTTGGTTTTCCAAGCCAGACATTCTGGGGGCTTATCTCATCCTTGTGCAAATCCCAGGGGCCAGGGTGCCTGCTGTAGGGCACCAGCCCTTTGCTCTTCAGGGACAAATGCCTGTCTGCTGAGAATCATCCTTATTGTGTATCACTGCACCAGGGGTGGGGTTTTGTAAGACCATGTCTCTGCCTCTTCTCCCCATGGGAATATGATCCTTTTATCCTTTGTTGTATAGAGCATTTCATCGGTTTTCAGTTTTTAGATCTTTTTCAGAGGGAAGTGATGCATGTGTGGCTATAGATTTGGTGTGTCTGTGGGAGGAGGTGAGTTTAGGATTTTCCTATACTGCCATCTTGTATCCTGCCTTTCTTAAATATTGTCATTATTTGAAAACTCTTGACCCAGAGGATTATACTGTCTGTGGAAGGTAGGATTCATATAATAATTGTTATATGAATGCTTAAGTGGCCAGTGAAATAGTTTATGAGAATTATTTAAAATATTTGTGACCTTATTTTGCAAGAGTTAGCTGAGTATGTGTGTTTGGAATCAATAATTATCATGTATAATAGAGGGAAAAAGCGGTGGTTGTATCCAATTATCCCAAATGGAAGAACTGAAAATTATAGTTTAAACTGGATTATTTATGTATTTGTCTGTTTTTGCTGGCCCTGCCATTTATCTACTCTTCATAAATGAATTGGGTAAGATTCCTAGTGTCTGTAACAATACACTGCTATAGCTAATTTGGAGACCACAGATAGCTCACTAGTAAATTAATTCATATAGTTCCTAATCCTTATCTCTTTTGCCCCAAAATTCAGATTGTCCAAAATCTCTGGATAAATACATTTCTTCTTAAATAGTAGATTACTTGCTTATGAGCCCAGAATCCTAAGCAGATTTGTTTAGTTTTCTAGTTTCTTAACTTTCTCAATAAACCACTCTTCTAAAGTCTATTAAAATGCAAGTTCTAAGACAGGTTTAAAAAATGGAAAATCAAAGGATTCTATGAAAAAAATTTTTTCTGGAAATAATTCTCATTTGCTTTTTATCAGTAGTATTTCTTTTCACTCATGAATCCATTATGATTCATATCTTTGAGTTGATATAATGAAAACTCAGTTGTCTCAGATAAGACTTACATTAGTTGAACAGTGATTCAATATATTCTTCAAAGAATCCACTTGGCAGATATATAACTCAATTGAAGTATAGTTATTGATGACAGTATTGCCTTTTCTTTTCAACTTATAATTTGCATTAAGCTTTGGACACTGGTTTCTTTACGAATCAATAAAAAGCTTACCAAGAAGTAACTGTAAATTTAAATAAAATAAAATTTAAAAATAAGTAACTGTATACATCTAATATCCATCTCCTTATCTTGGATATTTATGTGTTGAAACAACAACTGTAATCTAAAGTTCTTGTTTGATGTTCCTTCTTAAGCATTTATGACACATTTCTCTATTTACCACCTCTAAAACCTCATGCATTTCCACTTTTCCCTGCTTCATCCATACCTCCAAAAACAGTTCCCTTCAAAGAACGTCCCGAGAGGAACAGCCAGCCACTGATGTTAAGTTGGACACCTGCCAAGAGCCCAACAATCACACAGACCCCGTGGCTCTCATTGCAGGAGGCCAGGGCAGCTTCCTGTTGTAAAGCAATGCAAGAAAATGCAAGGGTTAAAAGATGTCCTTAAGAGTTGGACCTAATCTCAGATTAGCTGCTAAATGGTCTGCGATCTTTTCTGATGCTCCCTGACCTCATTTGAAATAACATTTATCTTTACAAGGATTAGCTGAAACATAAACAAGACATTGCATGCTGCCTAGTATAATACCTGGCACTTTAGGACTCAATAAATGGAAATTAAAAAATGAAAATACTAAACACAGCCATGGTGGTAATAACAACAACAACAATAGTAATAATTTTTATGAGAGCCATTACTGACATGGGTGGTTAGAATTGACTTTTTCTTTTAGACATCGAGGAGTACAGCTTTATAGTTGTATCACATCTTGTATTAACAGTGATAAGCAGACATGTTCCCATTAGTTATTTTCAAAGGCTATTTCTCAGAGCAAGACTGTCTGTGGGAAAGATTGCGAGAAAGGTTTGGTTATACCTTTTTACACACGAGGGAGTTCATGTTGTAGTGAGGAATGAAAACATTTTGTAAGCTGAGGAAAGCACTCAGGTTAAAAGAGACAGTTATTGGGTTTTCATATAGCTAACTAGAGATAGAGCCATGCAATCCAATAGTACATTATTTCTACAAATCCCCAAAGAAAGCAAGTCTCAGATTGTGAAATAACTCCCTCTCCATTTATATTCTCTTATATAACCATGTTCAGCTGGAAAAACAACTACTGCTTGCTTCATCTTTGAGGTTAATCCATCCAATCAAACTGGTTAATATTTTCTTTGGAAGCTTACTCAGGTCTACTGTGAAAGACTGCTCAAAGTGTAAAGCTCATTCTTTTATACGGTTGTTAATCCAATACTATCCTTATCTTGCTTAAATCTTCTGGCTTGGAATTTATAGTTACCAGGTTGTTGCTTATGAAATAATTCAGTGAGAATTCTTTACAAAGCTTTTCTGTACTGTCTGTTGGAGGTTGTCTTCTTATTTGAAGGAATGGCATGATGGAACAGAGGGAGAAGAAATCTCAGTATGGGAGTTCAGTGTTTGGAATGGTGAATAGATTTGTAGGAGTGGACAGAGGATACCAGCTGGGATGTCATGGGGCACAAGGAAGATTAAATAATTTAGAGGAAAAGCGGGGGGAATTTTAGAATTTTCATCCAATTAAAATCTAAACTTATGACTGACAGAAGCATTGGTTATTTTCCCTCTGGAAAAATCACATACCACAGTTTCTGGATTTCCGATGACCTCAAAGCAAAAGTCCACACCAGCACCTGTCATATCAAATAAAACTTCTTGGATGGGTTTCTTGAAGTCCTGTGGGTTGATGCACTCAGTGGCACCAACTTCTTTTGCCTTCTCAAATTTGTCTTTGTTGATGTCCACCCCAATGATCCTGGCTGCTCCCGCTGCTTTACAGCCTATGATCACAGACAGGCCGACCCCTCCAAGGCCAAACACCGCACAGGTAGAGCCTGGGGTCACCTGAGCACACGAAGGCAGAAAACAAAAGCAAAGGGAAACATGTGCCTTTACTCAGTTGGAAAGACCCAAGTCTGTATATACCTTTTATGAGGTATAAGCAAAGGACATTTTCAGATAAAACTCATTGTAACTAGAGAGTTTTGGTTTCTGAGGGTATTTCTAGATGTGGAATACTTTTTGCTAGAGGAGCAAAAAACTACCTGTAAATACAGTTTTAAGTTCTGGGAATTAGCGTTAGGTAGAAGCAGTTTAATGAAATTTCATCAAATCTTAAGACTTATTGCCATAGTATTTATTTGATTCCAGTTATTTTTGAGTTTTTAAAAACCACCCTCATCTTCCTGCAGCCCTTACTTTCTCTTTTCCTTTGAAAGCTTTGCATCACTTACAAGGTTAATCCTGTAGGAAGGCAAAGGCTTATTTTGGGGGGGGGGTTCAAAATGAGACTAATTCAAATTGAGCCCCTTCTGTCCTATTTCTCTATATAGGATTGGGATTAACGGACTTTGGGGGAAAACAAAGTACTGCAATTCAACAGATTTTAAAGAAGGTAGCTGGAGGATGCCTCAGAAACAATAGTTTAACAGTAACTCACTCACTCAGAGTGGGATTACCTGACCAATTTGTCTTAGATAGCAACATCTCCTCCATCACCTGGTCTTTTTACTATCCTTTTATTTTTATGAGCACTTGATTACCACCTGATACATTATACAACAGAATAGCAGCTCGATGAGCTTTGTTAGCAGCTGAGTGTCAGCTCCTGGAGCAGTGAATGGCTCCATAAATGTTTGTTGAATAAAAAAAAAGAGAATGAACTGGCATGTGGAAGAACACAGTAATTTTGCCAACTGTGTTATGTTTAACATCCAGGAATTCCTGATACCTCCAGTTGTGACTGGCATCCAGACTTGATTTGCTACTTACTGCTGACCAAAAAGGAATGGGAAAGATATTGAAGGGGGCATGGGATGACTAGACAGTAAAGAACTCAGGGTTGTTTAGAGGCAGGTTTGTGATTCTTCCTCAGGTTGTATGATCAGACATGCCCAGATGCTTGAGGCTTTTCATCTCCATTGACCAAGATTTCCAGTCATACTGGGTATTAAATGCTCCTCACCTTGGCAGTATTGATTGCAGCACCATACCCAGTGGAAAAACCACAGCTAACTAGGCATACTTTCTCCAGAGGTGCAACTGCATCAATCTTGGCAACAGAGATTTCTTTTATCACTGTGTATTCAGAGAAGGTGCTTGTATTTGCAAAGTGGTACACTGGTTTTCCCTTGCAGGTAAACCTACTGGTTCCATCAGACATCAGGCTGGATTTCGACTGTCTGTTATAGACAAAAAAACCCCAAATTTTTATTTTGAATTAGAAAACTTAGATTCCTTCTAAGGAAATTGAATTTTTCAAAAAGAAAATATTAGTAAAACCTTACTTGATTTGTATACAAAGATTGTCCCCAGGATTAAGGCAAGAGGCACATTCTCCACACTGCGGTAGAAAGAGTGTGATAACTTTATCTCCTAAAGAGCAAAAACGTTATTAGGTTATTATTTTTCAAAGTAAAGAGATAGCTGGCTTTCAGGACTTCAACAAGACACCCAAGAAAATATGATAACTGAGAATTATTTCCACACTTAATGGTGCTTGATTTTGTGGAAAGTATCAAATACTTATGAAAAGAGGGGATGTCTTCAGCATCTGTGTCTAGCCCTGGGCTCAGCAACTGAATCTCAAGGAGCTTGCCTTCCTGTAAATTCCTCTTGAAGCCACATGATTTTGTTATATAGCCATTGAGCCAAGTCTCATTCTATGTTTTCCACACAACTTCTGCTGTGAGGGATTGGATGTAAAATAGTATGGATACCATATGCTCGTAGAATAAGCTTCTTTATCAGGGAGCAAAGAGTGTCTGTTTGCTCTCCGTTTTATATCAATCCTTTCTTCTTGGCAATGAGATCAAAGGCAGGCAGGTTTCTCTAGTAATGTGCAAAGTATAAGAAAAAGATTAGAATAACTTGCTTGTGATGGACTTACTCACTGACCCATTGTCTATTATTGTAGAGAAATTTGTTTCATATATATATATATTTTTTTTTTTTTTAAAGATTTTATTTATTTGACAGAGAGAGACAGCGAGAGCAGGAACACAAGCAGGTGGAGTGGAAGAGGGAGAGCAGGCTTCCCGCCGAGCAGGGAGCCCGATGCGGGACTCGATCCCAGGACCCTGGGATCATGACCTGAGCCGAAGGCAGACGCTTAACGACTGAGCCACCCAGGCGCCCGTTTCATATATATTTTTTAAAGATTTTATTTATTCTCTCTCAGAGGGAGAGAGAGAGCCTGCATAAGCTGGGGTAGGGGGGTGGCAGGCAAAGGGAGAGAGAAGCAGACTCCCCACTGAGCAAAGAGCCCCGATGTGGGGCTCCATCCCAGGATCCTGAGATCATGACCTGAGCCGAAGGCAGACACTTAACCGACTGAGCCACCCAGGCACCCCTGTTTCATGTTTTTAGTTAAAAACCCTTAGAGTATTTGGGCTTTTTAAATTTTTTAGTTTTTAAAAAAGTACACATACATATGGTAAAACATTTAAACTTACACAAAAGTGTTTACGTTCTTATCAGTGGTATCTTTTAGAGGTATAACCCATTTCAA
Organism: Callorhinus ursinus; assembly: GCF_003265705.2. NCBI lineage: Eukaryota > Metazoa > Chordata > Mammalia > Carnivora > Otariidae > Callorhinus > Callorhinus ursinus. The sequence goes on from NW_027397066.1 coordinate 81,377,610, forward strand.
AATATAAAGGCTAACATACTGTTTACTTTCTTTGTAGGTCTTACTTTTTTACTTAACAATAGATCTTGGAGATTTCTCATTTTAGTGATTTTTGTTTAATATTTGTGTTTAATAGTTGCCCCCGCCCCGCAGTCATGAAAAATAACAATGGAATGAATTTTTTGGGCACATGTGAGCTATGGTAGGCAGAATTTTAAAAATGTCCCCCCCCAAGATGTCCCATTCTAATCCCCAGAAACTGAATGTGTTACCATGCCAGTGAATATGTTACAGGGAAAAGGGGAATTTGCAGATGTAATTAAGTTTATTGAGCATTTGACATGAAAGTAGGGATATTATTCTGGATTATTTAGGTAGAACAAAGTAATCACATAGGCCCTTGAAAGGAGACAAGAGGAGAAAGCACAAGAAAACAAAGTGATTGCAAGCACGAGAAGGATTTGATATGCCAGTGCTGCCTTGAGACTGAAAGTGGGCAAAAGGGCCACATGAGAAGGAATGTGAGCAGCTTCAAGCAGCTGATGGTGGCCCTAACTGACAGCGGGTCAGCTGAGGGTTAAGGACCTCAGTTGTACAACCTCAAGGAATTGGATACCGACAACAACTTGAATGAGCTTGGAAGTGGATTTTTCTCCAGAATCTCCAGATTCTCATCTGATCATCACCCAGCTGATCAACACCTTGATTTCAGCCTTGTGAAACCCTAAGCAGAGAACTCCATCAACCACACCCAGACTTTGGACCCACAGAAACTGTGAGATAATAAAGTTGTTTTGCTTTAAGCTGCTACATTTGTGTTTTTTTTTTTTATATATCAGCAATAGAAAGCTAATATATGAGTATAGATCTATGGAATAACTTTCTAGAATTGGGAGTATTGGATCTAAAATATATGCATTTAAATGATGTTATATATTGCCAGATTCAGAGTTGTACAACTTTACTTTCCATATAATAAGGTTTGAGGTAGCTATTTGCCTCCACTCTGTCAGCCCTATATATTATCAAACTTTGAAATCTTTGCTTTTCTGTTAAACAGTGTTTTCCCATTGTATTTTATTTTTAAACATTTTTTATTTAAATTCAATTAATTAACATGTATTATTGGTTTCAGAGGTACAGGCCTATGATTCATCAGTCTTATATAATACCCAGTGCCCATTGTATTTTAAAATTTTATTCAGTATGTTTGAGGTTAGGCATCTTTTCACGTGTATATATTTTCTCCAAAGGAAATGTATATTTCCTTTGACCATTTTTCTACTGGGCTGTTTTTATTAAATTGCTTTCAAAGAATTCTTTATATATTAGGGGAGTTTACCCATTGTCATATTTGTTGTTGATTTTGGGAGGTATTTTTTATAAACAAAATTTTAAAAACTTTTTATGGTGTTAACTTAATCTGTGTATTATTTCATATCTTCCGGATTTTTGTGTTGATTAAAATTTCCTTCCTTTCCCTGAGGTAATACAATGTTTTCTCATGGTATTTTTTTCTTGTTTTTTTAAAGACTCCATTTATTTATTTGAGAGAGAGAGCACAGAGGGAGAGGGAGAGGAAGGAGAAGCAGGCTCCCCGCTGAGCAGAGAACCCGACTGGGGGTGGGTGGGTGGGGGGTGGGGGTGGAGGGCAGGGCTCCATCCCAGGACCCTGAGATCATGACCTGAGCTGAAGGCAGATACTTCACCAACTGAGCCACCCAGGTGCCCCTCTCTCATGGTATTTTATAGCATTTCTGTGGTTTCACTTTTCACATTTAATTCTTGGATTCATATGGCATATTTCCTTGGCATAAAGAATGTAATAGCAACTCAACTTTTTCCCCAGATGACTATCCAGTTGTTTCAGCATCATTTACTGAGTAATCCACATTCTCCCCCTCAAATCTGAAAGCCAAACCAAACCCTGTGTTAAATTTCTCTATATATTTGATCTAGTTCTGGACTCCTTCCCTATTTGGTTCCACTAGTGTGTTCAGCTGTTTATTATATGCTTCATTTTAATAATTTTCAACAGTTTTCCTCAGTTTCCTTTTTTATAAATTTTTGTCTCATTTGTACTTTCAGGTTCAGTTTTAGTGCATTCTATTTCTTGTTTTTATTAATATCAAAATAGGAATGCAAAGATACATTTAGTATTTTTGTGTAACTTATAAATAACTATCCCTCCTTTCCTAATAAATGGGCAAATTTTCACCTTTTGTTTCATTTGATCTTAACATTTAAGAGATGCTTTTTTTGGGTTTTATTTATTTATTTAGTTATTATTTATTTATTTATATTATGTTATGTTAATCACCATACATTACATCATTAGTTTTTGATGTAGTGTTCCATGATTCATTGTTTGCATATAACACCCAGTGCTCCATGCAGTACGTGCCCTCTTTAATACCCATCACCAGGCTAACCCATCCCCCCACCCCCCTCCCCTCTAGAACCCTCAGTTTGTTTTTCAGAGTCCATCGTCTTTCATGGTTCTTCTCCCCCTCCGACTTCCCCCCCTTCATTCTTCCTCTCCTGCTATCTTCTTCTTTTTTTTTTTTTAACATATAATGTATTATTTTTTTCAGAGGTACAGGTCTGTGATTGAACAGTCTTGCACAATTCACGGCGCTCACCATAGCACATACCCTCCCCAATGTCTATCACCCAGCCACCCCATCCCTCTCACCCCCACCACTCCAGCAACCCTCAGTTTGTTTCCTGAGATTAAGAATTCCTCATATCAGTGAGATCATATGATACATGTCTTTCTCTGATTGACTTATTTTGCTCAGCATAATACCCTCCAGTTCCATCCACGTCATTGCAAATGGCAAGATCTCATTCCTTTTGATGGCTGCATAATATTCCATTGTGTATATATACCACATCTTCCTGATGTGGATTCCAAGTTGCTGCAATTTCCTACCTCCAGGTGCTAATTCATACCTGTTTTCACTGTGCTCACTCCTTCTCCCACACTCTCAACTATTCCAGCTGCTTCATGGCCCATAATGATAGGATAATGGTAGTGAGAGGTTTCATTCTCCAACATTTTCATCTCTGAACCACAGAGCCCCGTGGCCACAATCTGTATGGAAGGCAAAGGGTAACATGGTTTTCTCTGTCTTAAATAAAGGTGTTTCAGAACTGTTAATCCTTTTTATTTTTTTTATTTAAATTCAATTAATTAACATAATGTATTATTTGTTTTAGGGGTACAGGTCTGTGATTCATCAATCTTACATAATACCCAGTGCTCATTACTACACATATCCTTCCCAATGTCCATCACCCAGTTACCCCATCCTCCCACTCCCCCTCCCCTCCAAATCAAAATCAGGGAAATAAAAATCAAAACCACAATGAGATACTACCTCACACCAGTCAGAATGGCTAAAATGAACAAGCCAGGAAACAACAGATGTTGGCGAAGATGCAGAAAAAGGGGAACCCTCTTACACTATTGGTGGGAATGCAGGCTGGTGCAGCCACTCTGGAAATGGAGGTATGGAGGTTCCTCAAGAAGTTGAAAATAGAGCTACCATACAATCCAGCAATTGCACTACTGGGTATTTATCCCAAAGATAGAAATGCAGTGATCCAAAGGGGCACGTGCACCCCAATGTTTATAGCAGGAAGGTCCACAATAACCAGACTATGGAAAGAGCCTGGATGTCCATTGACAAATGTATGGATAAAGAAGATGCAGTATATATATATATATATACACACACACATATATATATAATGGAATATTATGCAGCCATCAAAAAATGAAATCTTGCCATTTGCAATCACAGGGATGGAACTAGAGGGTATTACGCTAAGTGAAATAAGTCAATCAGAGAGACAGTTATCATATGATATCACTGATATGTGGAATTTAAGAAACAGGGCAGAGGATCATAGGGGAAGAGAGGAATTGTTAATCTTTTAAACCTTTTTACGAGTTTGATACACTGCATTAATATTAATGCATTTATTTATTTAATTGTAGATAGGGGCCAATAATAATTTGTTTAAAGCAATTCAGTGGTTTTCATTAGCTAATTTCAGAATCAAAATGATGATTTAAGACTTACATGGGTTCAGAAAAGACAGCTGTAAAACCGTAGTGTAAATCAGAGGTCTCGTCCTTCATTGAAGCTTGTGGGTAGGAGTGTGGGGAAGAAAGACCCATGATAGAAATGAAAGAATTGGAACACAGAAAAGCAAGGGATGTCTCCTATTATAATTGAAGCCTTAATTTATTTCACAGGGGGGGCTTTATAGTTGTATTCATCATAAAATATGGTTTATGGGTAGAAACTTCTTTTTTTAATTAGTAATAGTATTACAGCTGTAAATAAGTATCCTTTGGGCGTTTAGCCTATGCTGTATCTCCCTAATCTTTTGTGTGGCTGGATTAAAAGACTGATGGAAATGAAAAAGAAATAGCAGAGTATCTAATTTTCTTTCTGAGTTGAGCATTGTGAAAAGTATAACTTACAGTGAACAGGTTTGATTTTTGGTCTGGAAATATGAATTTTTTTTTTACCTTTATGCGAACTTCCTTTGCCTTTGGTGGGGCCACTTCTACCTCCTCGATGGAAAATTGTACACCAGGCTTCCAGAGTATGGCTGCTCTGCACCTAATAACCTGGGAAATAGAATATGGGGGCAGAAAAGGAAACTCCTTAGGCCGAAGAGATGGAGAATTCCTATATTAATGATTATTAGAAGGTTTAGTTCAGTTCTACACTCAAGCCAGAAAAAAAAAAAATCATTGCTTAAATATATGGTGTATATAGCTTCTAAATACCAATTCAACTTTTCTTGTGCTATCAGTTTCTGTATTCAAGTTATTTTTACAATACTAACTATAATTATATAATGCTATACAACAAGGGGGTAGATAATACCAATATTTTTGGTATTATCATGAATGAAGTTGTCCAGTGGCTGTTTCAGCATGAGGATGGCATTTGTATTGTGGAAGTTGTATGTGTTCCTAGGTATGGGAGATAATCAGTTTTAGGGTAGAGGGGTAAGTTATGGAGCAGGGAATAGAGACCATTATAGTTGTGGTAATTCATCAAATGGTGGTGGTCACTGGCAGACTAAGGTTGGAAAAGTTGTTGGTGGCCAGGTAGTATTTAGGGGTTCTCATTTCAGCCCACTCCTGTACTTACTATCTTCCTATGTTGTTCTACCTTTCTTTTTATAGATTCACCACTACCCTTTTGGAGATGACTTTCACAATCTGTATCTATGGATAAACTTGTCCCTAAGCTTTAGACTTACTTATTCATCTCCTATTTGAATGTCCTGTAGATACCTCATACTCAACATGTAAACATGAACACATTAGGGATGCCTGGGCGGCTCCCTTGGTTGAGCGTCCGACTCTTGATTTCAGCTCAGGTCATGATCTCAGGGTCCTGGGATCAAGCCCTGCGTCAGGCTCCCCGCTCAGTGCAGAGTCCCCTTGAGATTCTCCCTCTCCCTCCGCTCCCCCCCACAAAGAAAGAAAGAAATCTTTAAAAAACAACAGCAACAACAACAAAACATGAACACATTATTTCTTTTTCCTTCCTCCTGTCCCCCTTTCCTCTTCCTCTTCCCCTCCCCCAACCAGTGGTAGACACAACATACAACCTATTCCTCCCTCTGCATTCTCGGTTTCAATGAGTGGCCATGTAACCTATTCATTTACCCAAGAAAGAAACCTGGGAAGTAGCCTTACTTTATCTCTCTTCCTTCCTCACTTCTGGTCATTTCCTGTCTTAGATTTTACCCTCCAAGCACAAGAAAATATTCTGGAAATTCTTATATGGGATATATTTCTTGCTTTTATGTATCTCCTCATGTTTTATCTGCCTGCACAACTGTCTTCTCCTGTACCTGGCGAATTCTTCTGTAAGTTTCCTCTTAGGTGTCACCTTCTCTGGGAAGCAAAGCTAGGTTAGGAGCACTTTGTCCTTCTCTCTTTTTCTACCCTTGCACACTCTTTTATAATGATTCTTTTATAATTACTCTCTCTGTGAGATCATGGAAAGAAGGGATGTCTTTGACTCTGGAAAGTTTGATATAGGGCTTGCTATATTGCTTACTGAAGAAATGAAAAAAATGAAGAAAGGCAAGTGCTTAAAAGGCATAAAATAAAAGGGAAAGGAGAAGGAGAGGTACCGAGATCAAGATCATCTCCCAGTTTTAGGAATATAGATACCATTTGGGTGATGAGGTGTAGGTAAATAAGTACAGAAGTGGACACAATCATGACACAATATAAAGGAAAAGACTGTACTTACTTTCCCTATAGTACTCATGCTGCCTGTATTGGTGTTCTCTTCACCACAAATGAATGTATTGAGAAAGGAGGGATTCTGGTGACAGCTTTCGCTGTGGAAAGGTCAACATTCTACAGGTCACTGGTTAACCAAGAGGTTGGGTCCTGAGCTTTTTTTTTTTTTTTTTTAATAATTAGGCTATTATTTTACCCAGTGCCTGGAAACTCAGATTGTCCATTTCCTTGAGGGAGGTTTTCCTAAGTATAATCTGAATAGAGTTAGCTCAGTGAAAGTGCACAAAAGCTGAAATTATGCAAACATTTTTTTCTCCTCTCAATCATGAAGCTCCCTCTTAGCATATCTGTTGAATTTTAAATTTGGTCTTTTAAATGTCCAAGTTCAGAATTTCTAATAGAGTTTACAAAATTGTTTCTTTTATGTTGTTTTTCAAATGCAGATATGATTATCTGTGTCTCTAAACTTGAATAATCCTTTTGATTTTCCAAACGTGTGTCACATTGTTGAGAAATTAGGATGTGACTAGACAGTTTTATCTGGTAGTTTAACATAAACTCCTCACTTCTTGGTATGCTGAACTGGTTATTCAGAGAAAGTGAAACCAATTTGCATAAGGAGCCTGACAGGTTTTGGATTTAAGATAAACCTCTGTATGTGGACTAAGAGTCTTGACCAAGACCCAGGACCCTGGTAAACAATGATGGGAACAAGTAAATACATTTCTTGTGAAAGGTCACACCAATGGGCGGGTTTTAGCTAGAAGGGAAGAGAAGAAGAGTAAATGCTGTTCTGTGTCAACTTTTATGATCATGTGATTTTTTTTTATCATGTTGATATGGTGGATTATACTGATTAATTTCTAGATGTTGAACCAGCTTTTTACATACCCAGAACAAATTGCACTGGGTATACAATTCCTTTTATATAATCCTGGATTTATTTTGCTAATGTTTGTTCAAGATTTCTTTGTCTATATTCATGAGCGTTACTGGTGTTAGTTTTCTTTCTATGTACTATCTTTGTCTGATTTTGGTGTCAGAGTAATACTGCAGTTGACCCTTGCACTACAGGGATTTGAACTGTGTGGGACCATTTATACATGAATTTTTGTTGATAAATATAGTATAATATTGTAAATATATTTCCTGTTCCTTATGTTCTTAATAACACTTTCTTTTTTCTAGTTTACTTTATTGAAAGAATACAGCCTATAATACACATAACATACGTAATATGTGTTAACTGTTTACGTTATCAGTAAGGCTTCTGGTCAATACTAGTTAAGATTTTGGGGAGCCAAAAGTTATATGCAGATTTTTAGCTGCATAGTGGTGGTGGGGGTGTCAGTGCCCCTACCCCCTGTGTTGTTCAAAGGTCAACTATAATTTAAAAAAATTGATCCTTCCTCTTCTGTTTTCTGGGAGAGATGGTGTAAAATTAGTGTTAATTCTTTAAATGTTTGGTAGAATTTTCCAGTAAAACTATCTGGGTGTACAGATTTCTTTTTTCGGATTTTTACATCATGAGTTCAAACACCTTAATATTTGTAGGGCTATGCAAATGATCTATTTCATATCTGGTGAGTTGTGGTAGTTTTTTAAGGAATTAGTTCATTTTATCTAAGTTGTCAAATTTATGTGTGTAGAGTTAATAGTATTCCCTTCTTTTTTTGTATTGACGTATAATTAACATACATTGTTATAGTAGTTTCAGGTGTACAATATAATGATTCAACAATTATATACCTCATTCACTGCTCATCAGAAGAAGTGAACTCTGAATCTCCTTTATCTCTTTCACCCATCCTCCCACCTACCTCACCACTGACAACTACTTGTTTTTCTCTGTATTTAAGAGTCTGGTTTTTTTCATTTGTCTTCTTGTTTATTTTGTTTTTTAAACTCCACATATAAGTGAAATCATATGGTATTTGTTTTTCTCTGACTCATTTCACTTAGCATTATATCCTCTAGGTCCATCCATGTTATTGCAAATGTCAAGATCTCATTCTTTTTTATGGTTGAATAATATTCCATTGTGTATAAACACATATCTATATCTGTATCTCTATATACATATATTTATATCTTTATCCATTCATCTCTTGATGGACACAGGTTGCTTCCATATCTTGTCTATTCAGCAGTAATCATAGGGCTACATGTATCTTTTTGAATTAGTGTTTTTGTTTTCTTTGGATAAATACCCAGTAGTAGGATTACTGGATCATATTGTAATTCTCTTTTTAATTTTTTGAGGAACTTCCATACTGTTTTCCACAGTGGCTGTACCAGTTTGCATTTCCACCAACAGTGCACAAGTGTTCCTTTTTCTTCACATACTTGTCAAAACCTGTTATTTCTTTTCTTTTTTTTTTTTAAAAGATTTTATTTATTTAATTGGCAGAGAGAGAGCACGAGCAGGGGGAGCGGCAGGCAGAGGGAGAGGGAGAAGTAGACCCCCCCGGTGAGCAGGGAGCCTGACGCCGGACTCTCAGGACCCGGAACCATGACCCCATCCGAAGGCAGACGCTTAACTTACTGAGCCACCCAAATGCCCCAAAACTTGTTATTTCTTGTGTTTGATTTTAGCCATTCTGACAGGTGTGAGGTGATATCTCATTGTGGTTTTGATTTACATTTCCCTGATGATGAGTGATGCTGAGCATCTTTTCATGTGTCTCTTGCCCATCTCTGTATCTTTTTTGGAAAAATGTTTATTCAGGTCCTCTGTCCATTTTTAAATTGCATTATTTGTTTTTTGGTATTGGGTTTTATAAGTTCTTTATATATTTTGAATATTAACCCCTCAAATATTTATATAGTTTGGATATTAACCCCTTAGCAAATATCCTCTCCCATTCAGTAGGTTGTCTTTTTGTTTTGTTTCCTTTGCTGTGCAAAAGCTTTTTATTTTGATGTAGTCTCAATAGTTTAATTTTGCTTTTGTTTTCCTTGTCTGAGGAAATATATCTAGAAAAATATTTCTACAGCCAGTGTCAAAGAAATTACTGCCTATGTTCTCTTCTAGGAATTTCATGGTTTCAGGTCTCACATTTAGTTTTTTTTAATCCATTTTGAGTTTATTTTTGTGTGTGGTGAAAGAAAGAAAGTGGTTCAGTTTCATTCTTTTGAATGTAGGTGTCCAGTTTTACCATTACCATTTGTTGAAGGGACTTTCTACTCCCCATTGTATATTCTTGCCTCCTTTGTCATAGATTAGTTGACCATATAATCGTGGGTTTATTTCTGGACTCTCTGTTCTGTTGATCTATGTGTCTGTTTTTGTGCCAGTACCATACTGTTTGGATTACTACAGCTTTGTAGTATATCTTGAAATCTGGAATTGTGATACTCTAGCTTTGTTCTTCTTTTTCAAGATTTCTTTTGCTATTTGGGGTCTTTTGTGGTTCCACAGAAATTTTAGTATTATTTATTCTAGTTCTGTGAAAAATGCTTTTGGTATTTTGATAGAAATTGCATTAAATCTGTAGATTATTTCGGGTGGTATGGACATTTTAACAATATTGGTTCTTCTTATCCATGAGCATGGCATGTCTTTCCATTTCTTTGTGTCATCTTCAATTTCTTTTATCAGTGTTTTATAGTTTTTATAGTATAGGTCTTTCACCTCCTTGGTTAAATTTCTAGTTATTTGATTTTTTTTGGTGCAGTTTTCTTATTTTCTCTTTCTGCTACTTCATTATCAGTGTATAGAAATACAACAGATTTCTATATATTGATTCTGAATCCTTTGACTTTACTGAATTCATTTATCAGTTCTAGTAGTGTTTTGATGGCGTCTCTAGGATTTTCTATATACAGTATCATGTCATCTGAAAGTTTTCCTTACCAATTTGGATGTCTTCTATTTCTTTTTGTTGTCTGATTGTTGTGGCTAGGATTTCTAGTACTATGTTGAATAAAAGTGGTAAGGGTGGATATCCTTATCTTGTTCCTGACCTTAGAGGAAAAGCTCTCAGTTTTCCCCCATTGAATATGATGTTTCCTTATTATTATTATTCTTTTGATGTCTGCAGTGTTTGTCAGGATATCTCATTTTATTCTGGGTATTGATAATTTGCATCTGCTTTACTTTGTCATTATTGCCAGAGATTTATTAATTTTATTGACCTTTTCAAAGAACAGCTCTGTTTTATTGATTTTTGTTTTTCTCTTTTTAATTTCATTGATATTTGCTATTATTTTATTCCTTCTGCTTGTTTTGAGTTTATTTTGCTCTTATTTCTGGGATCATGAGGTATGAGTGTGAATGGTTTGCAACTTTTCCTCTTTTCTAATGCAGGCATTTAATGCCATAAATATTGGATTCAGTGCAGCTTTGCTGTGTCACACAAATTTTGATGTTGCTTTTTCATTTTCATTAAGTTCAGTGTGTTTTGAAAACTTCCCTTGAGTATTCTTCTTTAACCTATAAAAAGTGTGTTTAGCTTTTAAATGCTTAGAAATTTCCTTTTATTTCTGTTACTGGTTTCAAGTTCAGTTTCTGTTATTATTAATTTCTAGTTCAACTCCACTGTAGTTTGATAAAACATTTTGCATGATTTATAATTCTTTTACATTTGTTAAGGTTTGTTTTATGGCCCAGGATATGGTCTATCTTGAGATATGTTTTGTGGGCACTTGAAATGAATATGTATTCTGCTCCCTTAGTGGGGAGTGTTCAATAAGTAAATGTCTGTTATGTTCCATTAGTTGGTGATGTGAGTTATTTTATACTTTTGTCTTCTTTCTGTTTAATTTTTCTATCAGTTTTTCAGACAGGGACGTTGAAATCTTTAAAATTGTGGATTTGTCTATTTTTCCTTTTAGTTTTACTACATTATTATTTTTTTTTTCTTGTGATGTCTTTTCTGGTTTTGGTATAACTGTCCTCATAAGAAGAGTTGGGAAGTGCTTGTTCTCTCCCTTTATATTTTTGGAAGAATTTGTGAAAAATTGACATTAATTTTTCTCTAAATGTTTGGTAGAATTCATCAATGAGGCCATCAGAGCTCGGGCTTCTTTTTTTTCATTTAAGTGTTTATTTAAATTCCAGTTAGTTAATATACAGTGTAAGACTAGTTTCAAGTGTACAATATACTGATGCAACACTTCCATATGATACCTGGTGCTCATCACAAATGTACTCCTTAATCCCCACTGAGCTTCTTTTCTGTGGCAAGTTGATCACAAATTCAATCTCTTCACTTGTTATAGGTTTATTCAGAATGTCTGTTTCTTCTTGAGTTAGTTTTGGTAGTTTTTGACTCTGAGAATTTTTCCGTTTTATATAAGTTATCTAATTTAATGGCATACAGTTGTTCATAGTGTTACAGGATTGCAGGGTTCTTGTCTCTCAGAGTCGAAGAATGAATCTCGCGGACACAAAGAGTGAAGCGAAATTTTATTAAGTGAAGGTGAGAGCAGAAAGCAAAGAAGCAGCTCTCTAGAGTGAGAAGGGTCCCAAAAGTGCTGCCACTGAGGGCTTCTAGTGGCAGTCTTTTCTTGAGAATTGACTGGGAAACTTGTGGCCTTGAGATTCTTGTGCTGTCTTGGTTTGAGCATAGACTATTGATAACGCCCTTAATGACTTAATTCTTTGAGGTTTGGCCATTTTCTATGATATACTGTAGCCACCAAAGAAAAATACTCCCTAACATTCAAGGCAAGGTTATCTGTTTCCTTATCTCTTGTTAGCTGGCTTAGCTCTTCTGCCTGCCAGGAATAGTCTCAGAGCATAAGGGGCCCCCTATCTCTCCTTGTCTATACCTTAACCCTTTCCTTATTCAATACTATTCCTTTATAATATTTTTTATTTCTATGAGGTTGGTAGTAATGTCCCCTCTTTCATTTCTGAATCTGGTAATTTGAATTTTCTTTCTTGGTCAGTCTAACTAAACGTTTCTTAATTTTGTTGATCATTTCAAAAGAACCAGCTTTGGTTTCATTAATGTTCTCCATTGTTTTTCTATTTTCTATTTCATTAATTTCTATTCTAATCTTTATTATTCCCCTCCTCTGCCTGATAAAGGTTTAGTTTGCTTTTTGATTTCCAGTGTCTTAAGGTAGAAAGTTAGTTCTTGATTTAAGATCTTTCTTCTTTTTATTTCTTTAAAGATTTTATTTATTTGAGAGAGAGAGCACGAGCGAGGCAGAGGCGTGGGCAGACAGAGAAGAAGAAGCAGGCTCCCCGCTGAGCAGTGAGCCCTATACGGGGCTCGATCACAAGACCCCGGGATCATGACCCAAGCTGAAGGCAGATGTTTGACTGAGCCACCCAAGTGCCCCTCCAGTAACATTTTTAGAAGTCTGTTTTGTCTAATATTAGTATAGTCTGTCCAGCTAACTTGTGGTTGCTCTTTGCATGATATCATTATCCAGCCTCTCCTCTCAATCTATTTATATCTTTGAATATATAAATGTAGACAGCACATACTTGGGTCTTGTTTTTTTATTTAGTGTGGCAATCTCTGTCTTTCATTTAGATAATTTATTCATTTAATGTTATTATAGTGACATATGTATATATATTTATATTTGTTATCTCTGCATTTATCTCCTCCTTTTCCTCATAGATACCAAAAAATGTCTCTTGAAATGAGTACAGTGGATAAGTGGCAGCCATGGGATCTGACTTTAGTAATAGGAGGCAAAGACAATAAATCAAGAGAGTTGTGAGCCTTGAGTAGTCATCTCATTTGGATTCACAATTACAGGGTCCACTTCACTCCATAATTTCTAATCACCTTTCAGCTGACCATGGGGTGGTCTGGTGGGAGAGGGAGAATTCTCACAGCCTCTGTTTTCTAATTGTGAGTGGCTACATGAGGATCATCATAGTGTGATCCACTTCAAATGTTAGCTTCTTTCTTTTGTTCCTCATCTCCTGTGATGTGACACCCCCATTTTTAATAGCTGTGAAATAATTCTCTATTAGGAAGAATAATATACATTACACATTGTATATTGGCAGGTTCCCTAGATGTGTGCAGTATTCTAATTCTTCTGTTCTAAATGAATTTGTTTTAGGGCCTTGGCTCATTAATTCATGTTCTTATTTATTCATTCATTGAAGCAAAATTTTTTTTACTGAGCAGCTTTCATGTTTCAAGCATTATACTTGATGCTGAGGTAATGATTATGAATTAGATATTCAGAGAATCTACGGTCCAATAGTGCAAACAAATAATTAATCAGACAGTTACCATACAGTGTTTGACATAGTGTTTGACATGTAATATGTCTAGGAGGAAGTGGAGGATGAATTGAGAACAGAGAAGAAGTATATGTAACTTAAATTTCTGGATGCTCAGAGGCCTTGGTAAATTGTGATTTGGACAATGGCTGGGAGTTAAGGAACATGGAGTTTGGTAGGGATGGGGTTTGTGCATGGATGGGTTCCAGAATAAGGAGAACTAGTCATTGTGTATAAGGGGTGAAATAACAAGATGTGAGTAACATGGAAGATTAATATAGAGAAAGGAGAAGAATGTGGGAGAATTTACTCAGCTGGTAATTGGCTATGTGATCCTAGTAAATTACTACACTGCACTTCCCTGGGTCCTGATTTTCTTCCCCATAAAGTGAAGGAAATAGGCAAATGGCCCCAGGAGTTACATCTGCTCATACCCTATAAAAACTAAGTTCAAAAGGTCCCTTTGTATGAGGTTTCTACAAATAGCTTCTGTTAGTGGGGTTGGGGAAAGCTAATAATATTCTAGTCCAGGAATCTTTGTGTAAAACCCAGGGGTAAGGGCACCTGGGTGGCTCAGTCGGTTAAGCGTCTGCCTTCGGCTCAGATCATGATCTCAGGGTCCTGGTGTTGAGCCCCACGTTGGGCTCCCTTTTCAGTGGGGAGTCTGCTTCTCCCTCTCCCTCTGCTGCTCCCCCTGCTTGTTCTCTCTCTTAAATAAATAAATACAATCTTTAAAAAAATTCATGAAATTCTACATGTTATTATTATTCCCATTAGATAGATGAGGCAGTAACATGGGTAAAGGTAGCCATTTTGGGTCACACAGTGACTGAGTAAAGGGTTGAGGGCTCCTCACAACTGACCTAAAGATCTTTTATTGTGGTTCTCTAAGCTGTTTCTCACAACTGCTCTCTTTTATACTTGCTCCGAGACCTCATTTTTCATAAAATTTTGCATACAAGAGTCACATGTATAAAATATCTCACACAGGTACATCTTACGCACACACGTACACCACTCATACACACCCCTTATGCACAAGAACTAACCTATTTCTATCTCAGAGCAATTCACATACCTTATTAATTCATAAAAAGGCAAATTACAGGTTGTAAGTGGATCTATTTTTTCGGCTTTGTTTTGTTTTGTTTTGTTTTGTGGGTAGTCAGTTACCATTTTCGGAGTAGAGTCTCTGGTTTTAAACTCTGTATAAGGAAAGGTCAATAATAACAAGACCTGAAAAAAAAATCAAACTAACAAAAGAATCAAATGAACTGTTTATGTGTAAAATTTATTCCATAGCAGAATCCATTTAATGTGCAGGAGTGCTAAGATTGACCTGTGTTGTAGGTGAGTCCTGTAAGGGCAGTAGTGGACTGGTGGAGTGAACCCTATTTTATCATGATCACAGACCTTCAACCTACTCTTCTCCTCTGCCTTCAGGGCATTAATGATTTCCTATAACAGTTTACCCTTCAGCTGGTTTGATTTACCATATTCTCCCTCCGCCTGAGGCTCTAGATACTAATCTCCTTCACAAACCTAACATTTCAACCTCAGAAATAAGTTCCTCTACTTCTTTAATAGTGTTTGGGGAGTAGTGTAGTTGAGTAGTTGCAGAAGGTGCTTGTGGTCCCCTGCCTGGATCCCATTTACTATCTGATCACCTTGAATAAGTTCGATGCAGGCATTGTTTTTCCCATTTTTAACTTTGAGGGGATTGAGGTTTAGAAAGGTTAAATATCTTTCATTGATTGTATTTATTATGTTTTTTATTTTCTGTATTTTATGATGCTTTGATATCTTGGAAACCTGTGGACCTGGGGAGGGACTGCTCCTCTGGCATTAGCTAATTGCTAGAGATAGCAAACATCTTACATCAGCAAGTCTTTGATGTGCAGCCAACCAACTGCAAGTCCGCATCCCTCATCCACCTCTTTTTTTGTTTTTTAATAATTTGTATAGTTTATTCATATAAATAATAAGCATGTTTAAATGTATTATCTTGATCCTTTTATCAGGTACCAATAGTCTGAGACACTATTCCCCTGTCCTAAGTCACCCAAGGGTCAGTTTACCAGACAATTAGGGACCACCCATACGGCCCAGAACCTGTTGAAATTTGCTTAACTTGCCTACCTGGCCCTGCCTGTTCCTTCTTATGAAAACCACAATAAAGGCTTTGGCTTGTGCTTTACTCTAGCTCTTTTTACCTCCTGCCTGGTCCTGGTTATTTCCCATATGGCCTCTATGGTGTGGCATATTCCCTTCTCTTGGGAAATATGAGTAATAAACTCTTCTTTCAAGGCAGTTGTCTCTGTCTGTCATCTTACCATATCGGACTAAATTAAATCCTGGGTACATTTTAAATCGGTGATGCCTCTCTACAAAGTGGCAAAGCTGGACCTAGGACCCAGGTCTTCATATTCCTAGCAGAGTTCTGCTTCTGCAACGTTTATTCTTTATAAATGTCATGTAAAATTGCACTTAAGGCTATTAGGAAATGTTAAGATATGGCTAAAAAACCAAAAAGGTTGAGTTCTTTTTTAAGAAGACAATTGGTACTCTTTATCAGAGCCCTGATTACAAATATTTTGTTACCTAATAGGACAGTTTGTGCTAAAATATCTGGGTATTATGTAATTGGTATACAGGATTTTGAGTAACTTAGAAACTTTTCAGCATGGCAGTGAATGAAAGGAAAAAACCATTCCGGATCTTTCTATTCAGAATGAGAATCTTATTAAGGGTGGTTTCCTGAGAGTGTTTCCATGTAGTAGGGAGGAAGAAGACATGACAGATACATAATGAGAAGATTGATTGATTGATTTTTAATTTTAAAATGTTTTATTCAGTTAATATTGATAAGATTTTAAAAACATAAAACCCCATGTCAGAATAACAATTTTAGCTTTCACATCCATAATTATTCATTTATTGAGAATTTGAGCATCATAGCTTTTTTAAAAAATTTAAATTAAATTAATTAACATATAATGTATTATTTGTTTCAGGGGTACAGGTTTGTGATTCATCAGTCTTATATATAATGAGGAGTTTTAGAAAATGTAAATAAATTCCTCCAGTGAAGCCAAGGATGGTTAACATTGAAAGAAATATTTCCAATTATGCTTAGTCATTCAAGTACCAGCTTAATCACTTTTGAAACAGTTTAATTTTTAAAATGAGTTTTTATTTAAATTGGAAAATTCAGACATCTAGAGTTTCTGGAAAAAAACTTTTATAATGGGAGGCTGGCCAATGGCAAAGTTTTCTCTAGTATTTGACATCTAGATACTAATTCAGTTTTATTATTTACATTCAATCAACTCATGCAAAGTTGCAGAAAGGAAGAAAGGAAAGAGCACCCAGATATTTTAAAACAGCAAAAAATCCTCCAGTTATTTTTTGCAATATATGTGTTTTCCTCTTCATTTTTTGTCTGGGCTGATAAGCTACTATTTTCATTGTTGTAATTGCCACAATTAAACATTAATTTTGTGTTGAATATGCATCAGCTTGTTTGCCAAGTGCTTTACCTACATTTTCTCATGTAGTTCTTACTATAGTAGGTAAGAAGGGAACTATTATTTACCATGTTTTTCAGGTGATAGGACTGTGAACAAGTTTAAATAACTTGCTAAGGTCACATGTTTAGTAAGTGATCTGACAGCAAAGCCTATGTTGTTTAGCCCTATGCCATAGTTTTCTCCACTTAGTCTTACCAGAGCATTCTGACAAAAGTTCAAGAACAAAATAATCTCAACTGTGCTGTCTAATAAGGTAGCCACTAGCCATATGTGCCTATTGAAGTTTAAATTAATTAAAATTTAATTTAATTTAATTTAAAAGCCTGTTCCCCAGTTGTACTAGACATATTTCAAGTGTTCAATAGCTACATATGGCTTGTGGCTACTGAACTGGGCAACACAGCTGTAGAACATATTCATCATCACAGAAACTTCTCTTGGAAAGTGCTGGTCTGGAAGAATACTGGACGTGAGTGTGAGATTTTGTGAAAGGGATTTGGAGTTGTTGTTTGGGGAAGAAGGATTCAAGTAACATACCACCTTAGAATTGTCTGTTATATTCTTAAATAGCAAATTAGGGTGATTGTTAAGATAAGAATTGCGGTCAATACAGTGGGATTTTCTTCTAGTCTTATCCTGTGCTGGGGAGTGGCACAGGGGCATGAGATGGCTCCTCACCAGTGATGGAATGTCAGCTTTCTGAAATGCAACTACTCTGTATGTTACTAATAACGTAAAAATATTAATCTGTTTTTGCTCCTATAGGTAATAAATGCCTATGGGGAAGGTAAAGATGTGCTTTCTTATTTGAACACATTGTCTTCTATTTCCTTTCACAGAGGAATATTTTTCCAACCTCTTCAACTTCTTTTTTTTTTTTTTTTTGGCCAAGGCGAATGCAGCAGGTCTAGGTTTCTGGAAAAGGCAATGTGAAGTCAAAGACCTGCCTCCCATAATGTTACCTTTCAGGGTTCTCCCAGAGAGAATCAGCATTGGGTCAAGGAGAATTGTGAATTTGAGCATGCTACTCCAGTAATCATACTTACTCTATAGCTCAGATGGCATGACTCCATGTCCTAATTTCAGAAATGAACTGATTAGCATCTCAGTAGCCCCAAATTATACCTCTTTTAACTCACAATCCTAAAACATATTTTCAGGGTAGCTTTATGGGAAAAATAATATAGAATAAACATGTTGTACCCCACCCTGTCAGATTTTAGGCAAGCTGTTTTAACTTAATTACAGTGAGTTTTTCAGTCTTTAAAACGAGGAGGGGTGCCTGGGTGGCTCAGTCATTAGGCGTCTGCCCTTGGCTCAGGTCATGATCCCAGGGTCCTGGGATCGAGCTCCGCATTGGGCTCCCTGCTCTGTGGGAAACCTGCTTCTCCCACTCCCATTCCCCCTGCTTGTGTTCCCTCTCTCGCTGTGTCTCTCTCTCTGTCAAATAAATAAATAAAATCTTTAAAAAAATAAAATAAAATGAGGATGTTAGTATTTAACTTGTAAAATGATGTTAGGACTAAATGGGATAGAGTATGTGAAGACCTTGACACCATGCAAGGCACATAATATGTGCTCAAAAATACTAGTTAAAAACTATAGTAATTTCATGTCTTCATAAAGTTAATTTAATGTATACTCCTATATTGACAGGCAGCTCCCTCTTACTGCACCCTAAGACCACATACCATAGTACCAGTGATTCCAGTGGCCTCAGAGGCAAAGTATACACCAAAGCGTGTCATTTCCACTACCACCTGCTGGATGGGCTTCTTGAGGTTCTAAGGGTTGGGATAATCAGTGACCCCTAATGGTCTTTCCCAGGGAAATTTCCCCTCATTGATGTCCACCCTTGCATGGATGACAATGGTTGAGCCAATTCCTCTAAGTCCAAAGATAGTGCAGGTGGAACTAAGGGTGACCTTCAAATTCAGAAGATAAATCTCTATTAGTTATTCAAAGCTGGTGCACCTGTGTTTAATAGGAAAAGAAAAAAGCCACTGTAGTGTTATCTCTTATGGAAGAAGCACTCTGACAGTATTGCTCCCAGAATGTAGTTGGAGTCACTGAAAAACAACACAAAAGTACATTTGAACCTTTGCAGTATTAAACATAGCTCCAAAACCTTTAGGCACCTCACTGCTTATGATACAGCCTTTATCCATGGGAACAGTAGCATCAATTTTCCCCACTGCAATTTCATGCATGACTGTATATTCAGTGAATGTGCTAGTACCATAAAGATGATAAATCTTCCTTCCTCTGCAAGTAAATCTGCTGGTTCCATCTAACATTAATCCAGTGGGAGAAAGACTACTGTTTCACAGATATGTAAAGTGATAAGCAGAGAAATAAAAGATTTTAGCTCCTAGTCAGTACCTGTACCAATGAAAGCAAATTGGGTGAAAAGAGGTCAGAGAAATCAGAACTAACTTTTTCTTCAAGCATACATTGTCCTTATGGAGCAACCTGGAGCCTCATTCTCTGTACTCTGGAAGAAGGAACATTAAGACTTTATCTTCTAAGAAAAGAAGAACAAGAAAGTGATTACTGGGTTGGGGGAGGCATTGAATGCAATAAACACTATTGATAGGAAATTATTTATAATAAATGTTACCATTTTCTTGTAATGATAGTAATTATTTTTTGAAGTTAATTCTTATTTCACTTTGGAATGGAAACAAATCAATGTTAATGCAAATGGACCTTCAAAATGCAAAATAAAAATTGAAGATTTGTCTCTAATAACATTGAGGTTCAAATGTAATAGAGAGCTAGCTAAGTCTCAGAATGACACCAGTATCTATGGTATGAGGCTTGTCTGTTTGGGTTAGTGTTCTATCCCAGGAGTCTAGCAGAGCCTTGCTTCTAGTATGTGCTTAATAAATGGTTGTTGAAAGAATGAATACTCTAGTGTTAATGCTAGAGTTAATACTTATTATGAGGTATTATAAAGAGCCCAGAATTTGAGAAAAGGCAGCCTGTGTTTTAATACTAGCCATGCCATTAAGTAGCTAACTCAAGTGACTAATATAATTAATTTGCTGAAGCTTCTACTTTTCTCATACACAAAATGGGAATATCTATAACATATGTTTGTTATTAGAATAATATGTGATACTGTAAAGCAGCTTGAGAAGTGTTTGAAATATTAATTGTATCCAATGCAGAAGTAACTATAAATTCTGGAGGAAACTTTATTATAGGTGATGCCTACTTTAGGCAACTTAATATCATGTGTATGTATGGGTGTGAGTGTGTGGTGTGTGTGGGTGTATTAAAAGCTCTTAATCATACATACTTTTATTTTTATTTATTTTTATTTTTAAGATTTTATTTATTTGTTTGACAGAGAGAGACATAGCAAGAGAGGGAACACAAGCAGAGGGACTGGTAGAGGGAGAAGCAGGCTTCCCACGGAGCAGGGAGCCTGATACGGGGCTCAATCCTAGGACCCTGGGATCATGACCTGAGCCGAAGGCAGACGCTTAACGACTGAGCCACCCAGGCGCCCCAATCATACATACTTTTAATATGTTGTAAATATTTGTAATTTTTAGTTCAATTTGGGACAATTAAACTAGACATAATCTCTATGGAAATGATTGGAGAAAAATTCTTTTCTATGGGGCCCTTTTAGTCAAATACAAAATGAGAAGATCCTGAATGTTAGTCTGCTTATTTTTTATATTTAGTGTGTGAATGCATTTAAATTTTTAGTCAATATGTGATGAGTTGGGCTCTTTTTATCGTGGTTTGAGGGAAATGTCAGGGAGTGTTAGGAAGGGAGAATTTACTGGGTTGACACCGTATCTTGCCCAGTTGCCTACCTGGTTTCACATTGGTTACACTTCTCCAATACTCTGTATGACTCCATCTCCCCTATGGCCCAAAATCACAGGAAAAGCTATTATCTTTTCACTTTTCAGGATGTGCATATTAGAACCACAGAACCCAGAAGGCAGAATCTGAATGGCGATTAAATGACTGGAGATAAAATGCCTTCATAAAATTGGATCCTTCAGAAAAGTGCAGTATTTCCTGGGCTAGAGGTAGAATATATTCTTTAAAGCCTGGGCTATGCATTTGAAATGTTATGATTATGTCCATATAGTATAGCTATTTCAGAAAAAGGACCAAAACACTTAGTTTGTCTCTATCTTTATAATTTTCCCAAGGCCTCTGTGACATCACAAACACCACTGAAGTATTTTCTAGCTCTTTGCCAAGAACGGCTCTGTGAGTTTCTGGGGAAGGTGGTGGAGGACCCTAAGCTCACCTTGACCTACAGATACACCTGGATAATACCCACATTAGTGTATATAACCCAGAAAACACCTGAGGACTAGCAGAAGAGTCTCCATAGCTAGTTGAAAGTGGTAGAAAGGGTGGAGACATGGTCAGGAAACAAACCAGTGAGATAAACCACAAAAGGGAGGGACACCACAACCACGGAGAAGGGAGAGGAGCAGACTCCACGCAGCACCCCAGGTAGGGGGGACCTGCACTTGGAAGAAGAATCCCCATAACATTTGGCTTTGAAAACCAGGGGTGCTTAACTTTCTGAGTTTTTACAGTCAGTGGGTGTTAACACTAGGAACTTTAAAAATCAGCTTGCTTGGCTTTGGAAGAGCCAGAGGGTGGTAGAAAACTAAGTCCCTGCTCTTAAAGATGCAGCATAACAATCCTGTTGGGATACAGCATAGAAGCAGAAATATGAAAAATACCTGGGGTATATGGGAAAATTTATTTACTAATCCCAGTTTATGCCCAGGAGGGGCAGGGATCTTTTTTTTTAATTTACATTTTTATTAGTTAAAAATAGATATTGTCATATCCTTAACGTTTCCCTTTTTTTTCTTCAATGTATTCTCTTCATTGCTTTGTCTATTTTTCTTTTTTTTAAATTTTTTTATTGTTATGTTAATCAGCATATATTACATTATTAGTTTTTGATGTAGTGTTCCATGATTCATTGTTTGTTCATAACACCCAGTGCTCCATGCAGAATGTGCCCTCTTTAATACCCATCACCAGGCTAACCCATCCGCCTACCCTCCTCCCCTCTAGAACCCTCAGTTTGTTTTTCAGAGTCCATCATCTCTCATGGTTCGTCTCCCCCTCTGACTTACTCCCCTTCATTCTTCCTCTCCTATTATCTTCTTCTTTTTCTTTTTTCTTAAAATATGTTGCGTTATTTATTTCAGAAGTACAGATCTGTGATTCAACAGTCGTGCACAATTCACAGCGCTCACCATAGCACATACCTTCCCCAATGTCTATCACCCAGCCACCCCATCCCTCCCACCCCCAACCACTCCAGTAACACTCAGTTTGTTTCCTGAGATTAAGAATTCCTCATATCAGTGAGGTCATGTGATACATGTCTTTCTCTGATTGACTTATTTCACTCAGCATAACACCCTCCAGTTCCATCCACGTCGTTGGAAATGGCAAGATCTCATTCCTTTTAATGGCTGAATAATATTCCATGGTGTATATATACCACCCATTCTTTATCCCTTCATCTGTTGATGGACATCTTGGTTCTTTCCACAGTTTGGCTATTGTGGACATTGCTGCTATAAAGATTGGGGTGCACATACCCCTTCGGATCCCAACATTTGTATCTTTGGGGTAATACCCAGTAGTGCAATTGCTGGATCGTATGGTAGCTCTATTTTAAAATGTTTGAGGAACCTCCATACTGTTTTCCAGAGGGGTTGCACCAGCTTGCATTCCCACCAACAGTGTAGGAGGGTTCCCCTTTCTCCACATCCCCGCCAACATCTGTCGTTCCCTGACTTGTTAATTTTAGCCATTCTGACGGGTGTGAGGTGGTATCTCATTGAGGTTTTGATTTGGATTTCCCTGATGCCGAGTGATGTTGAGCACTTTTTCATGTGCCTGTTGGCCATTTGGATGTCTTCTTTGGAGAAATGTCTGTTCATGTCTTCTGCCCATTTCTTGA